>NC_086286.1:119613504-119933311 GCF_963924245.1 Chroicocephalus ridibundus | reverse complement strand
AAGCAGGGAGATTGCCTCTAATCCAGAAATCCCAGAGGGTTTGCAGAAACTGCAGCCCAGGCTCAGTCTCTCAGAGTGGATTGTCTGTGTATTAAGAACCCTTGGACTATTCCCATTACTGAAGAATTTTTGGGATTTGTTTTGAACCAAAACTAAACTAAGTTTTGAATATCAAAACCTGATGATATAATTAAATCCTCTGTGCAATTCTGTTGTCCCCCAGCAATTCTGATTAAAAAAAAAAGTGAACAGGAATAATGATTTTAATTCCAGTCAGAGATAGTTGAATTACTAGAGATGTGCAAAGAATAATACCCCATATATAGCAAGTTCTGCTTATGTTTCAGTTTCACAAGCACGATATTCACATACTAAATTTGAAAGATTCCCACTCCTCCAAAACAGTATAAAAATATCTGATAGTCAATTTAAGCTATTCTTTTCACATATCCTCACAAACACGAGCTCTGCAAAGCCTTTTGTCTCAGCTGGAAGATGCTTCTGTTTGCTCTACCTCACGTCGAAGCTGATTGCCTCTCCAAAGTGTCTGATCTCTGTATATTAGAAAAAGAATAGATTTGAAAGATGCTTATAATTCATTTAATTTCAATTCCTTTACTTTCTTTCATCCAATATTCTAGATAAACAAATAAATGAGGTAATCATTTCACTGACTATATCATTTTCATTTTATATTCAGTACGCACAAAAGACAAAGCTATTTTTCTTTAACACCATTTTTTTTTCCTCATAAATTGTAAAGCAGAAAGATCTGCTCACGTCTTTTTTAACTTCTGCATCTATTCCAGACAAACTTGGCTGCTTGAAGGGATACAATGAAAGTATATTGTTTTCTAAATATACCCTCAAAAAAAAAACCATTTTAACTTTGGAACATTTAACTTTGGGGCCAGAACAGTTTTCTGTTCTTTTCTGTACATTTTCTGTCAATGGAATATAGGATTTGTTTCAACCACATTCAATCAAATGTTAGATTTTAACCAACACAGATTTCTGGGAGAACTTTAGGTTCCCCATAACACCCCTAATCATTCAGGGTCCAGGTGAGTTTACAAAAAAAAACCCCAAGATAAATCAGTAGGCCAATTGGATGATTTTAATGCCATGTAATAATATTGGTGACATCTGTGTTATGAAATTTTTCAGACACTCCAATCATTACCACAGCTCCGTTATGGGAAGGTTTTAAGCAAACAGGAGGAAAGAAACAATACCTGCCTCAGAGAGCTGATAAATCTTCCTGTCTCCTTCCCACACATGCACTCTGATGTGGATTAAAATATGTGTTTCTCTGATTCTCAATGATAGTAATGATTAATGACTGTAAATAACAGGCGCATTGTTTGCCACACATTTTAGTCTTCTAAAATGGGAATTAAATCTCCTCTTTTTTCATAATTATCAATCGGAGAAAAAAAACCAAACCAAAACAAAAAAACCAAGCCCTCCTCATTTTCTCTTATTTGGAATTTAGTTAGATTTAGGGGTTAAATCTATTCGGTCTTAAAAGGAGAAGAAAACAGAGGATTTGATTGTTCGTGACATTTTGTTCAGAATCAATCATTGTCAGCTCAGGTTAGACTGATTTACTATGAGCCTGCCATAGAAAAGATTTGCCACAAATGGCAAGGCTCTGAGCTGTTTCCACCGCACTGAACATAATGATGGATTTATCATTGCAATCAAGATGGTAAAACAGCATGGTCCCCAGAGTTGTGCACCAGGCAAATTGATCACAACAGCCCTGAAGTTATATAAGGGCTTTGTTTATCTGGTCTCAGCCTGCAAGAGTAGTAATCCAACTTAAGATAAGACACTCTGATCTTTACAGAAGTTTGGACAGGTTTTATCTCCTGAACCAGTATATAGTAGAATTGTCTCTACTGAGTAAAACAACTACTCATTAAATATATACATATGTATAAATATACATATATACATGTATTTTTAAAATAAAAGGTGGTCTAAAATAAATAGAAATAGTAAATACTGTTATTATGGATATTACAATCTGACAATATTGTCTTAATTTGTAACTGAATGCATATACTTTAATAGTTTAGTGAGGAGGTGAGCAATATGGGAAAAAGAACATTTGTTTTAATACATTACCTCATTACCTTTTCATTACAGGCTTTCTTTCTAAATTCAATCAAGAAATAGCAAGAACAAGCTCTCAGGTCCAAATAAATTAAAGCTAAAGGGAAATATTAGCCCCTCTGCAATAGCGCAATGGCAAACTGGGCTTTTGCCTATGCAAAAAAATGAAGTCAGCCTGTATCTTGCATTTCTGGAACCATGTTTCAAAGGGAAGAAAGTAGTATTATTTCTCTTTGTCCGATGGAGATTCTGAGCTTTGGAGAGAGGAAGTGATGCTGTGGAGAAAGGAGATGAACCACCAAAGGCTACCGAGGGGGCATCACCTGGGAAGGCTCTAGCCTGTGACTCAGCCCTGCAGACTATCACTCATTTTCCTGAAATTAGTGGTCCTATAGATAAAGATTCTGAAATAGAACCTGAGAAAGGGATGAGTCCAGTGGGATGATGATAGGTTTCTCACTGATGACCAGAGTGCCATTATTTGGTGGACTGAGGCCAGAATACCAAACCTTCCAAAGCCTGGCCTTTTTTCCCATGTGGGGAAGGAGCCTTATGGCCATTCTTCAACCAAATGCCAGAGACTTGAAGAAACTCTTAATTTTGTTCTGTGTTCAGCCAAGGAAAACAATGGGCTTATATTTTCACATAAAACATGGCTTAGTGTTCTTTGGCATTGGGCTGAACATAGAAAATAAAAATTGAAAGAAGGGCTTCTACAAGTATATTGGAAGCAAAAGGAAGACCAGAGAAGTTGTGGGCCCACTGTTGAATGAAACAGGAGCCATGGTGATGGAGGATGCGGAGAAGGCGGAGTTACTGAATGCCGTCTTTGCTTCGGTCTTTACTGCTCGGCCCAGCCCTCAGGAGTCCCAGGCATTAGGGGAATTAACGGGGAAAGAAGATTTCCCTTGGGTTGAGGAAGATCGAGTGAGGGATCAATTAGATCAATTAGATATTCACAAGTCCATGGGCCCCGATGGGATGCACCCAAGAGTGCCAAGGGAGCTGGCGGAAGTCATTGCTGGGCTGCTCTCCATCATCTTTGAAAGGTCCTGGAGAACAGGTGAGGTGCCTGAGGACTGGAGGAAAGCCAACGTCACTCCAGTCTTCAAAAAGGCAAGAAGGAGGAGCCGGGGAACTACATGCCGGTCAGCCTCACCTCCATCCCTGGAAAGATGATGGAACAGCTCGTTCTGGGCGTCATCTCAAGGCATGTGGAGGGAAAGAAAGCTATTGGAAGTACTCAACGTGAATTCACCAAGGGGAAATCATGTCTGACTAATCTGATAGCCTTCTATGATGGCACGACTGGATGGATGGATAGATGAGGGGAAGGCGGTAGATGTGGTCTACCTTGACTTAAGCAAGGCGTTCGACACGGTCTCCCACAGCATCCTCATAGGGAAGCTTAGGAGAAGTGGGCTTGATGAATGGACAGTAAGGTGGATAGATAACTGGTTGAAAGACAGAGCTCAGAGGGTCATGATTACGGGCACAGAGTCTAGTTGGAGGTCAGTGACGAGTGGTGTTCCCCAGGGGTCAGTACTGGGTCCAGTCCTCTTCAATATATTCATCAATGACCTGGATGAGGGGATAGAGTGCACCCTCAGCAAGTTTGCCGATGACACAAAGCTGGGGGGGATGGCTGACACACCGGAAGGCTGTGCTGCCATACAGAGAGACCTGGACAGGCTGGAGAGTTGGGCAAAGAGGAACCTTAGGAAATTCAATTAGGGCAAGCGTAGGGTGCTGCACCTGGGGAGGAATAACCCCATGCACCAGTACAGGTTGGGGGCTGACCTGCTGGAGAGCAGCTCTGTGGAAAGAGACCTGGGAGTCCTGGTGGACAACAGGATGACCATGAGCCAGCAATGTGCCCTTGTGGCCAAGAAGGCCAATGGCATCCCGGGGTGCCTCAAGAAGAGTGTGGCCAGCAGGTTGAGGGAGGTCATCCTCCCCCTCTACTCTGCCTTGGTGAGGCTGCACCTGGAGTGCTGTGTCCAGTTCTGGGCTCCCCGGTTCAAGAAGGACAGGGAACTGCTGGAGAGGGTGCAGCAAAGGGCTACCAAGATGATGAGGGGACTGGAACACCTCTCTTATGAGGAAAGGCTGAGGGATTTGGGTCTCTTCAGTCTGGAAAAAAGATGGCTGAGGGGGGATCTTATCAACACTTATCAATACTTCAAGGGTGGGTGTCAGGAGGATGGGGCCAGGCTCTTTTCAGTGGTGCTCGGGGACAGGACAAGAGGTAATGGGCACAAACTTGAGCATGGGAAGTCCCACCTAAACATGAGGAGGAACTTCTTTCCTTTGAGGGTGTCAGAGCCCTGGCACAGACTGCCCAGGGAGGTGGTGGAGTCTCCATCTCTGGAGACAATTAAAATCCAAATCTGGACGCATTCCTGTGTAACCTGCTCTGGGTGACCCTGCTCTGGGCAAGGGGGTTGGACTAGATGATCTCCAGAGGTCCCTTCCAACCCTATGATTCTATTATTCTAAGTAGTCAGGATTAGCCATATTTGTAAAATAATGAAGAATTTGGGAGTATTCTGTAGATTTTAAAGGCAGAATTAATCCAGAGTTAATCCTCAGAAATAGCTATGAAGGAATGTGATAGCTCCCAGATTGAAAATTATTCTTAAATTATATTGTAAATTCTCAGGAGCTACAGGGGAAACAAAAAATATATCTCAGGGAATGTATTTTCCTATTTATTGGACAGGGTCTATAATGATATGAACCAGTGAACATAGATTAGTATCTCTATCTTAATTTTGAATTTAAATTAAGTTGATTAAATAGATTTCTATTTTGAAGCATGACTGTAACTTTATAATGTTTGTTTGCATAACTGGTAAAAAGATCTATAGCACATTATTGATTCTCTTTGGGTACAAATATGATATAAGGTATAATTCATGCGTAATAATGATTACAAAATGGCTATACAGATTTTGAAATAGAATAGCACACCACTTACTTAGAAAAGTTTAATTCAGAGACCTACTGGATTCTTCAGGGATTCATTTTGTGCACTGAGCGGTAGAGAGGGTGTGTTCTCTCTTTTTGCCAAAGTATTCTCTTCAAAGCAATCTCACGCAGACTTTGGCAGCACTGTTTGACACAAAAATGCATTTAGGCAAATTTACTGTCAACTTAGCCTTCAAGGTGTGCAGATAGACATATAACAAGAATATATAAAAGAAAAATAAAATAGACCTGTTTTGCATTACTTTGACAAAGTTTTTATTGTGCAAAAGTAGTGGATCAACAAAACAAAAATGTAAAAAAGTAATTTTTTAACCCACAATCCCCATCAGTAAGATAAAATGGAATATTAAAAGCCCATCTCTTCATTAGACTAATTTTCATTTTGGTGTTCCTCTCTTGCTTTAATGAAAAATATAAAAATTGCTGCATTCAAACTTAAAATCTGGAATTTTTTCAGATAGGTGAATTCTACGATTTTCCCAAGAGCCAAATAAATACAATGTGCTTCTAATTTACAGTGAAGCCAATGTGGGTTGAGCCCATTTGTGAAGATCTAAATACCTTCTAAAAATCTGTTTCTTTCTGAGAGAGATGGACTGAGCTTTGCTAGTTCAAGGCATTCCTACCCTTGGCTGCCCTCCTCCTATTGACCCTTCCCCTTGTGGCAGCAGAGGGTGGCAGAGACAAATACATGGCCAGAAGCAAACATCCTCAACTGTGGTTCTCTACAGTTCACAACACAGAACTGAAGGAGGCTGTTTAGATTGCATTGTCTGATTTTGTAGTGATGCTGATGTTTCATAATAGTAACTTTCAGAAGAGAACACTGGGGTAGTGAAAATACCCCCAACCAGAATAACCATTTCTACATTAAGCCTGATGGCAGCCTGGGGCATAGGGTAACACCAGATATGCTGATATAGCTGTGTATAGGTCATCCATCAAAAAAAAATTGAAAAGTTACTTAAGGAAGTGATTCAGAAAGACATCTTTTTCTTCTTTTGTGGTATTTTAACTGGTGTCAATAAAAATACTAATAAAACTGATTCCTACATTGACACCTGTCTTTCTGGAAGTCCAGCTGATTCCGTCTCTGGCCTGAGTTCAAAGATGCTGAAACAGGTCCCACACCCGATTTTCAGAAAATATAATAGACAAAGCCCCTCAACATGTATTTGTAGAATTGATCATGTGATGGTTTGGGAGTTATCCTTTAAAAGTTTAAAACAAATTCTTTCAGGATTCATATCAACCTTAGTTTCTCTGTGACAAAGTATTCTGGGACATTGTGATTAACCATGTACATTAAGAAGACGAAAAAAAAAAAGAAAAAAGAAAAAAGAGCATTCTGGATGAATGGCTAGCCCTTCACCTGCAACCAGACTTTGCTTAAATAGCCCAGTTTTCATCCTCCTCGTATAAAATCAGGTGAGATTTGATGTGTTAGTTTAGGAAGTAAGGACCTAAAAAAAGAAAAAAAAACACATCCCTGAGATCCCTCATGTAAATCAGCTGCTTTCCTGAAGTGTCTTACAATTTTTTTGAGTTAGTGAAATTACTGACACAGATTCTTTCCCCAACCATTTGTCTCTATTGTTTTGGCAAGACTTGTCTAATGCACAGAGGAGAGCAAGGCTGTCTTATGGTGTGGAAAGGCAAGAATCTGGTCACTAGGAGTTGACTGCCCTAAAGTTTCCTGAGACAGCTAGATCCTAATGCTTTTGCAGCCCTTTATCCCCACGTTGGTGTCTTAGCTGAGCAGATCAAGTGTATAACCGTTAATAACTATATTTCTGCTATTTTCTTTATCAAAGACAGCTGTTACTTTGAAGCTTCTTTTGTCCACTATTTCTCTTTCCTTTTCTTGTCTCTCCTCCTTTCTCTGGAGGTTAATGGGATGTAGCTCATCAGTGATCTTGGGTCAAACCGTTTGGCCATCCCTATCTAGAAGTCATCTAATGAGTGAACTAGCTCTTGATGCTGGCAACTATAGGTCAATCTGATTTTGTATTAACTTGAAGAAGGTCAAATGGTCTTTAAATTTGATAAATATCCCATTTCTTGAACTGCTGATGGAGAGCATAGACAAGGTGAAACTTAATACAATTCTGGACTTGTACAGCCACACAAATAAGTACTACAGCTTAATTTGCACAGGAGATAACTTAGACTCAGCTTGTACTCCAGAAACTAATTCCTATGTATCCCAATTAAATTAGAACAAATAATGGCAGAGTGTACTTGATAAATTTAGCCTCTTTCAGTATATAAACAGTCCCTGAACAGCCTGATATTTTTAAGCTGCATCTCTCATTATAATTGTCCTCAGAAATTATTATCTCAAATTTTGATTTGTGTTTTTTTTTGTTTGTTTTCCTTGATGGATTAATCATAAAAAAATGAAATTAGAGAAATGTTATTTGACTCTAACAAGCTAGACAAGTCTCATGACATGATTTCTCTTTATGAGACTGGACAAGCAGGCAAACATTTCTGGCGTGAATATGAAGATATGAATACGAAGTGAAGTTTTTTCTGATTATGTTTTTCTGACTTGCTTTTTGTGTATTTACAGCAGAGAAAGGGTTAAAATATGTCATAGGAATATCAGAATTGGGAATAATAAAATCATGGACAAGTGTAGAGAAAAAATAAGGCTCTGTATCAACAAAACACTTAAGAGAACGCTGTCAGTGTAAAAGGAAACCCAAAACAAGGAAGGAGAAAGAATAAAGGAATTTAGACAAAATACTGTGACAAGAGAGTATCCTAAGGTCTGGAACTCAGCTAAAAGTGGGGAGTTTTTGACTTCCTGTCGTTTACAGTTAGAACCATCTCACTGAAGATGTGATACCTCCCTAGATGTCATCTCAGTCTCTTCAAGTCCTCCTGTGAAGTTTTTACACCTGTTTTCTGCAAATGTGCTGCTACTATAATGCTACAGCATAGAGGCTGGGCTAAAGTGACCAGAAAGCTTTGAATTCAGCAGCACTGAATGTATTTACAGTTTTGAGGAACATTTGTAAAAGTTTCAGTTTTCATTTCCAGCTATAGCTACCTTTGCGTTGCAAGAAGAACCCTCAGAATATGTTGGGTAATCCTATTCAAAAGGGAGTGGTTTTTTGTTTGTTTGTTTTTTTGTTTGTTTGTTTGTTTTTCCAGCAGTTGCAGATAAGGGAAATAATGCTGGTTTTACCCAAAATCTTTGTAACTCACAGGCAGTGCCTGTGAAGTACCTGAAGGCTGCTGTCAGGACAGAACCTTTCATGCAAGCATTGAAGCTCCTTGGGAAATGAAATGTCCAGGTTGTGAGACATGAAATGTAGTCTGCCAAAGATAAGAGAAGGCCAGAAATATTTTGAGGGTATATTGGTAACACATACGTTTATTTACTATGACCTACTGATAAAATATGCTCGCTACTAATATCTCATTTGCATTTGCCTGTTAATTTGGCCAATTTTAATGACTAGTTTTAAAAATGGATAATAACATTTTCCCTTTAATATAACTTTCACGTGTATACATGCATATACAAAGGCAACTCATAGCAAGATTTAATGGGACGTATAGGGGGAATTCTACAGCCACAGCTGCAGAATTTCAAATAGCTGATAACGGTTGGCTTTGAAAAGTATGCAACTGTATGAAATCAGAAACATGATTATTGTTACTGATTATTACTATTATCTATATATGCCCTGTGGCATACAAATATATATTGCTATCGTAGGACTTGTAGAAAATAACAGAAATGATGTGACTATGCCAAGCAAAGCTTTTGATTAGGAGTGTACTTAGTGATCAACGTCTGTTTTTTTGTTGTAGTTGAAAGCTACATTGGCATAAAATGGCGAAGTATGTGATTTCCATCAAAGCCTCAGAATATTTTGTTATTTCATATGCTGCTGCTTCTGTTTCTTAGAAGGTGCCTCCTGGCAGGTAGTTCTGGATTCTAATATCCTACATTACCTGTGTCCACCAACTGAATGTGGTGACCTATAATGAATTATAATAACAAAAAGTTGCGAGAGGGCCATAGTGTGTCATGTGTGAGGTACCCTACAAGGAAGATTTGAGGACTTTGATAGAAAACGAGAACAGGATACACCAGTAGATCACCTCCCATTAAACAACACAGTGATATCAAAATAGTTCATACTGTGGGTGGAATAAACTTTTTTCAGCCATTCATATGAAATACAAAATATTCCACTGAATTATCTTTTTTTAATATATATATATCTAAAAGCATTTTGAAGCAGAGTAGTTTCCTCACATTTACTTGCATGAATTTGGGTGAATGTGCACAATCAATTTCTATGTGTTGAATGCCATTTCCAGAATGAAATGGCACGTAATTTGCCAAGCATTTTGAAGCAAACGGATAGAATTTGTAATTTAAGAAGAGGAAAATATATTCGGCAAGGCAATTTAGGGAAATTTTCCTTCTACTGCTCTCTGTTTATCTGAACTTTTCTGCTCCTAGCTGTTCCCTGTATACACAAGCAGTGGGGCTGCGTTCTCAGGAGACTCTCAGTGGTGTCTCTAGGCAGTTTATTGCCTGAAGGATTTAACTGAAAAAATACCAGTCAGCCACTACTTTTCAGGTAACAGGAAGGCTAAATATCTTCAGTAACCATGGACAGTTTCTGAACACATTGCTTAGTCCATAGAACTAATTTATCTTGTATGAGTGTTAAATACAATACAAAAAAGAATTACACACTACTCTCAAAAGGGCAAAATATCACGATTTTGAAATTCTCTTTCTGTCTCATAGCAAGTAAATCTTGGTAAGTTTGAGGTGACTTGAGATTGACCTTGAAGCTCACAAGCTAGAACAATAATGTAACCACAGTCAAACCTAGGGTGATGGTAAGGAGAGCAACAAGCCCAGAAGTGACTTGGAGCAAAAGGATAAGTGCAGGGGAGCATTGCTTTGTGGGCAATCCTGTAACTTTTCTGGCTTTCTTTTTGAATTTTCTTTTTTTTTTAAAAAAAAAAGGGAACAAGAAAGGGTAGAAAAATATAGAAAATACTCAGCTTTATGATGCTGGTTGTCCTTACCATTTCCCAGTTTATAGCATGCAGTCTGATGGTAACCATCGCCAAACATGTACTATGCATGTGCAGTGCACAAATATAGCACTGTATCAGATATTATTTACTTAATACAAAAGTTAATAATTCATAAGCATTTCGATGAATATGTTTCATGGTAATTAACAATGTGGTAAGCACATGTTTAAATCTACTCTTTTTCAATAAAGCACTTAAGTCTACATACATCTGTACCTCAAGCAAAATTTAAGCAAATTAAGCAAAATTTATGCAAATTAATATCACTGGTGTCCAGAACTACCAATCAAGCACCTGTGGTTAGGCAGTGTAATATACCCAGATGGGACCTTGACCTAACAGGAATATATATCTTCTGATACCTGAGATAGATTGTTTAGCACTGTCTCTAATATCTCTCCATGAACCAGCACTATATCAAGAAGATTTGTTCTAAATCCTTCATTGGATCTGTCCCTTAAACACAACTGGAATCAAATTAACACTTTCCAAAAATGATTAATTCCCAGGTCAAACCAAGCATATAGCTTCTTAACTTTAGATTCACTCACCTGAATTCGGTAAATCAAGATGTAGTGTAAACCTGGTGTGTTAGTCCTGATACCAGTTATTTTGCAGAGAAAAAGTGGATTGCTGAATTTAAGCCTTATGTATTAAGAATTGCTCCTAGACTTCTAGAAGGGAAGAGGAGGATTTTTCCTAGGATCACTAATTATATTAAAAAAAAATACATAACATTTCATCTAATTCTAAGCAACATTTTTTTTTTCAGATTCCAGAGATAGAATACGTTGTGCTTATTGATTGTTATTGTTTTAGCAATAAAAACAAAGCAAAAAAATAGGCAGCTTTGAGAATACCTTTTGTTGGGACAGTCAATGATATGCTGAATTAGTTTGCTAGTTACTACTCTGCAGTCTACCTGTAGGATAAATTTTCTTTGTCATTAAAAACACACATCTTACTTCAAGTCTGAGGTTTGCTGAGTTCCACCTTCTGTTATTGCTTTGTCTGCTCTATTAAAAGCCTTGTAGTATCACTGCTTTAGCCATTTCTCAAATTTTGATGAGCCAAGATTCAAAAGAAAACATCTGGACCAATAACGGTTTTACAGAGTCATCCAGTTAGACCTTGGTAATGTATGCAAAGTCAGGAACCTAATCAACAATCAAATCATGGATGGCAGTAACCTTTTTAGGCATTGACTTAGCAATTAAATAGCATGAATCAACATGTTGGGTCTCTGTCAATCAACGACGTGTGCACTGAATAAGAGATGTCAGGTAAAGCTAATGGTGCTGACATTATATACATCACAGTTTGCTCAGGACCTTACTCTCCTGTTGCAATTCTGTTCCCCACCCGTAGTTCATAAAGAGCAACATGCTCCTTCCTGAAAGGGGATAAAGCAGTAGTTTCACCAAATTCTCATGACTTCATCAACTCACAGAATGGGTACAGAGGCCTGAATGGATTTGTAAACAGGGCTTGTATTCAGTAGGGGTAAATGCCTATGCTGAACAGTTACTACAGTGTCTGAGACAGGTTTGTGCTCTTCTGTTACAGTTTAAACCGTTGCAGAGTAAAGTGAGTTACACTTTGTTTTTAGGGTTTGGCTAAGTTGAAGAGATTTCTTCTCTTTTATCCCTGCTTGTGAGAGACAAGAGCACAGAATTTTCCCTGTCTTCACAAGACAATATTTACATTATAGTGCACCAAAATTTTAGCATTTTAAGAATTTTAGAAGTGTTGTCATCAGTTGTTCACTCCCTGAAAGAACAAAACAAAATGGACAAAGAATTAAAATCACTCATTTATAACCATATTCTCTTTTTCCTTTTAGTTTTAAAGATAATCTTGCACGATGTTCTGCTACACGACTTAGCAAATAAACCTCAACAGTAGTTTGTAATTTTTTGGAAACCATAAGGTGAAGCTACACTTAATTTAGCTGTCACTTGAAATTTCAAGCTGCAATAACAGGTTTATTCAAGATGCAGGGGGAGAGAGAAAGATAGCTAAAATTTCTGCCATATAGACTTCTGATTAAAACTACTTTTTGTGCCTGCTGCAATCACTCGCCTTCATGGAGAGAGGAATACAAGATACCTCATTCTGAAACACTTGTTGCATATTACAGAGCTTAGTAGCAGATCTGCTCTTGAAAATCTCTGAAGGACAAATTTTAATACATACACCTAAGGTGTATTTTTTTTAATTCTCTTATTCATTCTTCTTCATAGCTGGTGACATGGGTATTATTTAGATATTATTCATAGGCATTACAATAACTTTTAGAATTTTATTAAACACATCTCAAGTAGTTTGGAGGAGATCTTGGAAGAAAATAAAAATGATTCTCATTTTAATTCATTAGTAGTTAATCCAGTGCACTTTTTAAAAAATAGAATAGCTGATATGTAACTTCAGAACAAAACTGAAAATACGTTGTTTTTTTAAAGGCTCATTATTTTTCACATTTTCTCTTTAAATCAGCTGGACTAACCCACCATAATTACATTATATACATTAGTCCTAGAATGAGCTTTACAGAGAACAGTCATGGAGACAAAGCTAACAGTATTAGACTCATTTCTTTAAAGTTACTAGAGCGGACCCGACAAGGACCCAACATCCACAGACTGCTTAAGAGCCTTCCCAGCACAACCAGCCTATGCACACCACCCACGTGATGTGAATGGTCAAACATCCAGGCAAGTTGCAGCCCATCCAAGGCAGAGAAGATGGATTATGAATGTAGCTATTGCTGAAGGACACTGCTTGAACTCCTGTTCATCCTTTTAGTGTGATATTATCCCTTAATGTTGAAAGGAATTTCATGGAGTTTGATAAAGTGAAATGACAAGTCCTGCACCTATGTGCTGGTTTTGACTGGAATAGAGTTGATTTTCTTCATAGTAGCTGGTATGGGTCTATGTTTTGGATTTGTGCTGGAAACAGTTTTGATAACACAGGGATGTTTGAGCTATTGCTGAGCAGTGCTTACATAGAGTCAAGGCCTTTTCTGCTTCTCACCCCACCCCACCAGTGAAGATGCACAAGAAGTTGGGAGGGGACACAGCTGGGACAGCTGACCCCGAATGACTAAAGGGATATTCCATACGGTGTAATGTCATGCTCAGCAATATAAAGCTGGGGGAAGAAGGCTTGAGAGTTGGGCCTGTGCAAACCTCATGAAGTTCAACACGGCCAAGTGCAAGGTCCTGCAAGGGGGTCACAGGAAGCCCAAGCACAAATACAGCCTGGGCAGAGAATGGATTGAGAGCAGCCCTGAGCAGAATGACTCGGGTGTATTGGTTGATGAGAAGCTCAAAATGACTTGACAATGTACACTCACAGCCCAGAAAGCCATCCTGGGCTGCATCAAAGTCAGCATGCACAGCAGGTTGAGAGAGGTCATTCTGCCCCTCTACTCTGCTCTTGTGAGACTCAATCTGGAGTACTGCACCCAGCTGTGGAGCCCCCAACATAAGAAGGACAAGAACGTGTTGGAGCATGTCCAGAAGAGGGCCACTAAGATGATCAGAGGGCTGGAGGACCTCTCCTGTGAGGACAGGCTGAAAGAGTTGGGGTTGTTCAGCCTGGAGAAGAGAAGACGCCGGGGAGACTTCACTGGAGCCTTTGAGTACCTAAAGGGGACCTACAGGAGAGATGGGGAGGGACTCTTTATCAGGGAGTGTAGTGATAGGATGAGGGGTAACAGTTTTAAACTGAAGGAGGGTAGATTTTAGATTAGATATTAGGAAGAAACTCTTTACTGTGAGGGTGGTGAGACACTGGAACAGATTGCCCAGAGAAGTTGTCAATGCCCCATCCCTGTAAGTGTTCAAGGCCAGGTTGGATGGGGCTTTGAATAACCTGGTCTAGTGGGAAGTGTCCCTGCCCATGGCAGGGGAGTTAGAACTAGATGACCTTTAAGGTCCCTTCCAACCCGAACCATTTTGTGTTTCTAAGAGGGGGATGTTCGGAATTACGGCATTTGTCTTCCCAAGTAACTGTTATGTGTGATGGAGCCTTGCTTTCCTGGAGATGGACAAACACCTGCCTACCCATGAGAAGTAGTGAATAAATTCCTTATTTTGCTTTGCTTGCACGAGTGGCTTTTGCTTTACCTATTAAATGGTCTTCATCTCAACCCACGAGTTTTCTCACTTTTACTCTCCCGATTCTCTCATGCATTCTACCGGAGAGCAGTGTGTGAGTGACTGTGTGATGATTAGTTGCCAGCTGGGTTTAAACCATGATAACCTGTGTATGAATAATCCCACACACCAGGAAAGACTGGCAACCACAACCTGGAAAGTGGCTTTGCCGAAAAGAACATGGGATCCTGGGGGACAACAAGTTGACTGTGACCCAACAGTGTGGTCTTGTGGCAAAAAGACCAACAGCCTAATAGGCTGTGTTAGGGAGAGCATCAAAAGCAGGCCAAGGACAGTGATCCTTCTTTTCTACTCAGCACTGGTGAGGCAGCATCTTAATTTTATTTCCATTTCTGGGCTCCCCAGTACAAGAGAGAGACGGAGATACTGGAGTGAGTCCAGAGCAGGACCATGAAAACGATCGAGGGACTGGAATATCTGACATGCAAGGAGTGGCTGAGAGAGCTGGGACTGTTGCCTGGAACAGAGAAGTCTCAGAGGGACCTTATCAATGTGTGTAAATACCTGATGGAGGGGAGTAAAGAAGATGGAGCCAGATTTTTCTCAGTGATGCCTAAATAAAAGACGAGAGGTAATGGGCACAAAATTAAATACAGAATCTTTGCTTAAACATAAGAAAAATCTTTTTCTACTGCTCACGTGGTCAAATAATGGAATGGGTTTCTCAGAGAAGTTATGGAGTCTTCCTCCTTGGAGATATTCACAACCCAACTTGTGATGTCTTTAGTGTGTGTATCTGCCTACTGGGAATACATGCTCTGCCACTCTGCGTGGAAGCTGGGAACAATAGTAACCACGTTTGCCGGAAAAGGAAGGGAAAACCTTGCTAAGTCTCAGCCTACCAAATCTGGCTATCCTTAAAAGAAAATTCAGTTTGTCCCAGTGAAAAGTGATTGTGTTGGCCACCTGAGCCTAATTCCATCAACTGAAACTGAGCTGATAAATACCTCTTGGCTAAAACAGTCTTCTGAAAGCCTAAAAACTATCGGCTCTAATTTTTGTAGTTGTGCAAGCTGTATAAACTGAATAATATGACTGATAAGCAACGACTTTTGAGGCTAATGAACAGGACTTTTGTAGTCCCTCAAAGGACTGATGTGAGTCTACACGCCATATCTCCATATGCCATACACCATAACATCTCTAAACAAATAATTCTTATAGAACTGGATGCATGATGCTGTAAATCATTGAAAGATATGAGTATTAAGTATGTAAGTAAACTGAGCAATTGAAAACTTAATGGAGGGGGCATGGCTGGCAATAGGAGACTAAATGGTAAAATGTATAGCTTCTGATTAGATTCAAATGATGGAGAGCCATTACTTCTATTCTTTGGATTACATCTGTTGGCCAACTGTGTTCTATTTATTTCACAGGATGATAATGCCTTCTGTTTTTCATGCTGTTTTGGATAAAGAAACCTGGAGGACAAATTCAGTGTAAAGTCGAGCTCTGTGACTGGCCCAGGCTAAATGAGTCCAGTCTAGAAGGAAAAGGAGAAATCAGGAAGAGTCTGAGTTCAGTATTCATCCAGTGAAGGAACAGAATATAATACCAGACTGAAGAGATAAATATTATTTTGGAGAAACAAGAATGACTCATACCTAGAAAGCAATAGTATGTAAAATAGTTTGCATCAGAGCATAGGCTGGAAGACCCTTGCTTGAAAGATTTACTTGGGGTAACAATGGCATTTGTAAAAGTCAAAACCTGCTTATAAGTAATTCAAAAACAGAAAGGCAGGCTAAATTTATCAAATAAATTGTTTTCTGCAAATAGTTCTCCCAGCTCTTTCGTCTGTACCTAATTGGCTATCAATAATGCATGGAAATGCTGAGACACTTAAAGAATCATGTAACAGGCATTCCATTATGTAATTAAGGATCATTAACTATATTAATGACTTTTCTAATTCTTATATTGTTAACCGATCAGTAATGCTTTATGTCAGGAATATACTTTCAAACTTCCCTGCACCAATGAAAAAGATACATCTTGCTTATCTAACTCCTGCAGGTAATTCACACAAAAGATTTGGTCTGAATAAATCTTGAGGAAGCTCAAACAAAAGCCAGATGACTAGATCACACCTCACTAGAGGATTAAGAAAAATAAAGATTGGCAAACCTAATATTTTTAGATAGTCACTAGAAAGCTTATAGTGGCTCAAGGGGAAAAAATGTAACCATTTATGTGTATGAGCAGAATACATACGAGATGAGAAGACTGCTGCAGAAGAACAGTAGGACTGCCAATATGAAAACTGCAGATTTTAGCATCTGCCATGTGAAAATGCCGGTCACACGAGTTAAATCTGTCAAAGGCTGACAAAACTTGTGCTGTTTGCTATATAAAGAGTACAATTTTCCTTCAAGGGTTTGTTGATATTGAGCCCTCCTCTTTTTATTTTTTGTAGTGACTTGGGGGGAGATCTTGATATTCTAGCTATATACAAATCATACACAATATAGAAAATCATGCACTAAAATCCTTTTCTGTGAATATTCTAAAGGGTCTTCTACCCTCTAAGTCTCTGTAGCCAGCAGTAGCCGGCCAGTGCTGCTGCATGATTATGTAGACGAGGCTTTTCATGTAATGTAAAGATGCTAAATTGTATTACATTTCTTTTGTGTTAAATGTAATTTTGCAAAAAAGCTTCAGATTATTCCATCTGGTAAAAGGCTGATCAGCAGCTGGGTTAGGGATGTGAAAGGTTGTGTGCTAGTGTGTGAGTTCCATCGCAAGATCTGGTCCTCTTTGTCTCAGAGGTAAAGGGCAGAATAGCCCTTTAGAAGGCACTGAGGTGCTGGAGCAGGTCCAGAGAAGGGCAACGGAGCTGGTGAGGGGTCTGGAGCACAAGTCTTGTGAGGAGCGGCTGAGGGAGCTGGGGGTGTTCAGCCTGGAGAAAAGGAGGCTGAGGGGAGACCTTCTCGCTCTCTACAACTGCCTGAAAGGAGGGTGTAGGGAGGTGGGGGTCGGTCTCTTCTCCCAAGTAACAGGCGATAGGACAAGAGGAAACGGCCTCACGTTGTGCCAGAAGAGCTATTCGTGGAAGTCCAGCAGGGTGGTCACAGTATGGCAGATTGGTCTGATAGTCTGTGCTGTGGTTTAAGCTGGAAGAGCTTTTGCCACGGAATTAGCAGTGCTCAGCACAGGATATTTTAGTCTGATGAACTGAAAAGCAGTTCAGTTCAGTTAGAGCGAAAATGAACACTGTTGCTACCTTGAGGAAAATTCTTCCCATGTTGAAGCTACCTTGTATTTCTTCAGCTTGGTGAAATGTGCAGTGTAGATGTACGTGACAGTCCTATAGGAACTGGTCCTGTTGGTTTTGTCTGTACTTTTTTTCTGGACTGGCTCTTGAGAAGCACAGTCCTTAAATCATGAGATCATGAGATGTAAGGTGTTAGCCTGTGTCTTTGCAAGTAGTCATCCAGAACTGGATTCCATAGGTTCAGTCTTCTAGCTCTGTTAAAATGCAATTCTTTATCTCAAACATGGGTAAACATAATAAATATCCTTTAGCTAATATAAAGAACTTTTCATTTACTCATGCTCGAGTGATTTATGAAGGAAGATAAATATCAGTATTTCTGTTTTATAGATTGAGAAGCAGTGTCCAGTGAGCTGAAATGATTTGTCAAAGGTCAGTGGGGCTGAGATGAAAGAAAAAAGTTGCTTCTAAATCCCATCTCCACAGTACCAAATTTACAGATTTCCAGTTATTTTTGCTTAATATCATAGGGTTGTATTCCTGTCTTCATATGTACATAATGTTACAGGAACACCTTTGCAATAGTGCTCACCAATAATATTTCTAGCAGTATTTCTTCCCTTAGTGATTATATAGAAAGGATCATAAGCTTAGGATTTGGGGTGTTTTCCTCTTTTTTTTTTTTTTTTTTTAATAAAGTATTTCTATAATCTCCTTCATCAGTTACCTCGTGCCTTTTGTATATCCTGTCTTATATTTTCTTAGTGACTAAACTCACGATCCCGTTATCTGAGACAGGTTTTCTTAGCCTTACATTCTGCTGGTATAACTCTTTTGTGGGGTTGGTTTTTTTTTTCAGCTTTCACTACAGTGTTTAAAAGCAATATCAATATTCCAGCATTACTTTGCATTGTTTACAGCTCCTGTGTAGTTCGTTACTCACCAGTGAATCACCCTGAGTTAGATGTTACTTCTCTGAGTCCGATTTTTTGTGGGAAATCCTCAGCTATTACAAAATTTTCTGAAACTTATAATCCTGGCAGCAAGCAAAACATGCACAAATTTTGTTGTATTTCAGAAAAGTGCTTAAATATGTGCTTAGTATTATGAACATGCTTAGATCCCCTTGGCTGTACCTTTACATGTGCCTGTGTTGACATATTTGTCATTATTTGGTACTTTCACAGGAGACCTTATTGCTGATTTTTATATGTGAATCAAATATCTAACTCATACAGTCCACCTGAAAAGGAACCCTCCAGCCTAAACTTTGCTAATACAACAATTTTTAAATTTTATTGAAGAGTATTCATCATTAGGTGAGTTAGTTGGTCCTATTCAAAAAATATTATCGAAAGTAAAATCATGGACCTTTGTAAATCAAGTCTAAGGAGGATTTTGCATATCAAATACTGCTGTGAATCTTGTAACTCCTGGGTATTTTTCTAGATGTGGAGGAGCAGGGAAGACTAAAAGACAAGTGTGCATTTCCTACCATCAGAAATTCATTCACGGTTCTCTTAGACATTAAAAGAACATTTCCTCCCTTGAATTAAGCAAATAGTTGTGACTGTACTAAACAATCATAACAATATATGTTTTCCATGTATTGCAAGTGAAAACAAGCTTACATGGATGCTTCTGTATCTTCACTAATGCACAGCAGGTTTCTGTGATCCAGATAAGAAAAAAAGAATCTGCCTTAAAATATATTTCATACTGGAACCATCTCCATTGTGGTTTCTGTTTTGTTTTCTTTAACATTCTCAGTAGCTTGCAAAATTTTTTTTAGTCCTGCCTGAAAGGAGGGGGTAGCCAGGGGGGGTCGGTCTCTTCTCCCAAGTAATGGGCGATAGGACAAGAGGAAATGGCCTCAAGTTGCACATGGGGAGGTTTGCACTGGATATTAGGAAAAATTTCTACACTGAAAGGTTTGTCAAGCATTGGAACAGGCTGCCCAGGGAAGTGGTTCAGTCACCATCCCTGGAGGTATTTAAAAGACGGGCAGACGTAGTGCTTAGAGATATGGTTTAGTGATGGTTTTTGTCAGAGTTAGGTTGATGGTTGGACTAGATGATCTGAAAGGTCCCTTCCAATCTAGGTGATTTTATGATTCCATGAAAAATTTAAGAATATCCTGGTAAGAGTGTGAATACCCAGCCCAGGGTGGCAAGTCTCATTTGGATAACATTATACTGGAGAAGAAAGATAAAGATACTGCAAGTAAAGGAAGAACTCTCATTCTGAACCTGGGTGGCAGGTAAACTCTGTAGGGATAGGAAGCAAAGAACAGTGTAGCTTTTTGTTTACTATTTCCCTGTTGAAAGCAAGATCTCCAGCAGTTACCTACAGCTTTTGGTGCCACTAACACTTTGAGCATGGAAAGCTTGAAGAGTAAGAGAGGTTTTAACATCATCTCTTTCCAAAGGGACTTTACTGGGTTTATTTCCAATGCAGCTGGAGGCAAAAGAATTCTTTCACTGGTTACTCTCATAAAAGACAAGACATCCTGAACTGGCATGATCTGATATTTCCTGAGTTTCATTACCACCAAGTCTTTGATACTAGAAAACAAGTAAGCCTTCAGAAAGGAGTGGAAAGATATAGATTGGTAGATACAGAGGACTCTGTATCTACCCTGAGCAAGGGCCAAAGATCAGAAATGTTTGCAGGCTTGGGAAATAAGTGCTTTTAAAAAGTGGCAGCTGCTTTTGATGAAATTACTGAAAGTTGGTGCACAGATGATCAAGAAAACAGATTTTCCCTTAATGATGTCCGCAGATTCTTAAATTAAGCCTAGCAGGTAACAAGATCCTTCCTGGATTCAAAAGATACCTCACATCCAGGTGCTGAAGCACATTTTTTAAAGCCCTGGAAACAAGAGCTTAAAAATTCAGCATCAAAAAATGCCTGTAATTCCTCCACAGATGTCTCATTCTCAAATATAGCACAGGAGCATTCGTCTAATGCGGAGCCTAGTTTTTCATGTGTAGCTCAGAGTGCTTGCAAAGGCACAATGTAAGCATGTTACAATTTGGAACTAGTCACATAAGACCTCAAAGGTATAACATCCACATTTTCAAGTGGATTACTTTTGGACTTGGAAAGTAGATAAGGTGGCAAGTATTCCTAAAGAAAATAGCTATGTTTGAAGAGATAGATAGCAAAAATGCATATTGAAGAATTCTTTCAAAATTGGCAGCTGGTTGACTTGTTGAGAAAGACCCTTAGGGCTAAATTTTTTTCCTAAGCCCTTTTTATTTTTATCTTAGTAGTACTTATTGACAGTAATGTTCCTAATGTGTATCTTCAATTACAGTTTAAGGAAACCAGAAAGAGAGTATTATAATATTCTTGCTACAGTAATGTGAAGCTGGCAGACCTGAGCCTGTGTCTTTTGGCTTGAAAGCTAAGTACTAAAGGGCTGGATTCATTTACCTAAACTGCTTAAATGATATCTCGTGTAATTTTAGAGTCCCTCAAGTACTCAATCTGACCTTCAGAAGGACATAGGTTTATCTGAAGTGGTGTGTTGTATCTGCCAACCCAGTGCTGATATTTTGGACAGATTAAGGTATCTCAAATGGTGTTGGATGTCTGTGTTTAGGCAAATTAATCTCATCCTTCTAGTAAGGTAAGTTTGCCAAAGTTTATTTAAGATTTCTGGTAGGCTGAACAAATTCGTTCTGCATAGCTATATGCAACAAATGTTTTTTCTGAAGCACTGAGCTAATCAGGTCTGTGATGATGCAGTTCCTTTGCGGTCATGCTGTAAAACTGGTGGATCATGCAGCATTCAATGCATTGTGTGTAAACTGCCCAGCTGGCATGTTCATGCCCAGTTGTTTTTGCATTTCTTGAGGGGATTTGCCTCACTGTACAAATGTTATATACTGCATATTTTTGTAATTCTGTCTGGAGATTTTGGACCTTCAAGACCAGAAGGTAGGTCTTACCAGTAATAACCGAAGCAAGGAAGATGTTCACTACCTTGGCTTTATCCATGCCTTTTCGACTCACCAGGTCCCCTGCTCCACTGAGCAGTGAGGACCACTGTGCTCACATTCTCCTTAGTTTTATTTTGCTGGTGATATAATTATAGAAGCTCCTTTTCATGCTCTTGAAATCCCTCTCTAGATTCCATCGCTGCATGCTTGAACAATGCCTCTGTACTGCTTCTGGGCAGGCTTTCTCTGCTTTCACCTTCTGCACATCCCCTTCCCTCCTCTTTTTTTTTTTTTTATTTTTTTTTGCATTCAAGGTCAGTTCAGAGTTCCCTGTTCATCTAGACACCCTTCTACTGCACTTGTGTAACTTCCTGCACATCAGGATGGACAATTTTTGCACTCAAAGGAGACCGTCCTTGAAGATCAACTGGCTGTCCTGACCCCTTTGCCCTCCAGAGCAGTTTCTCATGGAATTTGGACAAGCAGATCCCTCAAAAAAATGAGACTGCATCTTGGAATCCGTATATTTCAATTATTTGGGTTGCATTTTCTCTCAGGCTGTTAAAATCTACAGTCTCACCTTCACTGCTGCCAAAGTCACCTCCAATCTTCACATCTTCCTTGTCTGTAACAGATCCAGCAGATTATGTGATGAGCCTTAGTACATCTATCACCTACAGCAAGAAACAATCTTTGATACACTCCAGGGGTCTCCTGGACTGCTTCCAGCCAGCTATGTTGCCCTTCCAGAAGACAATGGGGTGTTTAAGGTTCTCCATGAATACCAGAGCCTGAAATCATGAGGTCACTCCTGGTTGTCTAAAGAAGGCTTTGTACGCATCTGCAGTAGACATTTACCATGACAGGTTGTGTTGGCCTGCCCTTTCTAACACATTAACCTTTATCTCATCCCTAATCTGGTGAAACTAAAAGGAGTTTTGCCTTACCATTCTGCCCACACATTATCTAGTATATATCAAAAATAAAGCACATGAAACCAATAAAGATTGGTGTTAGTCTGTATATACTCAGATAAGCAAGAATCAACATCTTTATCTGATCCTTTTAATTTTTCCATTCACGTTGTTATATTAATGCTATAAAGTTTCTGTCAAAAGAAAACCACTTTTAATTTTTTTTGCCCTTTCTTCTACAATGAGAAAAGGTATTTTTGTTGAAGAGACTGCAATGGAATAATTAGTGCCTCCTTACCTTGTGTATTGCTCTCTCTATGCAGGAGTTACACACAATTTAAAACATCAATAAGAAGTAAATTGTTGCAAATTACTATTCTTTCCTCAGTATCCAATAATTTGCTAGAACCAATAACAATGGTGTCAGAATGTAACCTTGATCAGTTCTGTTCTGTTGTGAACCCATTAATTGTTCACACAATGCTAATCCTTTAAGAATACTCAACAAGCCCATGCTAACTCCTTGAGCTTTTTTCTTACTTCTGTTTATAGATCTGAGTGCTATATTTCTCCTGGTTTTAATGCTCCTGAACAGCAAGCAAAAGAGAAAGAAAAGAAAAGCAAATGTAGACAACTCAAAGCTTGAGCTAAGTGAGCTATTATCACAGCATTGATATAAAATTGACTACTCTGTTGATAAAAGAAAATGATGATGAAATCATCCTTCGGTTCTTCTGACTTACTGTTTCTCTATCAGTGATACAAGAACTCCAAACTCTGGGGTATATGCACATATGTGCATTTCTCTGACAGTCCTTGATTGATGTATCCTATGAGTATATGTCTTCTTCCAAGATTTAGCAAACTTTATTTTTGGAGATGAGTTGATTTCTCAGATCCAGGAATATACCTGGACCTGCTCAAAAGTAGGTAGGAGGAAGAATTAGCAACTCTATCTGTGCTTTCCAAGTAAATGTACTAACTAACCATAGAGTCAGGAGTGACATCTCCCTGTATCCTTCTGAACTGTGAAGGAGATCTGAGATATCTTAAATGATCTCACATTTGCTGTGAGCTATATACACACACTCAGACAGCTACTGTGAAGCTGTTGATATGCAGTAAGTAGCATGTTACCCTGCAGTAACTCATTTGCGTTTTGAAGCCATGAGCCAACAGACTTAAGTCAAGCTGTTCTGCCTGTAAATTGAGAATCCTATTGACTGAACTTGACACCCTCAGCTGGTGATGTGTAGCTCACTTCTCAGGCAAGAGGTGAAGTGTTGTGCCAGATTATGTGTGGTATGTTGCCCTCTTCCCAGTTGCCCCGTCCTCATTTCACAGCAAAGGTGTGGTGTTGAGGGTGGAGAGAACGAGAAGGTGTTTCCTACCTCACCCCATGTCAGGACACACTTTTCTGTGGCACAGTCATGTTGTGGAAGGTGGTCTAACAGATGGGTTGTTGGTTTGAAGAAGTGTCATATGAGAACGGAGTATGATTAATAATCTGTTTTCTCCTTAAGAAGTATTTGACTGGTGAGGTGACGTTCTGGGGCACCTAATATAATTGTGTGCATGCACAGGTCTCTTCACCCTTTTAGTAAAAAGAGAACATACAGTGTCCTCCTAGTCACAAAGGACAGTGGTTGACAATTCCTGTTCTCCACCATCACAGAGGTTTGTATTCTATTGGAATAACTTGCACTTTCTTGACTGACAAGTAACTTCCTCATGTGGGAGAAGGCGTTAAGTGAGGGAGAATGCAATAAGGAAAGCAGAGGTCAGTTTCCACTAAGAGACTAGAGCAATGACAGACTGGTTAAGAATGATTCTGGTTTGTCAGCTGTGTGTAAATTAACATATGTGAACTTCATGATGAACACTGCTTCTTTTCGAAGAATGCTGTTCATCGGTATTCTTTAACATGATTCTTGTGTTTTGTATTTAAATATCATGCTATTATTGTGAAGCTAGTGGATTTTATTTTGTAGCTGAAAGAAGTGATAGAACTTTAACTTCACATTTAAAAAACAGAGTTCCACAGAACAAAATCCAATTGCTAAACAGACAGCAGAGTAAAAGGGGCATCAAGACAGCATTTATGAGCCTTGTCAAAATTTCTGACAAATCTCAGATTCAGTGTGTTATGTTTTCATTTATTTTACTAATGATACTGTGATAGTCTATGAACTGTAAAAGCACTTTGAAGTGAAGCAGCTGACTGCTCAGTCAGACCAAGGCAATGTTTCCACCAAACCTTGGAAATCTGTATTGACAGAAGTCTATTAAGCTAAAAAATCTTCTCAAAGATATCTTTGATGCCATTATATACACACAGAAGAACAGGGATTTTGCAGTAAAATATGTGGAGGTTTTGCTGAACAACAGACTATAATAGCAAGGGTGTAGCCAGTGGCTTGAGGGAAGTGTTTTTTCTCCTCTCTTTGGTACCTGTCAAGTATCTGGAGTATTGTGCCCAGTTTTGGTCTCCCCAGTACAAGAATGATTTGCATTCTGGAGTGAGTCCAGAAGGGTCACCAAGTAGATTAGGGGTCTGGAGCACAGCATGTATGAACAAGAAAAAGTTAGGGGAGACTGGTTTATCCACCTTGAGTGAAGGCTGAGGGGTGACCTCTTTGCTGTCTCCAATATGTAGCAAATGGATATGAAGAAGATGGAGTCAGACTCTTCTCAAAGGTGCACACCAGAAGGACAAGAGACAATGATCACAACTCACAAATTACAAAACTCCAGTGAAATATAAGGAGA
The DNA here is from genome assembly GCF_963924245.1 of Chroicocephalus ridibundus. NCBI lineage: Eukaryota > Metazoa > Chordata > Aves > Charadriiformes > Laridae > Chroicocephalus > Chroicocephalus ridibundus. The sequence goes on along the minus strand of NC_086286.1, from coordinate 119,908,086 downwards.
AATTTTTTCTCCACAAAGTTGGTCAAACACTCACAGTTTGCCCAGAGAGGCATCTCAGACCTTGGAGATATTAAGCATTTAATTGTACAAAGCTGTAAGCAACCTGATGTAAGAACAAAATTGGTCCCACTTTGAGCTGGGAAATACAGTATATGAACTAAAAAGGTCCCTTTCAATTTAAATTATTCTGTGAGTCAGCTGAGTACAGTTATAGTTAGGAAGGGCCCTGCACTTGGAGAAATACATACCATGAAGGTGTATATTGGGTTTGTGTGGCAAGGCTTTAGCAGCAGGGGGTCTACAGGGGTAGCTTCTGTGAGAAGCTGCTAGAAGCTTCCCCTCTGTCCTCTGATAATGCCAGCCGGTTCCAAGATGGACCAAGGCTGAGCCCATCAACAACGGTGGTAACACCTCTGGGATAACACAGGTAAGAAGGAGGAAAAACATGCACAACTCCAGCAATTGAAGCCGGAGAGAGGAGTGAGAATATGTGAGAGAAACAGCGCTGTAGACATCCAGATCAGTGAAGAAGGATGGGGAGGAGGTGCTCCAGGTGCCAGAGCAGAGATTCCACTGCAGCCTGTGGTGAAGACCATGGAGAGACAGGCTGTCCCCTTGCAGCCCATGGACGTGAACAGTGGAGCAGATATCCACCTGCAGCCCGTGGAGGACTCCACGCTGGAGCAGGTGGATGCCTGAAGGAGGATGTGACCCTGTGGGAAGCCCATGCTGGAGTTCCTGACAGGTCCTGGCAGGACATGTGTGTTCCCATGGAGAGAGGAGCCCATGCTGGAGCAGGTTTGCTGGCAGGACTTGTGACCCCATGGAAGAGACACATGCTGGAGCAGTCTGTTCCTGAAGGACTACACCCCATCCTGGAGCAGTTTGTGAAGAACTGTAGGGAGGTTCTCATGTTGGAGAAGTTCATGGAGGACTGTCTCCCATGGGAGGGCCCTCATGCTGGTGCAGGGGAAGAGTATGAGGAGTCGTCCCCTGAGGAGGAAGGAGCGGCAAAGACAATGTGTGATGAACTCACCGCCACCCCCATTCCCTGTCCCCCCTGCACTCGGGCAGAGGAGGCAGAGAATCCAGGAGCGAGGTTGAGCCTGGGAAGAAGGTAGGGGTAGGAGGAAGGCGGTTTTAAGATTTGGTTTTATTTCTCATTGTCCTACTTTGATTTGATTGGTAATAAATTAAACCCATTTCCTCAAGTCAAGTTTGTTTTGCCCATAATAGTAATTTCTGAGTGATCTTCCTGTCCTTATCTTGACCCACGAGGCTTTTGTTATATTTTCTGTCCCCTATCCAGCTGAGGAGGGAAGTGATAGAGCAACTTTGGCGGACACCTGGTGTCCAGCCAGGGTCAACCTGCCGCAAGGTGGTAACACATGTTTTTGAAAAATTTTCAGGAAAAAGTGTAGCGAAGCAGATGAATCATAACGCTTTCCCCAACAGAAGAGTGAACTTAGAGAAGACAAGACAGTGGTCTGTATACAAAAAGGAAAATTATGGTCGATACTGCCCATGAATGAATCAGTAAGAATTTAAAATGTGGTTTAAGTTACCTACCAACTGAGATTTATAGTAGAATGTGAAGGAATAAATAACGCAACATTTTTAAATGAAGTAGTCAAATGACTGACTAGTGAAGAAATCTATATGTGTTTTTTAAGGAGTTTGAGTAGAAAAATACTGGATTACCTCAAGTGCATAAGAGTGTACAGATACAGCTACTTCCATGTTTAAAAAGACTGCCAGCCTTGTCAGAGACAGTAGGAAACAAGAAAGTGCAATGCTTTTTGAGATCATTGATCATTTGGAAGTATTGATAACAAAATAACTGCCAGCACTGCTACAAAAAATACTCACTCAGTGAATCAAAATTAACTTAATCAATGTGCATGTGTTAAATTCTGATGCTTAGCCGTTCCATGTGAAGAAATGAAACTAATCATCATCAACTGTTGCTGCATACCAAACTCAGATGAGTCTCCATGGAAAAGCACTCTGGAGTCAATTTGACCTTCACGAAGAAGTTCAAGTGCTCTTGATAGATAAGTCATTCCTTGTTGAACAATTCTGTGACAAACTTTTTCTTGCACATCTGGTTTCCTTAGGTAAGATTTTTAACAAGCTGTCTTCCTTCCACTTGCTATGCCAGAAGAGCAAGGCAACCATACGATGTTAGCTGCAAGGCAGAGGGATTTCAGGAGATAACTGATTGATTTCCAGAAAAAAAAAATTGCAGTTCCAGAAGCACAGGGTTTTCAAGGTTTCTGTTGTTAGTCATAGTCTTAGGGATCAGTGTTCCCACCTTGAGAGACGCTATCAGGAAGGATGTGGTTGTCTATTTAAATGCACTGAAAAGGAAGTTTTCTATCTTTTCTTAATGGGTGGAATACTTACACAGTTGGACATGCAATCTGCTTTTTTTGCCAAAGCTGAGTCTTTGTATCATCTGACAGTCTATCTCCTCAATAACTGCACTCTTCCAATGTCATATCTTAGCAGTGAGGTCTGGATGAATGTGAGGGAAGAGTTTATTGAAATATGTACTAAATTACTGCTCCTTTCATTACTTCTTATCTCAACGTGCCGTGAGCAAAATTGCCTCTTTAGCAATGAAATCGAAGCACAGGAATTGGTTTGTAAGTGTCAATGTTTTACCATTATGCCTTACAGCCATCAAGAGAGGCAGGCACAAACCTCTCAAAAATAAGCTAGGCACGATTGCACATTTTGCTCATTTTTAATAGGAATAGCTCATTCACCATCTGAAACTGTTCCCTTTTGACATGATTCATTTATTTTTAAATGACCTTTTATGGCTTTTGCTTTGGGGGAAGCTCGCAAGTATCAGATTACCAATGAGACATGGAATGCTAACAGTTTTCAAAAGTGAAGGTCAATAACAGAATGTGAGCCACTGTAGAAGACCTCAAAGATTTCATCAAAACTATCCATCCTGCCCAGGGACAGGGCTGAGCTACCTCAGTTCCACAATTCCAACGCAGAGTCCTGACTATGAGTTGATACCACTTCCCTTTTTCTCACATCTAGGTTCACACCAAGCAACCTTGAAGCTTTCAGTCCAACCAGATATTCTTGAATTCAGCTCTGCACATTTCTACTCTGCAGATAATTCTCTTCTGGTCTTGGAAAGTTTGCATAGAGGAGCTGTAAATTCTCTTGGACATTTGCAAGAGCTGACTGGACAAAGTCGTATGTAACATAACTTTAGTTCAGTGCTGACCCTGCTTTGACGTGGAGCTTGGACTAGAGACTAGGTCCTGAGACTGCAGAGCTGCTGACTTACAAATGACTAATTCTGTAAGTCCTCTTGGGAATCATCCAGATCTACAGTAATAATCTGAGCCTCTTTCTTTTGCAGGATGATGTTAAAAGTGAAAACTTTACGTATTGGCATTGCTACTGTTTGCTTAGGAGTAACACTTCTGAGACTGCCTTTAACCACTTATTGTGCTTACTAAAAAGAAAGAAAAAACATGGTGTGGGGTTGTGCATTTTAAAAAAGAAAGAGGGGAGGAGTAATTCATACCACTGAATTACGAAACATTAAACACCTTATTGACCCTTTTGTAGCATCCCTGCTTTAGGATGTTCCATCATTTACAGAAAATGGTAACAATATGCCATGTTTGCTGAAAACTGAATCCATTTATTTCCCTGCAGCAAACCAAGAAAGAAAACATCAGTTTTCATTCACTTGTCCCATTTTTTTTTTCCAAAAGCTTACTGTTAGGTAACCTGTTTTACATGTTAAATACAATTAGCTTCAATAACTGCCAACATATTTTTTCTTCTGCAAAACCAAAAAACTATGAATAAGCCTTTCTCAAAAACTTGCTTGCTATAGAATCACAGAATCATTTAGGTTAGAAAAGACCTTTAAGATCATCAAGTCCAAGCGTTAACCTAGCACAGCCAAGTCCATCACTAAACCACGCCCACTTAAATACCTCCAGGGATGGTGACTGCACCACTTCCCTGGGAAACCTGTTCCAATGCTTGACAATCCTTTTGGTGAAGAAAATATAGAGCATACATGAAAAAGCCGTTCCATAACATTTGCTTGCATTTTCTTCATAACTGTATAGGAATTGCTTCAGTCAAGTTAAAAAGCAATACTAATATGAATAATAAAGAAATAAAAGATTTGGTTGATCATCTTTATAATCATTCTTCAACTAAAAGGGACAGAATCCTCCTTCAGGCTTTCTGTGTAGTAAGAATTTTGCGCTGTTGAAATTTTGCCTAGATATTTTGTTCCGCATTAACTTTTGGATTATTTTTCATTTGCTAGATTCCCACTTCCCTGGATTAAGATAAAATTGCATAGCAGGCATAAGAGATTTTCCTCACAGCTTGACTTGAAGTACTGAGGACAAAAAAAAAGGAGAAAAAACAGAAAAAAACTCACTCTTAAGCAGCAGAGTGCATTTTGTATTTGATGTCTTACCATAAGTGCTGATGTGTTTAAATAGAATAATGAGGCATTGCTATTAAGGAAAACAATTTTTTTGCCTGTCGTATGATTAGGTGTACTTCATCAGGACCACTGCTGCCGGAATTGCTTGTAAATTCACAAAAGGCTTTCCTCTGGAGATGTAAAAATACTTATGGAACTCAGATGTCAAGGCTCAGGTGTGTATAATTGTATTATGTGGAACATGAAGTTGTGAAACAGAATTACTGTGAGTTCAATAAAATAATGAACAAAACAGTGGGTACCTTTTTCTTGGTCATGCTTTAGAACTGGAATTTGCTTTCATTCCTGAAATACCTTTTACTCTCATGGTTTTATTTCACCCAAACATGGGTTTGGAATGATTTATGCTACCTTGGTGCTTACGCTACTCTGTGTTTCCAGTTGTAATTATCTATCTTTTTGGATGAGAATTTTAATATTGCTTTAGAAACAAAGATTAATTTCAGAAGGAGAGCTAAACTATTCCAAACATTCCTTTCAAACTTGCAATTGGATGTAGGGGTAGCCTTCCACCCAACTGGAGCCCTGCTGAATTCAGTGGAGATGGCATAATTGCTACTCATTTAGAAATATTTGCGTTGACATTGATGATGGTATGCATGGGATAAAATTACATCACTTTGACTGACGACACAGAGCCTGTGGCTGTACACTGGCTGTACAGTAATTTCCTTGATTTCTCTTGTCTGTCATTCATTTAACTCAGCAATTTCAATCATTTCATAACATATGCTCATTCAGATATCTGCTTTTCGGGTTAATTACTTGGGAGCTAAGCCCCATTTTAAAAAGACACTCAAGGCAAGATTTTTAAATATACTTAAGTGGCCAAAATATACATAGTTCGGCTTCCAGAAGCAGGTTTAGGGAATTAGGCATTTTTTAATCACTAAGGACATCCTTTGTCACAATAATTTGAAAAATCTGCAGTTCAGATACATGTGAAAGCCCTGCCATAGCAATGATTAGGACTTTCACAAATGTCTGAATGAATAAATATGTTTATATATCTACATAAACCTAAACACAGATTGAGATACAAACACGTATTATGTACACATAAACTCATAGGATGCGTACATACATAGGGCTTAATTCTTTAAAGTGTGGTTGATAATGACACAAATGAGAAAAAATCCTTAAGTCAGCACAACCTTCAACAACAAGCAGCAACTTGGTTTTAAAACTTCGTATTCAGATTTCTGGAACAATTATCACCTCACCTGGGTATTCTAACAAGTTAATCAGTAGCTGAATTGAAATCCTCATCAACACACTATGTAATTTCATTGAGAGTATCTGCTAACTCAGATCAACTCAATTAATCTCTAGTGCAATGAAACAAAGAAGCAGATGGTAATGTATTTTAGTCAACACCAACTTTTTATTCTGTATACATTTCTAAATACACTATTCCTAGGCATTAGTCCTAAGGCATTGAGAAATTGCCTTACTTTTAATCTAGGGCTTTAAATAGACAGCAGTAAGACATGCTCATATTCCATTTTGTCACTAATGATTACAGTTTTCTCAAATAAAACATTTCCCTTAGGCTCAGTTCTACTTGATACTTAGCCTGACAATACCGTTGGCTTCCATGGGAGCAGCAAGTGTCTGCAGTGCAGGGCGTCCCACCACCACCTTGAAACAAAGGGCATGTCATGTCCAGGGAACTGCACCCATACTTAGTTAAATGCAATAACCCCTGATGCATGCACTAGCAAATTCGGGTCACTAAGGACGCATTTGTTATCACTTTTTCCGTACTTCTTCAAAGCTGAGGATTTGGCATCCTAAACTGCAGTGTCCTCATCCTCATCCAGAAATAATAAAGATAGATCTCTCAATCCAAATGCTCCTGACAGCAGCAAGTGGGGCTCACTCTTTTCTTCTGGTCTGGTGGTCAAGGCATTTGGAAACTTGGCTGAAGTATGAATCCTGAGCTTGTTCGTAGTATTATTTATACATTTTGCATTCAATTACACCGACATTAAAACATAAAGAAATGCGTTAGGAAGAAGGGTTGAAACCTGTTATTTCCTATTCCTACCCACATGCCAGGACTATCAGTCAAGGGCCCCAATCATGTTCTAGCTCTTGTCATCTTGATTGCTCGGTCCAGCACTGCAGCAGTCATGTCAGGAGAATTGGGCTGTGACCTGTGTCACAGTTAGTCTATAAACTTAAAGTCAGGGCAGCCTTCGAGCTGTCGGGAGACATTTTTAAATGTGTTCACACTGGGAAATAAATTAAATCCAGTCTTCCAACTTCATGTTTTATGTTCTGCCTATAAGTGTAATTATAAAAACAAACAAACAAAAAAACCCCAACAGCTGGGCAGAAACCTTCTGTTTCTAATGCATTTTGGAGGAAATCGCTGTAACTGTATTTTTTGAGATAAATTTCCCTGTATGCTGAGTGTGATTTCAAAATAGCTAGCTAGCAGATTGGAGCCATCAGGTGAGATATTAAAGTGCACTGTCTGGATCCTGCCTGTTGTAAAGTCTTGAGTAGCTGATGCCTATGTTTGGGCAAGCTGAGAAGCAAAATCCATGTGTACAAAGAAACAAACCGTATCATTTAACCAGCAGATGCTCAGCAATTGAAACCGTCTTCAAAAGGTGAGGTGAGAGCTAAGGGAGGGTTATTTTGTGATGAATTTTTTTAGTGCGTCTATGTATAAGGACTTTTACAGGCATTATGTTTTTACTGGCATCCTTAGTATGCTTTTGCCAGGCTCTTCATCACTTGCAGAGATCCACAGAAGTCTATAGTATTTTTAGTTCCTAAAAGGGAGAAAGAGCAGTCAAGATTTAGGCATGCAGTGAAGGCATGACTTAGATCAATAGTGTATCACCAGCGCTGGAAGAAAACAGAGCTCTTCTGTCAGTCGGGGTCTGCATTAAGGCTTTTGGCCACACTATGACAGGGAGGGAAAGGTGTATTTTTTAATCTGAGGGCAGTCCTAGCAAGAAAAACCATACTGGAATAGTGTTCCACCCTCAAACAAGATTTAACTGTCCTGCTGCGCCATTTTAGTTTTTCACACGTTGTTTTCTACTTTGTTTTCATGGTTCCTGTGTTGATTTAGCTGCCAATTTATCTGTTTTCAATTTATGTGTCTTTTGTTCTATATCCATATTTCATTTCTTTGGCCCTCTCTTTACCATCTTGATTTTTTTCTCTGGCCTGTTCCCTCATAGCCCATCCTTTTTCCTGACAGTATTTTATGCACTCTTATCTTTGCTTGCTTTCTACTCCCCTTTGCTGCTTGATTTTTCTTTGCATTTCCCTCTATTCACTTTTTTCCTGCCAGTTGGCTTAGGAAGAAATATATTATGGAAAGAAGTTACGTGCATGATATTTCTCTGAAAACAGAACTACATTTACAGTAACATAAGCCAACACATCGACCTGCAATATCAAATTGTGGATGAATTTAATTTAATTCAAACTAAATTAATGCATTTATAGCATGCCATATGTGTGCCAGATACTTTACAAACATGAAAGACTGAGTATACACACTGAAAATATTACAACAGAGCATTCTCAGTTTTATAGAATCTATTTAGGTTTATGCTAGATACCACTTTTCAAGGAGTATAGATAAAGTTGGTGAACAGATCAGGGTAGGAATGCTCATAAAGAAGGGAGTTTTAATCAAGGACTTGAAGAAGAGAAGAGATTGGTTGATCTAGGTCAGGATTTTGGAGGATAAACTCCATATCATATTTATATAGTCCCAAACCAGCCTGGATCCCACTCTTTTATGTTCGTGTGCTTGTGTTATATATATATAATGTGAATATATATAATGCATATATATATATATAACATGCATGCACATATAATATTAATTTTATATATATTACGTATATATACATAGATATGTATGAGTGTTAGCGAATTACTTCTGGTTGTTATCTATCTCACCTGTACTTCACTAAATATTGGAGTTTTGCACTATGTAGATATGTTTTTTTCTTAAACTTTTGTCCAAAGAACTGTCCACAGACTTTTGATAATCTTCCTATCAGATTTGCAGTTACTGGGTTGGATCCCCTTTCATGGTGATTCACATCTCATCCTTATGACTTGTAGAACTCATTTTAACGCTCATATACTCACAACACACCATGAAATAACATCAAGCCCAGGTTTGCTTTTAAAACAAGGACTCTCTTTTAAAAATTTTCTGGTTTTTTTAATATATATTTTTTTATTATTCTGGCTTGGTACTAAAAAAAGACTCATTGAGTTTTACTGTGAAGGCAGGTCTGAGAACAAGCTATTTATAATAGTTAATAGCCTGAGCGTTGAAACAATCTTCGAAAATGGAAGAGGAGGGTAACCTAGTTCTTGATTTGTCTTACATAAACCCGCGTCTCCCAAATCACTAGTTAGTTCCTCTAGACAACATATAAATTCTCTTTTGGTCTTGCAAAGGGTGCATACAGAAGCTGTAAATTCTCTTGGACATTTGCAAGAGCTGACTGGACAAAGTCGTAAGTAACATAACTTTAGTTCAGTGCCGACCCTGCTTTGAGGTGGAGCTTGGACTAGAGACTAGGTCGTAAGACTGCAGGACGGCTGACTTCCAAATGACTAATTCTGTAAGTCCTCTTGGGAATCATCCAGATATACAGTAATGATCTGAGCGTCTTTCTTCTGCAGGATGTTATTTTGCTGGCTAAAACTGTAATTCATTTAGACATAACTGTAATTCATCTCACCATTCAGCGAGACCTGCACAGGCTTGAGTGTTGGGCGGAGAGGAACATAATGAAGTTCAACAAGGGCAAGTGTAGAATCCTATAGCTAGGGAGGAATAACCCCATACACTGGCACAGGTTAGGGGTTGACCTGCCGGAAAGCAGCTCTGTGGAGAGGGTCCTTGGAGTCCTGGTGGACAAGAAGTTGACCATGAGGTAGCAATGGGCCTCTGTGGCCAAGAAGGTCAATGGTAGCCTGGGGTGCATTAAAAAGACAGTGGCCAGCAGCTTGAGGGAGGTCATCCTCCCTCTTTGTTCTGCCCTGGTTAGGCCACATCTGGAGTACTGTGTCCGGTACTGGGTCCCCAGTTCAATAAAGACAGGGAACTATTGGAGAAAGTCCAATGGAAGGCTACAAAGATGATCAAGAGACTGGAGAATCTTTCTTATGAGGAAAGGCTGAGAGATCTCGGTCTGTTTGGCATGGAGAAGACTGAGAGCGGAAATATCTAAAATAGATAAAAAATATCTAAAATCTGCTTAGAAATATCTAAAGGGAGAGTGTCAAGAGGATGGGGCCAGACTCTTTCCAGTGGTGCCCAGTGACATGACATGGGGCAACGAGCATAAACTGTAACACAGGGAATTCCATCTGAACTTGAGGAAAAACTTCTTTACTTTGAGGGTGACAGAGCACTGGAGCTGGCTGCCCAGAGAGGTGGTGGAGTCTCCTTCACTGGAGATATTCAAAACCCACCTGGACATGATCCTGTGTAACCCACTCTAGATGACCCTGCTGTGGCAGGAGGGTTGGGCTAGATGATCTCCAAAGGTCCCATCCCTACCATTCTCTGATGCTGTGATTTGCCTCCTAAGCCCTACTGTCTGCTCACATATTCTGTCATGACTATAAACATTATAGTTCTCATTAGAGATTTTTGTGAAATGGAATTTTCATTCAGTGGGAAATTTTGACATTTCAACACAAATTCCACTTTCAAATACAAAAAACACAAAATACTGAAAAACATCACATAACAAAAAATTGAAAATGCTGAAATAAAAAGGAAAAAGAGTATTTCTAAGTAAACAAATTAATTTAATGCATTATATGTTTATTTTGCACCAATATTCACTTTATTTTGAAAAATGGACTTTAAAAAAAAATCATTTTTCATTATTCCACCTCTTCAGTATAAAATCTATTTCTTAATCAATTATTTTATGACTTTATGAGAGATTCCAAAGGTAAAAAAAAGACATTAGTGTGAAAGATTTGAGGCAGAAGCAGCCTTTGTAAACACTACCGCTACACCGATCATATTTTAGGGTTGCTTTTATCTTGATCATCATTTCAAAATCGCTCCAGTTCATTCTATTTTTTTTTATAATGTCTCCAGAATTTGTCCTTAATCATCTCTTAGAATAACCAACTTTGTGCTCGAGCCTTTATTTCCTTACATCTTCACAGAGTATTTCCCATTTTCTGAACTTGTTTTCTGTTCCTTTGCCCAGCCCAGTTTCCTTAAATATTCTGGTGGTAAAACCATCTTCCCTGTTATTTAATCCATTCATGTCACCCATTCTTTTTGCCATGTCATTGGTTCACTCTGCTCTTGAAGTTGGCAGTCAATGGATGAAGACCCAAAGGACACAAATTTATATCAGCGTAGAAAATGACACTCCTTTTCCTGCCTCGTAAAGAGTATAGGAGGTTAATGGAAATATGTGTTGTGAACTACCCTATACCAGAGACATTACAAAATTCTGTTTAGATGGGGAACCCACTGAGGAATGTGTATAAAATGAGTATTTGGATTATTCTTTTGAAAAAGTACTGTGAGATTCAAGATTAACCTGTGCACAAAACAAGATTCTTACTCAGCTTAAAAAACATTCTTTGGGTTATGGCCAGTGCAAACTCAGATGAGCCGTCTCCAGCACAGGTAGAATTTTTCCTTTGTCAGTTATGTTGCTCTTGGCAATCTGCCATTTAATATCTAATAAGGTACTTTTTTTTTAATCAATCTAAGTGACCTGAGTGGCTGGCTGATTCAGTTAGATATATACCATACATTTATGCATTGATTTATTTTACATAAAGAATGTTGAATCAAAAGCTTTGGAAGCAGTAGTCTGCGAAATTCTAATACGAATCAAACCTTTTTTGAATGGATAAGTGTCAGGGCTCAGTGATCAAATATCAAAGTTCTATATTTCTTCAGTCAGATCATAGGAATTTCCATATTGAATCAGACTGGATCATAATCCATCCAGTTTATTATCTTGTTTTTAACATCGGTCAGGACCAGATGTTTCAAAGGAGGATAAAAAAGCCTCTGCTTAAAAACCTGCAATAAACAAAGGTGGTATAAAGTTCCCCTAAGGAAAGGAAATATTCTAAACCCTGTAATTTAGAAATTGGGTTAACCACTGAGTAAGAATGCTTATATTTCTTCCAAAAGTTTTATTTAATATATATGAACATGCTTAATTCTTCTATAAAACAAAAATTAGTTACTTTTATTATACAGATAACCTTTTTATTGCTACTTGAAGAAAGACAATTTCTTATTTTTGCTGCTGAGAGTAGTCACTAATACCTAGCACTAGGTCTAGTAGTAGCAGTGTCAGTATCTGTTGGGTATCTTTGACAACTAAAGGTTGGATTGAGACTGTTATTTAATCAAACATCTCTCCAGGTGAGCATAAGCCACTTTTGATTTTTGCTCAGCGATTGCATAGTACACTGTTTATTTGGACCAGTGACTAAGATTTGCTTTTCCATGGGAGATTGCTCTTGAATAGCTGATGAACAAACCCAATCAAAGCACTTTGATTAAATTCTGTCTAATTCTGGAATCTTCCTGAGCAGCTTTGTGTCATTTTTGTGATGAAGAACAAGTGTTATTTTAGAGGTGAGAGAGAAAGCAAGCTGACCATCCCCTTTAAGAATTTTTTTCCCATGTGTAACAACTGTGGAATGACATACTGCTTTTTAATAGACTTTTAAAAGCTATCTGGAGACTTAGTAAAAGGCTTCCATGCCCAGTAGATAACAAAATGCTATGTTAATTTTAGTGCCAGACCTTAATTAAAAAGAAAACCATAAAATGTATAAATGGGCACTATATAGAATGATGCAGCTTTGTGGAATCTTTAAGCCTCTTTGTCACAGAGATTACAGAAATTAATAAGAGGACATAATTTGTGTAATAGTGTACTGGACACAAAGTGCTCAATACGTTTTTACCCCTTTTGAACAAGCAATTGTTGCTTGGAGTGCCTGGTTCCTTCTTTCCAGGTAAACTCTTCCATCAGGGATAGTCCCCAACAAGCAAGCCTGTTGTTAAGGTTGTGTCTGCAAATGAATCGTCTATAAACAAACTCAGCATCTGGCAGACATTCCAAGGTGAAAGCCAAACAGATGGCTAATTTAATATAATCTAAGTGACTTTGGATCAGATAAAGCAATTGAATTAACAGCACTTTAAATGAACGTATACCACACATTCTCACTATGCCACTATAATAGGCACCTTTTTATATCTTGAAAATCATTGCTAATTGATGTTTCATATGGTGAATGCTTATATCTGTAAGACGTACAGCTAAACAGCTTGAAAAAATATGCCATTATAAGGAAAAGCAATCCTTTAGCTCAAATACAGTTATTTTCTCCAGAACTCCTCCAGACAATTTTTGAATCAAGGAATGTAGAGGCGATACCATATGAACCATTAAGTGCACATGCAGCAGGCATAATTCAACTCCGAGAATTACCGTAAGTTTGTTTTTTTAAGTAACTCTTTATTACACAAAATTAAAAAAAAAAAACACAGGCTTTGAATTATAAGGGGTTTTTAATTATTATTATTAGCTGTTAGTATTCATGACACTTTTTGAATCAGAGTATTATTTGATCTATGGCCAAGGAAACAAAAAGTTTTTCTTTTAATTACTCTGTGTGCTACGTCTGCATTCAAAGGGCAAAACACTTCATGAATACTGAACTGTACTGTTGATAACACAGAAATGTTAAAGGCTTAAAGTTCCTTTTCACTTGTTTTTTCTATATACATGCAAGTGAATTCTCTGTGCATTATCCAACACCTCTTCCAACAAAACTCTGTGTTTCATTTGCACGAAGCAGGTAAAAAGCAGGTGTAACAGAGTTTGTGCTGTACACAACGGAGGATGTTGGAGAAGTGGCTCTTCAGCTTCTTTTCATTTCTCTCTCACTTGCACAGGACTCTGAAATCACTGCCAAACCCACAATTACTTTATGCTCCAGAGTTAGACATATGATCTATTGGAGATGGATTAAATACTGGCCTGAAGTGCTGCATGATGTAAGGAAGAGCTCCTTCCTGGTACTGGAATGCTCTGTGAGAATAACCTTAGATTCCTGGGCAAATGGCCATTTGCTGTCTTTTGGCAGCGTCTGCCCGCCAATGTGAAGTTAAAATAATGGGTAAATTCATGAACACAATTATAAAACCCAAATGCTGGCAATTCCAAGAGACTGATTTGATTACCCAGGGAGTCTCATAACGTCATAAAAAACTTTTCTGGTTCTTCTGATTTGCTGCTATTTACCTGAAAAAATACCTGAAAAACTCATGAACTGATGAACTTTTTTCAAATGTCTAACTTTCTCTCCTTTTTTTTTTTTTTTTTCCACATATGGCTTAACATCATTCACACATGGTAAGAATGGCTTAACATCATTCACACATGGTAAGAAGGCAGAGGAATCTAAAGCAGGTGTAAGTCTGTGAATTTTAATAATCAGTAAAAGAAGTCAAGAAAAAAAGCTTGTAGACTTGCTACAGTTGGCTCTCCTGTGCTACGGTCCCTGACACCTACCTGTCTTCTTCTGTTCTTGAAGACTCTTTAGATTTTAGCAAATAGTGTATTACAGCACTTTTGTTGCAGAAGACATGTTTTCTTTCAAACTAAACAATAATCGTTTTACAATGTAAATGTGTGTGTAAGAGACATATAAATACAAATACTTCTATTTGACTCAGATGTAGGCAAATACATGGGTTGAGGCCTGGGTCTCCCATTTGCCCATATCAAATAATATTATTTTCTCTTCAACAGAAAGATGTGAACTCTTGTCAAAACCTGAAATTTCAAAGCTGTTTATGGAAGAATTTCAGCTCTTAGGTATAAATCTAGATAGAAGAACCACCACAGATTAATTACTTTTTTTTTAAAAAAAAAAAGATTAAAAAAAGAAAGAAAGTCAGTTTCCTCACTCCAGGCATGCCCAATGAGGAAATTCAGATATGACACTTTACCAGGGAGACCCAACCATGTGTTAGTAGAAAGTAAGACACTATCGTGACTCTGCCCTTTAAAATACAATGTCGTAACTATATAAGTATGAGGAAAATAGTCTTTTTAATTCTACAACAAATTGAACTAGCAACAAGTTAAGATTTTCCTTTTCTCTTTCACCAAAGGCAATTGCTGCAGTCTAAATCTTGCTATGGGCAAAAGAGAACACTCTTACACAAAGCCCAGAATTTACTGTAGATTTAACAGTCTATTCAAACCACAACAAATAGTTTTTAGTAGTCTGGCTGTAATGATATGAACACTTCTAGTCAAATTCAAATTATTACGGAAAAGCCTCATTATTAATACATACACATATAATACATACATTTTTATATATATATGTGCAAACTTCCTCATGTAACCCTTTCCCCTGATGTTAGTTGCTCTCTCCCTCCTCCCCCTAGGTAACAGGGCAACAGTTTGAGTGATCCTTAGCAATAAAAAGGGGGTCACAGTGAGCTGCCAGTATCCCGAGTTCTTTGTTGGGAGGGCTATGATGTTGATTGTGCTGATTTCTTCCTCCTCGGTCTTAAGTCCAACTGGCATTATTTTTACACATTTTCCGACAGTTGCTTATTTGTTTTTTCCCCATTATTTCCCAGTTCCACGTGCCCTCCTTCTTACCCTTAAAGCTGCGTTTGTCTGGCTGACAAGATGAGCTCTTTCCTTTGTGAAAAATGGTTGACCACTGTGATCTGTGATCATGGTCTGGGATTTCTAGTGCCATCTGATACCTCTACTCATCTACAATATATTTTAATCCTAGAGTCATAGACAGATTACTCAATGCATAATAGGTGCTTGTTTTTACTCTCTATTAATTAGCAGTAGGTGTTATGCCACACAGTGGCAGAGATAAATTGAAGCTAAAACAAATTTAGGCAATAGTCACCTGACCACTGGAGAAGTGCTACCACAGCTAAAAGAAGTTAAATTCACCTCAGGCCAGTAAAAGCCCAGACAAGTCCTGACACCCTGTACTCACAGGTCATTACAAAGCCTGTCACATTTTACTAGTAGCACTATAATTTTAAAGTCATATTTGTTGAGCTATGCAGTCTTTGGTCTTCTCTATACATGTAAGTCATTGGAGTTAATAGGATGGTTTAATGAAAATTAGTTGTAGAAGAAATACTGGGATTGGTGGAGCTATGTCTGAAGTCACAATTGCTTTATTAAGGAGTTTAAAGTTTATTAATAGTTAATAGTTCATTAAAGCTTGCTAATTATATATAATTAATAATATTATAGCTTGATTACTGCCTAATCATCTTAAATGTGGCTTATGCATATCACACAAGTTAGGAATATGCAAATTTGGAGAATAGAGAAGTCTTCTCTAATACAGACCACAGGATTTTGCAACACAGGAAAAATTAAGATGTTAAATTATTAAACGATTTGTAATTAGTTATACTAATATATTACCAATGCATAAACCAATATTTCTGTATACAAGCAGTATGGAATAAGGAATTCACCTGATCTAATAAGAACTTTCTTGAAGATAGACATTCACGATAAACTAGACATTTCTTATTCTCCTGTAGTCAACGAAAAGAAAAATATAATTTTTAGGAGACAATTAGCTCACTCCAAGGTGAGCGTTAAAGGCAGATGAGTTGGACAACCACCTCATGGCTTCTGCTTCTGTGTGAAAACAGCCAGTTCAGAATTTATCCACCATCTCTTAACAGCACTGGAGAGTAATCCATCAACTAACACAAGCATAGCTAAGGTCTCAAAACAGCAAGAACACAGTCATACAGGAACTGTACTCTGGGAAACGTACTCAATAACTTTGACGTACAGAAGGCATTTTAGCCTAATTATTGAACAGTCTGCAATCTGGCAAAGCCTTCATCCACACAAGTTTTTAGAGATTTAGACATAAAATTTGATTTTTTTATATGAAAAATAAATGAAGACTGACCAAACAGTACATATGTTACACACACTGTGTATGGAGTACTCGTAAGTTGCTTTCTGCAATAACTAGAGTTTTCATATGATTTTCAAACATTAACTAGTATGGGGATCATCTCTGCTATTCAACATGGAAATGACAGAATACAGGCATTGGAAAGGAACGAGGTTAAATATCACTGACTCAAAAGATATTAACGCGATTGTTAAAATGCTGCTCAGAAATTGAAGGAGTAGGGCTGGGATCATTTTTAGAATGCACATATTTTGTTAACATATACATTGACCCTTTCAAAAGTTGTTCGTCCTCAAAAAGCTACCATTACACTTCCTTGCTCACCTCCTGTGAGCATTCCTCTGGTGGAAAAGTGGGCAACATTTTCATTAAAGCACAGCTAATATAATTGAGAATTATTGTGGTATATTGGAAAATGAAGAGTAGGACTGACACAGACTCTCTTTAAGAGGTTATTTAATAACTTCCTGACTGCGACTGCAGAATAGAGAGAGAACTGGGGAAGAGGGAGGAAAGATAACAATTGAAAAAAAACCCAAAGTTCTAAAAACCAAGTTGGGTTTTAAAAAAAAAAAAAAGTTTCCAACTTAAACATTCAGAAAGAAATGCTTTTAGTCCATTATATTAATTTGGTTTGAATTACAAAATTTTATGACGAGTTGTCTTTGTAAACTCCAAACTTCTTGAATGATATGTTTGGCGATGCTTCTGATCCAGAAGGTGTTTGCTGACCATTGAAATTCTTTCTAACGATTTTTACACATCTCTCGAGTCTGAATATTTCAGGCTTCGTAAGTCATTTTGTTTTAATCATCATTCCTTGGACAAAGTTATCGGAGTCCAGTTGCTGTCAGACTATTTGCAATGCAAATGCATTTGATCAGCACCATTGTTTCACCACTTTTCTTCCTAACTTCACATTTTAGGACAGCACTACGTGTTTTAGCACATTCCTATTCTGCACATTTTCACAGAATTGCAGAATCACAGAATCACAGAATGGTTGACATCGCATAGCTACTTGTCCCCTGTCCCATCATTATCTTTCCATGGAAAGGCTTAGTCTACCATGCTGTCCCATGAGAAAAAAATGAGGGATAGGAATTGCATTTCACCTGGGAGCTAAGATTTCATGGCAGGTAAATGAAACTAGTAATCAGACTCAGGCTGTCTAAGTATATTTAGGTTATGTAGATACAGGACTGACTATAGGGAAATTTGGGGTCCATTTTTTTTTTTTTTAACTCTTTTTTATCTCTTAGGTCCTGCCTAAAACTTATAATGATTAGTATGGTTACTAGTTATTATTGATAAATATAAGAATTAAAGACTGACGTTCAAAGGAACATTTGGAGGTAGAAAGGAAGGGAAAGAATGTTCATAAATCCTGTATTACCATCACTACACATATTGTCTCTCTTCCTTGTGTCCAACAATGTGACCTCCGAGTGGAAAGAAGACAGTGTTTTAACAAATTTTTTTAGTTTATTTAAGAAAGTGCAATCTTTTCTTAAGAAAGAGTCTGAAAAATATTTCAAATTTCATTTGAGTTTGGAAAAGACTTTCAGAGAAAAGAAAAAAAAAATAAGACTAAAGACTTTCCTCTCTCAAAGTCTCAAAGTATTTTTGGCGTAAAATTTTCTATTTTTTATTACCAGTCCTGGAAAAAAAAAAGTTTTAAAAATGCACTGAAGTTCTTATTCATCAAATACAATGTTTCAATAAACCTGAATTGCTTTTCTTATCTCATTTTTTTTGGTTGGGTAAACTTTGCCTGCTGTCAGTTATCTGCACTTTCCCCTTAGACCTCTGTTAATGCCAGTGAGCATAACTGGCAACCCGAGAACACTTGCCTCCTCTGAGCACATGGATTTCTTCCTCTGCAAGGTGCCAGTGCTAGCTTTGCATGTGAAAGTCTTCACTTTGTGCCCCAACTCACCTCCAGTGGATCAGTACTTTTTGTTCAGAGAAGCATTTTTAAGTGACCTTTTCTTCTTCTTTAGGAGATAGACTGAAATAAAGAGCTATTAAATCAGCTCCCACTTAGTTTGTGAGCTCTGCCAAGCTTTGTATAAAGCACAGAAGGAAGGAGAGGCAAAGAGGAAGGCTTTTTCTTTTCCTGCTGAGATGATTTTCTCAAGGTCTAAACACTTCAGTTTAAAGGCAATAAAAATTCAATTATATGTTCAAAATTATAGGATTTTTTTTCCAGTAGCTCCTTCTGTGATTAATTACTGTAATGGTTTAGAAATAGCTGTTATTGCAGGACCATCTTAGGTTCCAAAGCTTATAGATCCCTGCTAACTGTGAGAGTGAACTCATAATAATACAACCGTTTTCTAAAAAGTAAAGAAGGAGGGAAAATCAAGGTGGTTATTTTTATCTGCTACAGGGAGGTGTGATTATGTGAGTCGACTCATTGCTACCTGAAGGGAGTCAGATCAAAATTAAGACTTTCTACTAAAGCACACAATTAAAGTTCATTGCAAGTGTTGTAGGCAAACTGGCATTTGCTTGGGAAAGTACGTGCTCCAAACAGATGCACCACTGGAAATAGAAACAGAAAATTTCTTCCCTAGGACCATTCTGCTTTATTAAATCTGACAACTTCCACTTGAGCTCAGTGTCCTGAGCTAAAAAAGAGTTTCTCATTTGGTTTAAGCAATTGTCACATAACATGCAAGTTGGAAGAAACTTGACTTGTAATTTTACTCACTGGCCAGGAAAAAAAACCCTTCATTCCTTAAAAACCCAACAGTATTCGTGGTGGTGACAGATAAAGATACTTTTTTCACCTGTGTTTTATTGCTTTCTGCATTTGTTGAGAGAATAGTATTAAAAACAGGGCTTCAAAGCTTCTCTTTATTAGTAGAACTAAAATAAAGCATTTGAAAATCTCTCACAGTGGGAGAAAATATTCAAGTTCAAATTTTCCCACTCAATATGTTAGCTCTGCAGTCTTACAGGCTGCATAATAAGTCATCTGGGTTAGTACAAAATGAAATTTTCTTTATCTAGTTATTGTATGACATCAATCAGAGATATAATCCATAATAAAACATACTCTAGCTCTTTGCTTTCATGCCATAAGTAACTTTACATGTCATTTCCTTCAAATAAAGTTATGTCTGCTCTCTCAATTCACATACATAACACCTATTACTGCTAATGGAAGTCGTGCATAAGAACAAAAAAACCCACTGTCCCCCCCACTGTTAACTCTCTTCTGCATCTCTGTGTTAATGACATTCATACAGAGACAGAAGACAAGAAAACCTGAAACTGAGGATGGAAAGAAACACATATCCAAATTGGCTCTTTCAAAACGCATGATATCCAGCCACAGGACATTTCAGAGGATTTTAACTAACGGCCACACCCATTCCATCTATAGCTTTGCTTGAAAATTTAAAACAAACTTTGCTGAACGTATTATAATAGTGGAACAGGTTAATAATTCATTATTTGGATTACAATAGCACACGGAGACCTTTTGTGCTAGACACTGCACAAATATGTGGTGAAAGTCAGTCCCCCTCTGGAAAGGTGGGTAATCTGAACAGACAGGAGAAGTGGAATGACTTTCAGGAGCAGATTAGTGGCAAAAAAAGAGATGACTCAGAACTGCGACTGTAAGACCAAAGACCTATCCATTGTATCACATTGTATTTCCAGTGAATTTTGTCTCTTCTTTTATTCAGGTGTCACGTAAATCAGAAGGGAGAAAGCAATGCTTATAAAGTAGCTGCTAAACTACTTTTTCCCCGAAGATTACAAAAATTTTATGATAACTGCACAATTATTTCTTCAGAGCTAAGGATGATTAGCATCTCAGCTTCTTCTGAAATTAAAGTCCTACCATGCAAAAGGACCATGGAAAAATATTTTAAGGAAGCATAAGCAACTATTAAACTTTCAGCTTTATATTGGTTACTAGAATTAAAAGTAAACCCTCAAATTAGTCTTTTCAAGTGTTTACTGATTTGATTTGTCTCTTGGGTTATTTAATAAAAGAAAAACTCTTCCACTCTTCCTTTTAATGTCGTTGGGCTAGGATTTATCCCATTCCCACTCATCACTGAGTGGGAATTGATGTACCTCAATTAACATAGGTTGTGCCCTGTCGTTCATTCAGAACCTGCTGTCCCACGCTCAGAAAATGTTCTTCCTCTGGACGCATCTTCAAGCCCTTCATTTCGTTTCGTGAAGATCCTACTCTTCAGGATGCCTGTCTGACTGAGATCCCCACAATCAGCAAAACAACAAGATTTTCGGTTTGCTGAAGAACTCTGTGCTTTTGGTTTTTTTTCTGCTAACCATGTGTGAAGAGTGGGGCAGAGCCCCGTCCTCAGCTACCAGTTATCCTCCCGTCAGAGTACATATAGCAAAGCAAGGTAATGTGGATCTTAGCGTTATCTGCCTCTGCGCTGGCACAGTGAGGCTTTTAATTGCAAACAGAGCTCAAACAGCCAGCAAGTGATCTAATATCCATTATTACTTTAGCCCAATCACACCAGAGCGTTTCCTATAAAAACTGCATCTGGATTACATCCTTTCTTTTGCTATTCCATTATAAAGGGCATTTTGAGATAGGAAAGACTGGAGTAGGGAGGAGGCAAGACCTGAGGAGAGGCTTAAAGGCAACACAAAGCAAGTAATGAATCATAACAAAGAATCTCTTTTTCTGTCTTTTTGGCCTTTCTGTTTTCTTCTGTGCCTCATTGTCCTTTTATTGCTAATGAATGCAGTTCTTCAGGCCTAGTGTTCCTGTTTTTCTCTTTGAAAGCCTAGCTGTCCTAGTTTTATTTAAAGTTGTGTCATCAGCTATTAGCTATTATGAGTCTTTTCATTTACTTAGATACAGGCAATTACATTTCAGGGGGAATCTTTCTCATCTCTTTACGTAAAAATTAATTTACTCTTTGCATGCTAAAAATAATTCTTTTTCTTCTGTACCCCACTTCAACGCTTCAATAATTTTGCACTCACTTTTCCTATCCTTTTATTACGTCTTCAGTTTCTCTTGGGCACCTGCCAAACTTTCCTGTAAGCAACTGTCCCTATAACTGTGTAAAAACCAAAACATTAAGTTTTGCCTTCCTGCAAGTGAAAAAGTAGTTTCTGATTGATTGCAAGTTCAGGACAAAACAGGTAAAATTCCTAAGAGAGGTCTTGAGCTCCTGTATCGACTCTGACTTGCTTTTAGTCTACTTTGTGCAGTCTTTGACAGATCAAAGAAACTGCAATATCTCAGGTCTACTAGCCATTTTTTTTTACTTGTGTTTGTCCCCTAGATCTGATGACAACTTTCGAACACTTCACTTTCTTTAATTTTGGTAGTAATAACAGCGGGACTGGAAAAGCAGCTGAAACTGCATTTGCTAAGAAGAAAGTAGAGCTAAATAGAAAAAGGAAGAATCTTTTTAATGGAATTTGGTGATGTCAAAATTTAGTTTCATTTATTTCTTGTCAACTTAGAAATAAAGTCAAATATTTTGCAAAATACTTAGGAAAGCAGTGTCTGTCAAAATATTAAATTTTAATATTTGACCTCTTTAAAGGAATAATGGAAAAGAACATACATTAAAAAAAAAATAAATCAAAGCACACCCACTTCAGAACAGCAAATTAGCATATAAAATTTTGTTATTCACAGAATATTTTTTCCTCCTACTTTCATTCAAAACAAATCTCAACGTAGTTTAGTACAGATCTCAGCGTATTTGGCAGAGGATGGGGAAGGCACCTTCACTCACATTTCTTATTTGGTCTACACTCAATACTACTACTACTACTACTACTGCTACTACTACTACTGCTGCTGCTGCTGCTGCTGTTGCTGCTACTAATTGTAGACATTTTGGGTGACTTTTCCTTGCATATTTACTGAGAAAGTCTGCTTGTTTAATAACAGTTGAAAAATAACATGACTTTTGCAAAATGTGCTAACAAATCTGTCTTCAAAAGTAAGAGACAGAGACTTATAGACCAGCCTACTTCAGTTTGGCCCTGGGATAAAACAAATGGAACAAATAATCAAACTTTGAGCACCTAGATAATAATGGGAGGCTAAGTAACAGACAACTTGGATTAAAAAAGAAAAAAAATTACATTAAATTAACTTAATTTCCTCTTGCAACATGATAATTAGCCTAGTGGGTTGTCAAACAGTAGACTGCAAATGCTTTAACTTCAGAGAGACTTATGGTATTGTATGCAATGACATTGCCTTAAACAGGACAGAGAAACATGGTCTACATAACAGGAGGGTATAAATACCATAAGGATGGTACAAAGCTGGTAGAAAAAACATATTTACACAATTGTTTCCAATCTTTCATTTGCCAAACTGGTCTGATAAATAGAATAAGATCACTGAGAATATGTCATAGATCCAGTGGTGTTATTTAACATTTTCATTAATTACTTAGAATAAACATGACAGTGAGTACATTTGTAGACACAGTCAACTTTAATAGACTACACGTATTGGAATGTGGAAGGACCTTCAGCCCAGCATGCTGTTACAGAGAAGGTAATGGAGAGAAATATTTGCACAGAAATGTGCATTGACTTTGGGTGAATGGGAAAAAAAGGGAAAGCAATTGTTTGGATCAGAACCTGAATCCAGCGGTGTATTTTGTTTCCTCAGACATTTAATGATCTTTTCCAACTGTGAACGAAATCTGAGGTGTTTTGAAAGCTGGGTCTGGGTCTGAATTTTGCACTTTAAGTCTTTTATCTACTTTAAAGGGATATGCTGTGACATACTGAAGTGGGACCTAGCTCCCTGACACTGTGAAATGGAGAACACAAATGTTTAGAAATCAGATTTAAACCACATGATTAAAAATACATCTTTCCTCTGCCACTAGAAAGCTGAAGAGAGATAAGGTCATGGACTATGCAGGATATTATGTTCACTTAATCACAGTAGCACTAAAGAGTTTAACGTGATGATGTCTCACCGTGGGAGGAAACATTATCTCGTTAATACTTCTTAGAAATCGTCTGTCATTGTTGTGGAATTTTAGCACTGAAATAGTGACTGTCAAGGTAAGAATGAGAATAGTCTCCTCTGAAACCATTCATTTTACAAGAAAGGGAACAAAGCATAGCCTTGACCCCGTGAAGATTTAATTTCTGGGGTCTGTTCTTTAAAACAGTGGTACAACTAGCTAACTTTCAGGTCACCTCATGATATATCATAGTATGTCATGTTGTTATGTGTCACGCTTCTTTTTTTAATAATTTTGAAATGTATTAATTTTTGATGACGACATGAGTTTATGTATATCTTGATTTTTCATAAAATACTGTGCGACGTGAAATAAATCATGTATAACTCCATGAAGTTGCATGAAGCTTACAATATATCAAAAGGTTACAGGGAAGTACGGTTGTATCAGTCTCTGTCATTACAACTTTCAGAGGGTTCCTTCAACATCTATCTGCAGGTTCAAAGGATTTTAAAACCTCAAAGGGCAAATCTTTTTAAAGTAACAGACCTTCCCTTGATTTTAGCTTACATATGTCTTTGCATATAGGTCAATATTTCCTCTTCCTTTTCCACCAATTAATTAAAATGTAGTTGAAATTTTAAAAGGCACAATAAAAGTGGGTGGAGTTTTGGAATGTCCTTCATACATAAAGGCACTGGGAAGGCTATAAATTTGATTAGCATTGGACATTTAAGAACTTTATTTTGGACACATCAAAAACCAGCATGAGGCAGAGGTAGGAACAAGAATATGAGTAAGCTAGATGTTCCTCTATACCCTTAATATAAAAAAAAGGGACAGGCAACAATTTTGAAAGACATTTCTAAAAAGTTCACAAAGAGTCTTGTTGTATAGCAAAGGCTAAAGGAATCTGGTTGGTGTGAGGCCTGATGTTTTGAGCATGAATACACTAACTAGTAATTAGTGGGGTACAACACCCAAGGTATGATTATTCCACTTAATTCATACCTTATATATTATTCTTGACGCATTTGGTACTGGTCTCAGAACAGATGACCTGAGAATGTTCACTTTGAAAATATTTGTGTTACCTATGTCTTCACTGCCATGCTTCAGAAGTCTTAAATCAAACGGGTACAAATTCCAGTAAGAGGTTTACAACAAGAAAGTTTACCGAGCATGACATTACATACACAAATTCATGTAGTGTTTGCTAAAATCATGGTGATCTATCCTAAACTTCACTAGGAATATTGTAATACCTGGAAAGTACAGTACGATATCTTGTTTTAAGATCCAAGTATATTTAGCACTTCAAAGAGGAGGTACCGACAAGATGTGATTTTTCGCACTGCGTCCTCCTAATTCTAGACTGCTTGTACTGAAACTTCCTTCCACATAAATCAAAGAAATCCCCAGGAGCTCTAACTTATAACAATCTGTCTAGGGGAAAGGAAGATAGTATTCCTCCCTGGAGAGGTATCTAGAGTGGATGAACCCTACAAATATCACAGTCAATCACTGCTGTTCAAATCTGACAAAGAACATTGTTTTACAATGTCTCCTGAGGGATGCAAACAAAAGATTTTGTCAGAAAAGACTATTTCCAAAAATGTGGGTGTTCCTCTGAGTGCAAAGTAACTTAATACAACTGATTATCACAGCAACAAATTCACTTTCATGTTTTCCATCCACCTTCTCCCAGATCCTAAGTATCATTTTCAGGTGCCATACCAAACACAACCAATCTGCAGGAGCCAAATTTGCCCACACTAGCATGTGGATACTTAAGTGTAAGAGAGTCCCTGCCCTATATAAATGTAGAGTATAAGGATGGATGGGTGACTGCTAATTTGGGTAGCTTTAAGACAAACACAATATATATGTTTGTGCTGAAACTGTCATACACTTCAGAATAGCATACTGTGGTGTGACATGTGCATCCAGGTGTGAACATTTAAAATAGACTGAAACCTTTTTTTATTTTTTTTTCTTGAAAAGTTGATGTTCTGAAAGCTGTGATTAAAGAAATATAGTTGTCAGGAGCAAAAAGCTCTAATAATAATAATTCCAAGGAGAAAGAGTAGTTTAGAAAATTTACCGGGAAAAGCCAACTCTGCAAAATAGCTTTTCTCTGTATAGTAATAGGGAGTGTGGTGTACAAATTTTGAGCCAGTACAGTTTTGTTTCCACTGTAACTACAATAGGAAAAGTACTAACGTACAGGGCACCCCAACATTTTAGACTGATGTACATAAACATGTTCTTCCATCATCACTTTTATATACTAGTTTTACTACGAATTTGCTATTTTAAGATTCTGTTTTGTTTATTCTTAATGTAGAGGCTGGGTCGTACTTAGACAATTTGTGCCACTGCTTATGGTTAACCACCTTCATTCTGGGAATTGGGTGTGCCGACTGACAGGTATTTCGAGAAGAAATAAGTCTGGAAAACTGAAGTTTAATGAGATTAGCTGGCATGGTTGTTTTTAACTAGCCAAGTGCAACCCACATTAAACTAGTTTTATCCAGAGTAGCTAACCGAGTTGCGGTGTGAATGGTGCATAAGGCAAGTGTGCTTGCAGGCACACGTGCAGGCACACACGCAGCCGTGGTGTTCAACAACCCTGGATAACTGTCTGGCCAAGCCAAAGCTCCTTGATGAGTCAGGGCAGAGGCAGCCATACAGTACCTTTTATCTCATGTTTGAGTCTCTGGACAGGTCCTCAGCCATGGACCTCCAACCCCCACAATGTGGATCGCGTGTTGAACAAACTTGTGGGTGTTTCCTTCTTATGAGTTTATTTTGTTTTGCTTAAACCAGTTTTACACAGCTCTCCAAGTCACATCTTATTGTTTGAATGACCAGTACTTGATTATTAGGGAGTTAACAGGCCTGGAGCATCTGGTTTCATCCTGCACCCATACTTTCAAGGCCCTGTCATCAAACTACGCTTTTAGCAGAGTAAGAGAACTGTTACACCATCTGAATCCCATACGGCACTTTTCACTAGGATTTTTTGTCTTGTTTTGAACAAAATTCTTTAACATTTAATAAATCACAAAGTTTTTTTTTACGATCCAATTCCTTCCATTAGATGTGTCAATGAATCATTCCTCTTATCCAGTCTGTCTGGTACGTATTTCTACATCTCATAAAGAGATTTTTCACTGTAATACTAACTGATGAATCATGACTACAGCATAGAATAAATCCAAAGCATTTTTCTCACCCATAGCTAGTAAAAAACCTCAACAAGATTTTTAGATTGTCTGTAATAAACTTCAGATATAACTGGTAAAATAGGAGTTCATTAACATAGGGGCATTTCCCCCGCCGTCACATATATGTAAGCATTGGTGTAAAAGGAGTCTGATCCTATTCTGAGCCTCCAGGACAGGAAATAAGCAGTGCTAACAATAATTTCAGTTTTAGTCCCTCAGATTGGGGTATATTGGTAGTGATGCTGCGTTATGAATGTTAATGAAAAATTAGATTTCCTTGAGTTCCTTGCCATGCTCATCAATTTTTCACCTTACATTTATGCCAACAGCGGTCTGGTTCTTTTCACTGAAAAGTCTGCAGTCGAAATTATGGAAACAAATTAATACGCTTTGATCTATGTATGATAAAAATATGATTTCATTAGGGAAGGAGTTTAAATATTGTCTGTATGTATAGCGACTGAAAGCTATAGGAAGATGAGTAAGGAGAGAAGGTGACTTATTGGGTGCTGATTTCAGCTAAGGTGATGGAGAACTGAAACCTTTGTTGGTAACTGAGTTGAATAAAGAGCCTGTCTCAAGAAATTTGCAAAAATGAACACCATCTACAATGGGACCATGCTGTATAGCAGGCCTTGAAAATGTTCTTTTACATTGTAATAAAAGGGCAATAATTTCTTACAGTTAGGAAAATATCTCTGTGTAGTTACTTTACTAGATAACCTGCAAAAGTACATAAGTGTAAGAGAAACGGGTTTTTTTCTTTCTTTATTTAATATTGCTCTAAAGTCAGATGATTAATATTCTAAGTACAACATGAATGCTGACTGTTTCTCATTAATTAGGTATTCTCTCTGAAACTACTGAATTAGTGATCATCTAAATTACACATGGAATGTGTATGGTCCTGACAGACCTGAACAAACTCTGCTGGAGTTAGTGTAAAGCCACTTTGGGTATCAGCAGGTACTGTTTAGGGCTGGACATCTGTAGGCTCACATATATGGTTATCACCAGGTTTCACGAGCTAACAGTCAGAATGATTTTTTGTCATTTTGATCACAAAGGATAAACACAGATCTATTAAAACTCTCAGATGTGAAATGGCTGACTTCTTCAGTTTAAGTGTCATAAACTTTATTGATGCCTATACACCTGTAACAAATTTCAAAGGCTTTCTCAGTTGTGTTGTTTCTTAAACAGCAGTTAAAATGCGTAGGTGAGGGTCTTTATCCTGCAATATGCAGGAGGTCAGACAAACTCACCCAAATGGTACCTTCCTACTGAAAATCTATAGACTAATAATGAGACTGAAAGTGTACTAAACTTTTGCTCACAGATCTGGGTTCCTCATAGGTAGTGGAAAAGTTCCACTGATACCAAAAATTGCTTGCTGACTGTTACAATATTCATATTTGGAATTTCTTCTGTCCACAGCTTTAAAGTAATTTAATAAATATACAACATTGTAAGACAGAAGTAAATAAGTAGTATTAATATGCTTCAGACATAGAACAACTTTGTGTGTTTTTTCTCAAGGTTTCTGGTGATGTATTTTCCAGATTTGGTAAATAGAACACCATCTTTATCCTTCTTACTAACTCCCAGTACCATAACTTCCATTATGCTATAGTTAAAACTCTCTGATTTGGACATTTCAGGAATTATTTTTAAGATAAAATCCTTTGCAACAGTAAAACAGTATTTACTTTCCTCAGAAAGCAATAGTTGCAGCTAGAAGATAGGAATGCCATGTCTTTAAGGAAGGTAAGCAAAAAATTTAGAATGTGACCTAATATTCAACATGGAAAAGCTTGTTACATGAATCCCCCGGAGAATATATCAGCTGAAGTCAATAACACGTCGGACAGATAAGGTGGCCTAACTAAACCCTCTTTGCTGCTTTTCATACAATTCTAAGCCAACTCACATTATTAACCTTTCATTGATAAAGGAAGCTAGTTTTAAGCAGATAACATCTTCTAATGATGGGCCTAAAAGCTGGAATTTAACACAAGTAAAGACGTTTTATTGTATCCTGTAATGCATCTAGTTCAGCTAAAGCTGACAAGCCCTTTCAAAAAATTTAATATTAATAAACACATACTTATTTCTAAAATTATAAAGCTAAAAATGTCTCCAAGGACTGTGCACATACACATCAGAACAAAATAAATCAAAAAAATAAAGCTGAACTGGTAGCTTCCATAGAAGAGTAGACTTAATATCCCCCCACAATGACTGAACCGAATTAGAAATGATTGAGGTTAATTGCCATGACATTAAACGAGTTGTTGATGTCAACTTATATTTATATTTTACTCATGAATTTTCTAAGAAAAGAACAAGGTATTGCCATGCTTTTAGCATTAACTGTATAAACGTTGAAGTCAAAGGTGATCTCTGTGAAGTAAAGACCTGAGTCGTGTGGTAATCCCAAGGGATCATGACCCAGGGCCTTTAAAGTATACTTAAGATTTAGCCTAATACTTTCGTTTCATTAAGTAGGCCTACTTGGGTAACTATGCAAAAACTTACTCTTTCCTAATTCAGGAACCAAGGCAGTGCTGGTGTTCATAAAGGTGACACAACCTGGCTCAGTGACAAGCATTTACTTCTAGCTAGGGCTTTTGGGAATTAACTGTATTAAAATAATTGTTTCAGACATCACTTATATCCTATTGATTTGTAATGAAATGTCCATCTGTGTTTATAAAGAGAACATGATCCATACCCTGTGCAGTCTCCTTCATGAATCTCCAATATCTCCTATGTATGGGTATTTCAGTGAGAGTTAAGTCTAATTGAATGATAATTTGCCATAGCATTACAAATTGTGGTTTAACTAGAATTATGTGGAACTTTATATAAACCCAATCAGACAGTAAAACAGATTTTTAGCCTTAAACCAGAGGTCATCCTCCCACTGAATTGCAATGAGATATTCTGAATACCTCAGAGGAAAGATATGTCCTTAACCCTTACATTGCAAACAGAGACTTGCCAATTGCAGTGTTTCAAAATTCCCTAATAAAATGATATCATGCTGACATCAGGAACCAATTTAATCTGATGCAAATTAACCCAACTAATTGTAATGAACAACAGAGCAACATCTTTCCAATGACCTTTCATAAAAGGAAAATATGAGGATCTTTCCATACTGTGTCACCAAGGCAGAAAAAACATGCAATAGAGATTAAGAGAAGTCCAAAATCAGATGTAACTGCTTCTAGAGGTTTTTGCCAGATAATTTGCGTGAAGAATACTCTTACAGCTGTAGCACTGAACACAAGTCCTGGAGCTTGGGTTTAATTCCTGGGTTTCTTTGTGGACCTGATGAAAAAACATACTGTGTATCTGTGTTATCAATTATGGAATACACCTGAGCTAAATCTGTATCACCTGCATGTAAGTGTTATTTACTTACAATGTTAAGCTTATATGTGGGTTTATACTGAGCTTTGTAACATTTTTTAGGCAAAAAGTTGACTTACTTTCCATGTCTCTGTGAGGACCAACTTCTGATGCTCAGAGGAAGCCTCCTGTGTCTCCGTTTGTGCTCGTTGCCTCTGGTCTAGTCACCGAGCACTGCTGAAAAGAGCCAGGCTAGGTCTTCTTTACACCCTCCCTTCAGGTATTTATATACATTGATGAGATCACCCCGTGACTTCTCTTCTGCAGGCTGAACAGTCCCAGCTCCTTCAGCCTTTCCTCCCGTGTGAGATGTTGCAGTCCCTTAATCACCTCAGTGGTCCTTTGTTGGACTCTCTCCAGTATGTCCATGTTCCTCTTGTACTGAGGAGCCCAGAACTGGACACAGCACTCCAGGTGTGGCCTCACTAGTGCTGAGTAGAGAGGAAGTATCACCTCCCTCGACCTGCTGTCAATACTCCTCCTAATGAAGAGCAGGATGCCATTAGCTCCCTTTGCTGCAAGAGCACAGATATCTAGGACTGTGTGGTGTGAGGCTTTGGGGAAATGTCACTATCATTGCAGTACTCTTGAGACAATAACTTTGGGTAGCATAAATAAGGCTAAAACTCATGGCAAAAAATATCTAGTTTGAATCTTAGTTCTTCTAAATATGGAACATAGAGAGGCAAAGCAATGTCTAATGGAGCTATGAATAATAATAAGAATCCATCCCACGGCTGCTTTAAATTTATTCAAATCAGCTTTTAAGGTCCTGGGCTGGGTTATATTTGGTTTTGTCAGAACCATTAGCAGACAAATGCAGAGCATTACAGGAAAAGGACTCCGTTCTCTCTGTGTGCTCTGCATGTTGGAGTCGTGGAATGCTTTTCTCTTTTTTAGCCTGCAGACCTTTCTTGTGTTTGAGTAGATAAATGTAAATTGGAGATTGAGCAAATAGCGTTAGATATTTTAATGCAGGCAGATATGGCTGCTGCTGGATAAGAGCTTATGCTTCTATTATGTTCTAAATTTGAATAACTTGGTACAGCAAAATTCCTTTAGTGTTCTTAGCAAAAATAAAATGAGGAGAAAGCTTGAACAGCTCTGAGTTTATGACCAGTAATTTATCATAAAACTCAAATGAACCCCACAGGGAATACTTTTTTTTTTTTTTTTTTTTAAATGAGAATGGTGCAGAAGATTTGAAACATGGAAATTCATTAGATTGCCCTTTTGGTGTCACGAGTGTTGGAAGGAAGACAACTGCCCAGTAGCAGTCCATGCTCTGCAAAGACCTATGTGCCTTCTGAACTTTAAGTGTATAAAACCACCTTCCTACATACATGAAGCTAAATAAGCTGCCATGGACTGCTAAGGTATCTGAGCTAGAGCTGTGTGAAGTATCTCAGGTACAGGAATTGGCCACCTAGCGGACTGAGAAGCTCATAATGAACTAATTTTTCCGATTTCTTAACCTAGCTAAGCTCAGCACTCCTTAGGATAGATGGTGTTTGCTATTTAAAGCCAACCCACGTAAGGCTGGCTCAGGTATCTTTTCAACAGACCACAGTTTATGGTATTGACATGCTATTTTAGCAACTTCTGTAGGTAGTTCATTGAATAAAACACCCTTAGATATGGTTTCGATTATGCAGCTGTTTCACAGACCCTCCTCTAAGGTCTTTGCAATGGCAGCAGCACTTCCCCAGCGATCATCAGTTGGTGGTGGGATACTTTGCTGAAAGAGATATACAACCACCCCTGACCCCAGGGAGGTGCTGGATGCCCGGGGCTGGGGCTGTTCCTGGCTGACCCCACCTGCCCTGCTCCCCACTGAGGTGGTGGTACGCATCCTGGCTTTGAGGTCCTGCCCTGTCATCTCCGTGGGAAGTCCCACTGCTCCTGGCTCCTGGTCTGCAGGGCTGTCACTGAGTCATGACGCCTTTAATAATTAGGACTTTTAATTAAACTTGACAAGTTTTGCAGGTTTGGTGGGTTTAGCAAAAAAGAAAACTTTCAAGTTTCAAATAGGTTGCTAAATAGTTCTCAACAGCATATAAATGTTGTCTTTGCATAACACTGCTTTTTGGCATACAAATTTAATGCCCCTTATGCATTTTTGCATGGACTTTTAGCCCCCTGCCTTTGTATTTGTTCTTTAAGTGTTCGTATTTTCTGTGCTGCCCAGAGAATATCTGAAATATAACAAACTGATTGACAAAATGAATTGAAGAATATGTATACATTTCTGTGAGCAACTCTTCTGTTTTCTTGAGCACACAGTCAAAATCTAGTTTGAAGACTCAAATAACGGTGTTCTAAAAAAGTACAAGAGCAGCAGAAGA
This sequence comes from Chroicocephalus ridibundus, assembly GCF_963924245.1. Taxonomy (NCBI): domain Eukaryota; kingdom Metazoa; phylum Chordata; class Aves; order Charadriiformes; family Laridae; genus Chroicocephalus; species Chroicocephalus ridibundus. Next base: position 119,875,616 of record NC_086286.1, on the reverse strand, counting down.
ATACTTTATATCATAGAATCATAGAATCTTCATAGTTGGAAAGGACCTTTAAGATCATTGAGTCCTACCATAAAACCATATAAAGTAGGAAACTCTGGACAGGGCCTAAAATTAACAGAAAAGGAATTATAGGTAACTTGCTTTTAATCACTGCTCAGAAGTAAAGTATCTAAAAATTATTCTACTGCTAACAATCTGTGTAAAGAAATTTTAATAGGGCAAGGCAAAAAATCTCAGGTTGTATTTCTTCATTGAAAAGAACAAAGGCCAATTTGCCACTACATGGGTTCTTTGGTTATCAATTCTGTCCTAAAACTTCATTTATTTAGTTTAATAGCTATATGACTTTAACTGTAGAGATATTGATTCTATGGATGGAAAGTTTTATTGCTTTTATTCCTGTAAAAACCTATTTAATTTCAGAAAATAAATGTATACATTGAGGAATGGATTCTTCTTTTCACACACAGGAGTCCAAAAGAATGTAAATCCCTCAACCTGCATTAAGTTAAGTAAAGTCTTGGTTTATTGTAGTGCAAATAAGAGGAGAATCAACTCCATATATCCACTGAATTACAGTACTATAACAAACATAATGCTGCTTAGTGTGTGTCCCGAAGAATGCCATTTATTTACAACGTGCTGGTGGTGCTTACTCTTCGTCTCTCTTTATTGTACAAATGAGAGATGGTCCATAGATTTTTCTTGTTTTGTATTTACTGTAATGCTTATAAAACTTTACTAAATTTTTATGAGCACACTTCACTAAGTTTTTTATAGGTATTGCAATGAATACCAAACAAGAAGAAACAGGCTGGAATTACAGACTTTGTGGGAATTAAGACACTAAGCCTACCTCTCACAAATATCTCTTGGGTAGAATTTCTAAAAGCAATTCTTGGAATAAGGTACCCAGTTGCTATTGATTTTTCATTAGACACTTAACAGATGTAGTGCTATAGAACCTTGTTTCTGTCTTTTATTAAAAAAATAAACCCGAGTACAGTATAATGCAGTGAATTTCCCAACTTAGGTTCATGCAAAAGTATTGATTAAAAAAAGTCACAGCGAATTGTCTACCAAAAAGGGCATAGCATTTGCATCTTTACCTGTCACATAGTGGTTTTAGTTAATGCTTTATGTATACAGTGTGTTCTTCATTACTTAAAAATATGTATTTGGGAACCATTGGCATGGTGACAAGAGCATGCAGATTTTACAACTTTCCAGGCTGATTTTTTACTTTAAAGAGAAAGTACTGTCACAGAGTTAGGTCTGGTTTTAGTGCCACCTTTCAACTTAAAAGTTTTGCAAGGATTCTGATTCTTTAAACAATAGATGTGTGTATAAATCTGCTCAGAAAAACAAAAGAACACTCAAAACAAAGCCAAACTTTATAGACGCGCACCATGGCCCTAACCTAAAAGAGCATCTTGCAAACTCTCCAGGACTGCAGCGGAGGTATGGCATAGCTTCTGTGGATATATTAGGACTAGTTTGCACTTGCGAGCGTAACATCTGTAACACGGACATTCAACTTGACACAAAAAATCAGTACAAGTAGGAGCGAACCCATTCTGTGTGCTCTGTGGTCACAGATGTCCTGCCAGCAATTCTCAAGTAAGAGGATTAAAAGCTACCTTAGGTACGTTCTGCATCCAGGAGCAATGCCAGCCCCTCTAGTCTGCTTCCCCCAGCTTTTCTTCCCCACGGACTCAATGAGCTATGAGCCCAAGATTTTATGTAGACCCAAATCATTAACTATCCTCTTGTGTAGCTGTTTTGCACTACAGAAAGATCGAACGGCTCAGACAAAGAAGAGGCATTTAATCCACACAATACCCTTAATAACTCTCCCAATGTGGTTTCTGCGTGGCATTCTTAATTATTTCCGAGGACAGTTTCGCCCTGAATGCTTATGAAAGGATAAACCTTATGTGTTTGGCATTTTCACATCCCTTAATACCTATAACAATTCTTAATTTAAACCATAGTAGAATACATTACATATAACATTATGACCAGGCTTACCTATACCAGTCATTTGTGTCCAGAACAAGCCAGAAGCTATCGCAGGTAAATGCATGCTAAGCGTTAGGATCAATAATCAACCACATATGAACTACTCTGCTTAGCTAGAGCTCCTGTTTTCATCATGACAACACTTCTTTCTACCAATGTCCACACAGGGATCATGGCAGAAATAGATACTGCACTTTAAATTTACGCTTTAGCATGCTGTACAGTAATAAAATATGTCAAGGTTCCTGAGGTTGTGCAGTTCTCTCCTTCTTGATGCTTTCTGTGTAGAAACATGGAGCTGGAGAGGTCACCGCGGTGTGCTGCTGCTGGCCCTTCTGCCAGTTGACAGGATCCCCTCCACCAAGGGCCTCAGCTCCTCTGATGCAGTCTTGAGCGGTAGTTCCTCCTGTCTCACATCACCCACTGTGCCCTTGTCGTGTTACCTGTCACAGTGCTGTCTCACTGAGGAAAAAAAAGATGCTTGAGAGATCTGCCCAACTTCCCAAGGTACATAAGCCATAAATTTCTGTTTAAAATCCAGGAGCCTGGTGGCACGCATTTGTAGAAAACTTCCCACACTCAGGCCAAGGGTAAATGGCTGTTCTGCTTGTCTTCTCCGACTGGAAGCAAAGAAAGAACACTGCTGCCTTGCTTTCTGCAGGTTTAAAGCCGACTTGTCAGCTCTCATTGCTGTTTTCCAGCTCCATATGGGGAATGGAGAAAAATCAAGCCAGATTTATGACTAAAACTTACTGATACCATTTAGGGGTGAAATTTTGAATAATATCTCAATGCTAGCAAAAAGCCTAGCAGTGTTGCAGTTCCCAAGAAAAAAAATGGATGAAAACCTTTTACTTTTCTCCTCCACAATAGAACTGCATCCATAATAGAGTGCTTGCCGGTATTAGCTGTACTGAGAGATATATCTATTCCAGTAAACCTTTTACTAGTGTAGACTAGACATCAATTTCACTCTGCTGAAGCTCAGGAAATCAATGACCACCTGCAAAGACAGGCATTGGAAATAATCACTGAGAATTATGTTAAATCCTCCTGGAGTTACGAGATTATGGGAGAAGCTCAGTCTACATTAAAATATGCATATACTCCAGCTCTTGTGGTTGCTGAAAGATGGCAAAAAGCACATTGTGGCTAGCAAAAGGAAAAAAAGAGACCCTTAAATGTTACGAAAAAGCAAGAATGATATGAAGATTGCTTCCTTCTTCAACTCTTTCTGTTACTATGGAAAGAGACTGACATAATGGTACAAACAAGAGGTTGTGAGCCTGGGATATAACCGTAATCCTAACCCTCAGCCCCTCAATATCACCCCTACGGTGGCTTGTGGAAAGACGTCACTCAACAACCATTAGCAGCTCATTCCAGGGACAATTGATTCTGTATGAGCCATTTGCCTCTCCAAAACTCACATTCCTGCATAGAGAAAAAGTATGTGTATATGTGGTACATATATATCTGCATAACTCTGTGTGTTAAAGGAAAATATATCATGCCAGATCCAACTGTGAGGCTGCCGTTGCTCTTCTTTCCCAGTTACAACCAGTAGCTAGAGCAAAGATGTATTCCCAGCAGGCACGCACTCACGAAGCATGCATATACACTACATATGTACATATATATATGTATAAACAAATGTATGCATGCACATATGTACACAGACACATATACACATGGTTGGCCACACAGATCACAGAGCACCCACGCCGACAGAGACAACACCAATAGCCTCATCCTGCTGCCCTCTCTGGCTGGGCAGGATGCAAGTCCAACAGTGAAAATACATACATATAGATATACATATAGATAAACATATGTACAATCCATATGCAGGATCCCTCCAGCAGCTGGACTCAGTCTGTCCAGTGGCTGCCTCCTGGATCCCAGTCTTCCCAGTTGCTGGTACCTGGACATACAAGACCCCAAGACCAACCTCTCCGGTTGCTGATACAGTGACACACGCAAAGAGCTACCCAGGACTTCCCAGGACCCATAGGTGACACCCCTGTGCTCCCACCGCTAGAGATACACAGGCATACTCACACTCAGAGCTGACCCTTGGAGATCCAGTCAGCCCCCTGGCTCTCACTTCACCTACTCGCTTGCTAGTCAAGGTTGATCTTCACTAGTGCTTGCACGCTTGTGATTCTTCCAGTCCCTGGCACCACGGACACACAGGATGTCCAACTTGTGGTCTGACTCCAGTTGCTGCAATGAGACCCCCCCACACACATGTGTACGTGCAACATGGAGTCCTCACTCAGGAATGAGTTTGAAGGGAATGTAATGAGAAGACAGGACTGACCACTCCTGCTGATGCGGGGCATGGCCAGACAAGCGCACTGACCAACAAACTACTTACATGTGCCTGACCCTTTTCATCCCCTTATCCCTCTATTTTCCCCACTTTTCTTCCTCCTAAAATCACATAAACGCCTTCCTTGTCCTGCCTTTGCTTCTTCCCATAAACATCACAGAATCACAGAATGGTAGGGTTGGAAGGGACCTCTGGAGATCATCTAGTCCAAACCCCTGCCAGAGCAGGTTCACGTAGAGCAGATTGCACAGGAATGTGTCCAGGCAGGTTTTGAATGTCTGCAGAGATGAAGACTCCACCACCTCTCTGGGCAGCCTGTGCCAGGGCTCTGCCACCCTCAAAGGAAAGAAGATCCTCCTCATGTTTAGGTGTAACTTCCTGTGTTTGAGTTTGTGCCCATTACCTCTTGTCCCATTACCTCTGTCCCGGTGTCCCGGGCACCACTGAAAAGAGCCTGGCCCCATCCTCCTGACACCCACCCTTTAAGTATTGATAAGTGTTGATAAGATCCCCCCTCAGTTCTATTTTTTCCAGACTAAAAAGTTTCAAATCCCTCAGCCTTTCTTCATAAAGGAGATGTCCCATAATCATCCCCTAATCATCCCATAAGTATGATCCAGAATTGCTTTTTCCTGCATCCTATAATATATCCCACCCCTTGCTACCAGCAACACCCATAGTCCGAAAGGTGATCTGGAGAGCTGCTCCAAGTGACCTGTGGTGATGGGTTTCATGCCTGGACACTGGGGATGATGACTCTGCTGGGACAATGCTGGGATGAGGCTGTACAGGTGGTCGTTCCTTGGGAGTCTCTAATTTGTGTTCCTGCCTGTCACTGTGCCCCTGTGGTCCTCTGGGCTTGTGCAGATGGGCCTTTGATGGCCTAATGGCCTCTGTGGTGGACCTGGAAGTAGCATGGCAGGGCGTTATTTGGGCTCTCCTTCCCATCACTGTGTCTCTGAACTCCTTTTTGGGCATGCAGATGAGTTCTATCACATAACTTAGCACTATGTATATAGCATATAAGAATACATTGTATTTGGATCAGAAGAGCAGTAATCTAAAGAGAGCTTAATTTTGACAGTACCATCTCTTGTCGTACCTGGCCTCCTATGCTTTTAGTCAAAAAATCATTATCTTAAGTCACTTCTGTATTTTTATGCACTTGGATTTGGCATATGTATTTAAGTAGCTAGAGAGTGGGAAAATAGCCAGTAATGACAGTAATGAGTATACCACAAAGTAATGAGGAGTCCTGAGAGAATAATGTAGGACACAAGCCCTGATCTCTGCCCTTCTCGTAAGTGGAAGAGAAGGTCGGGGTGTCTGAGCCTCGGAGCTTCAGTACTGAGACGATGTGGGTGATTCTAGGCTGAACTGCAGTGCAGATCCATAACACTAATGAATTACCAAAACAGTACCGCGACACCCACGCTCCGGTGCATATTTAAGAAATTTTCTGACAAACTACAAATTCTAGTTATGATATGAACTAATAAAATGGTGACATCTTTGAAGCTTTTTCCAGTCTGAGCACACAGTCTGCTTACAGCGTCTTATCTTTTTCTCACGAAGTTGATACCATGGCAAAACATTGAGCTTAGTGGCAAGTTACATTTATTGGACAGTAATTATATTACTAAGATTTTTGAAGGAAAATAGAACCAATTCTTTTTAAACTTTTTGTAGAGGACTAGTATGTGGAGAACGGAAAATTACCAGGCATGGAAGAAAGATGTTAAGGGTTTGAAGAGAGAGGGGGGTGGGTTATAAACTAGGGAAACTTCACATAGACATACAACAAGTGTTGTGTGGGAGTGGAAAATAAATATGAACAGACTTTCAAAGCAAGAAGAAGTTCATAGAAGGTTTGCTTTCAGCCCAAGAAGGCGGATGAAACTCAAGCAGGAAATTATATGCAGGATTTATTATTATTTGCATTTATATGCTTTGTGAAATAATGGCAGTGATTTCTAAATCTGGGAAAAAATGTTGGTAAAGGAAGGGAAAGTTCCATTGTCACGTATCGCAGATTGGTTAAAATCCCTAGACAACAACGGGAGATTATTTTTTTTCATGGGAAAGTGAATAGTGACTCCCCTAAAGGAGTCAGTTGAGCCCTTCTTTCAGTTAATACGAAGAAGTGTGAATAGAAGATCTGTGCTCTGGTGAGAATAACAGGTAACTTAAAATGCACCAAGTCTGGCCAGACAGGATGTAGGGCGACTAAATAGCAAATAAATATGTGCACAAGAAACAGCACAACAACATCATCCACTTTGTGGTCTTCGTGCTCCTGCCATTTCCCATATCTGGGGCCAGAGGTTAAAGGCGTGAATTCCCTGCAGCACACTCACCTATGTGCAAGGGCAATTTTAATTCAGAGTTAGCCGTGTTTGCAGGCCTCCCGTTGCCGCTGCTCCCACTCCCTGGATTATCCCTCGCTCTGGATCCTGTTGCTATCACCAATCCCGTCCTGCTTAGATGCTGTGGGACTGTGCCCGGTCAGTGATGACGCTGCCTCTGCTGCAGTTGTCCTCAGCTCCCAGCTGTGCCTCTTTCCTGGAGCAGATCTGCTCTTGCTGCTCCCCAAGAACACGCTCTTTCCTGGCACACCTATATCACAGAATCACAGAATCACAGAATGGAAGGGACCTCTAGAGATCATCTAGTCCAACCCCCCTGCCAGAGCAGGGTCACCCAGAGCAGGTGGCACAGGAACGCGTCCAGGCGGGTTTGGAATGTCTCCAGAGACGGAGACTCCACCACCTCTCTGGGCAGCCTGTGCCAGGGCTCTGCCACCCTCAAAGGAAAGAAGTTCCTCCTCATGTTCAGGTGGAACTTCCTGTGTTCAAGTTTGTGCCCGTTACCTCTTGTCCTGTCTCTGGGCACCACTGAAGTAAGTAACCTAAACAGGTCCAGGGCACAGGCTGAGCACTGGCACTTGGCTGATTGCAGTGCTCAATTTTTAGCCTGGGTGCGTGGCACAGTTTTGGCTGGGGCCCACCTCATGTCTCTTTGTGGTCGTGGACACAGTTTGGTTGTGTGCATGAACCATGGACCATTTCCAGCGGCCTATTTGGAGGAATTCATTTTGGGAAGTAAGAGGGTTCTGGCCATGTGGGTATAATCCATGCAGCACCCCTTAGCCTTGGGGTCAGAGAGAGGTTCCTACCTTGTTTTGTTTGCAAATATATCTATGCAGTTTCTGTTGCCTGCTGAGATATTAAGAAGTGATGAATTTCGGTGGCAACAAGGAGGATTTAAATCTGACATTAAGAAAATTTCTTTGAAGGCAACACTAATCAGACAGTGGGTGAACTGCTCTAAGATGATTGTGGAAGTTGTATGGCTGGGTGGATTTAGGAAGCAAGCTTGTGAGGAATACTGGAGAATTTCTCCTACCTCAGCAAAAGACAGTGGACTGTTTTAAAAGCATATCTTTTTAAGACTTATCACTAGTTTTAATACCCCTGTGGATAGATAGATGGCATATGCTACAGAAAGAAAAACGGAAGAAGAAAGAGAAGGAAATATACAGAAAACAAAGAATGTAGTTGAGAGTGAAGGCAAAAAAGATAGGTGTCAGCGAGAAATATGAAACAGGCACAGCCCAAGGAACCACTCACCATGGTCTAATTAAGAAAGGGAAACACAGAATGAGGGAGGACAGGAATATGCATGTGGCAAAGCCTTGGGATGGAAAACTGCTAACTTAAATGAATAAATTTATGCCAATAGCTGAGCATGGGCTGTTTATTAAGGGTTAATGAAGAACATTTTGCAAGCAGTATTGTAGTAATTCTATTTAAAGCACTCACTTTTTCTTCTGTCTATTCCGTCGCCTTCTGAAAATTGCAGAACTCTGTTCTCAAATACTATTATGAAAAAAGCAATCAACTCAATTGTCTGGGGTGTAATGATGCTGACTACCTCCTTCCAGCATTCAGAGAAAGACAGAGAGAAAATAAGATAAATAACCTGGGACAAAAACACAAATCATTAGAATTTTTAATAAGCCTTAACCAAGAGAAAGCTGAACGCTGTTAGTTATATCTGCCAACTACTGCTCATGGTCCAGTGGACAGCACACTGCACAGGGAGCTAGGAGATTTCTGCTCTTCTTCCACCTCTTACACTCTTGCCGCATGACAGCTTAAACAGGTCACATGAGCTTCAGCTTCCCCGTAGTACAATGGAGATCATTAAGTAACATATAAATAGTGCTGGTAGTGCAGTATTCTGGGATAAAATGCACCAAAATTGAGAGCAAACTTTCTTTGTTCTAGTTCAGATAGGAATGGTGACCCTCCCAAATGAAGTGTTGCGACCTCGTGTAAGACATGGGGTCATGAGCCTGAGGGAAATTCAATCGCAGATGTGGCGTTGTAAGTCTAGAAATAGAACCAGACAAGTATTTCTGGCAAGAGGTTGCAGGAAACTGAACTAGAAGTTATTACCATCAAGACTGCAGCTAGAACTTTCAATGTGCACTGAGTCCCTGAGAAAATCTACGGGAAACTGTAGTTTGAAAGCCTTTTAATGCCTCTGTTTCAGGTCCATTCTTACTGTCAGTTCTCTGATCTCTACGATTAGATTTTCCATGTTTTTTTTTTTTTTTCTTGGCAAACCAGGACGAGTACTCTTTAGGCTGTGCTGGAGATATAAAGAAATTTAATCCTGCCACAGAAAAATTCTGAAAGATTACTCGGATAGTAGGAAAAATATCAAATTGCAAAAAGCTAGAAAAACAACCACAGACTAAATCAAAGGCATCACCTAGAACAATGTATAAAAATTAACCTTGCATCACAGCAAAGAATTTAAACCTATGTCACGGTGTCTACACTACATTTAATGAGATCCTTTTTATGTTTGCCTAGATAACACATACTCTTTAGCCCATCTTATCCACCCCCAAACTTTACAGCATGAAATGCATGCTGAATTTGTGATTGGTCCGTCTCGTAGGTGTAGACAACAGAGAAGTCAAAATGGCCTTCTTCCTGTTCGCTTATTTCATAGAATCATAGAATCATAGAATCTTCATGGTTGGAAGGGACCTTTGAGATCATCGAGTCCAACCAAACAACCTACAATCTCTGCCACTAGAGCATGCCCTGAAATGCCACATCTAGATGTTTCTTAAACCTCTAGGGATGGTGACTCAACCCCCTCCCTGGGCAGACTGTACCAGTGCCTGACCCCTCTTTCAGTAAAGGAATTCTTCCTAATATCTAACCTAAACCTCCCCTGCCACAACTTCAGACCATTTCCTCTGGTCCTGTCGTTATTCACCTGGGAGAAGAGGCCAACACCCACCTCTCTCCAACCTCCTTTCAGGGAGTTGTAGAGGGCAATGAGGTCTCTCCTCAGCCTCCTCTTCTCCAAGCTAAACATGCCCAGCTCCCTCAGCCTCTCCTCATATGCCCTGGTCTCCAGACCCCTCACCAGCCTGCTCGCTCTCCTCTGGACATGCTCCAGCACTTCAATGTCCTCTTGTACAGAGGGGCCCAGACCTGAACACAGCACTCGAGGTGAGGCCTCACCAGTGCCGAGTACAGAGGCACCATCACTTCCCTGCTCCTGCTGGCCACGCTGTTCCTGAGACAAGCCAGAATGCTGCTGGCCTTCTTGGCCACCTGGGCACACTGCTGGCTCATGTTAAGCTGGCTGTCCACCAGCACCCCCAGGTCCTTTTCTGCTGGGCAGCTTTCCAGCCACTCTTCCCCAAGCCTGTAGCGCTGCTTGGGGTTGTTGTGACCGAAATGCAGGACCCAGGACTTGGCCTTATTAAACCTCATACAGTTGGCCTTGACCCAACGATCCAGCCTGTCCAGGTCCCTCTGTAGAGCCTTCCTACCCTCAAGCAGATCAACACTCCCACCTAGTTTGGTGTCAAGATCAAACTTTTGTCAGACCGGCTGCCAAGAGGATTTCACCCCATTAATCACAACTCTCTGGGCACGGCCATCCAGCCAGTTTTTAACCCAGTGAAGAGTACACTTGTCTATGCCATGATTCTCCAGCTTCTCCAGGAGAATGCTGTGGGGGATGGTGTCAAAGGCCTTACCAAAGTCCAGATAGGCAACGCCCACAGCCTTCCCCGCATCCAGAAGGCGGGTCACATGGTCATAGAAAGAGATCAGGTTGGTTAAGCAGGACCTCCCTTTCCTAAACCCATGCTGGCTGGCCCTGATCCCTTGGCTGCCCTGCACTTGCCGTGAGAGCTCACTCAAGATGATCCTCTCCATGATCTTTCCTGGTACCGAGGTAAGGCTTACAGGCCTGTAGTTCTCCGGATCCTCCTTCCAACCCTTCTTGTAGATGGGCGTCACATTAGCCACCCTCCAGTCATCTGGTACCTCCCCTGTTGACCAGGATTGTTGATAAATGATGGAGAGAGGCTTGGTGAGCTCTCCCGCCAGCTCCCTGAGTACTCTTGGGTGAATCCCATGCAGCCCCATAGACTTATGTACGTCTAGGTGCAGAAGCAGATCATTGACTACTTCCTCCTGGATTATGGGTGGGTTATTTTGCTCTCCATCCTTATCTTCCAGCTCAGGAGGCTGAGCACCCTGGGGATAGCTGGTCTGACTATTGAAGATGGAGGCAAAGCAGGCATTAAGTATCTCAGCCTTCTCCTCGTCATTGGTTGCAACTTTCCCCCCACATCCAGTAAGGGATGGAGATTCTCCCTGGCTCTCTTTTTGTTGATGTGTTTATAAAAGCATTTTTTGTTGTCCTTTATGTTAGTGGCCACGTTGAGCTCCAGCTGGGCTTTTGCCTTCCTAATTTTCTCTCTGTATAACCCAATGAGTTCTCTGTATTTGTCCTTTCACAGACCATTCCTCAGTACTCATATACGTTTTGATGCTATAGCTGTTCTTGGAAAGGAAGTAAGCTTGATAACCTGCCATGACAAGAAAACAACATGGAAACAGAGAAGCCCTTGTGGGTAAGATCAATGCCGTACCCCTGTCTCCAACAGTGGCAAAAGGAGGGAAAGTGCATGGTGCATGGCTGCTTTCTGCATCCATTGTCTTTGTACTCCCTCTTTGTACTCACATGAAGTTGTTTTTTGACTTTTTATGGTTGGGGTGTGTGCTGATACTGTCTGCTACCAGTATATTCCTTTGGCAGTGAGTTATAGAAGTGTGCAACCCTCCACACGCAGGATTTCACTTTTTTAATTTCTAAGCATCGAACTGCAGATTTTTAGTTAAGTGACAAAAATTGTGACCTGTTTTTACCACCAAACAATGCCTTCATGAGGTCTTATCCATGGTGAGACTTAAAAAACTTTGGGTACAGCTATACTGACTCTCTTTTTGTTTTGGAGGGAGGTATGGCATGCAGCTCAGGCTTTTTGTGGGAGCACTATGTAATGTGTAAAGGACAGTGTTAAAGAAATGGTCAGGTCCTTCTCTTCCATAAGAAAACAGAGAAACAACACATCTATTTAACTGGGACAATTTCACATGACTGATTCAGAGCAATTCATTTCAATTACTCTGATCATCAGATAAATAGCACATCTGGTAGTGTCTGCAAACTAATCATTAACAGGTGTGAATTGGTGTCTGCAAGCGTATATTTCCTACTGTGTGGCCCTTTGTTCACTTCAGGACACTTCTTAATTAGAGACAAGTCTGAACCACAAGCCTTTAGATGTGGATCTGTTCTTTGAACACCCCCAAAATCAACACTTTGTACATCAGGTTGTTATTTAGAGAAAAGATCTCTGAAAAAAAAATCAGTTTCATGGTTCTGGGGAAGCATTCATTGCCCAGATCTGACTCACTGGTATTAGTTTTGGATTTTAGCTTCTATTTATAGCAATAATAGCACATATGATTCATATGATATGTTTACGGCCTGTGGTACTTATGATAGAAATGCCATCCATAGCTATTGTCAAGGGCATATAAGTAGAAGTTTTCATTACAAATGTAGGACCTGCTGCCATCGTTGCTGCTGGATGATCGTTGTCATCTAAGTATTTAAGAAGAGACATTCAGAGACTTCAGGGAAGTGTATAAAAAACTGGGGAAAAAAGAGGAAGCAGAATCGGGATGTAATAGCATGTAACCTGACAAAGATTTGTTGTCACTGTGTTGGCAAATTTGAATCTAGATGGAGGATATATTTCCATTTTAGCCCCAACCCTTATCTGACCTACTGCAATTAAATTCCACATCTTGGTTTTAGAGCTGTGTGTCAAGAAGACGTACACCTGTGCATGGTCATACACTAAAGACTAACTTTGCTAACCTGCTTTGAACACGGTTATGTACATTCTTTTAAATTAGGCCATTTAAATAAACCTTGAAGTAAATGTAAGCCACTATAATATGTGAGCTTCTGACCTTCTGGTTATGAAGATATAAGCTTTCATATGAACTAGGAATATAGTTTGCATTAGAGTTTGTGAGTTAAGAGGGACGTAGGGAAAAAAAAATGTATAAATGTTAGGTTTTCATCCCTATTTACAAGGCTAGTATTGCAAAGTTCCACCTCTGCAGGAGAACTCCTCTTTGTGAATATTGGTGGGTGTCTTTCTGGTGAGAGATAGCTGGTGGAGAATCAGTTTAGGTTACAAATAATCTCAGCACAGTCAGCAAAGATTTAACCTTATTTTACTATTTAACTCTTTTGTGATTCATTTCCGACAGGGTGAAGCAAATTTGGATTTTGCAATTTAGGAGACATTAATTGGTTATTGCTGTTTTGATTCATTTTTTGTTAGAGAAATGTACACAGAAAACCTTCAATGGACAAGAGAAGACAGTTTACGGGTCAATATTTAGGGAGAGGACTAAACTGCACAAATAAAATAGGTCATGGAAGGAAGCATTTTTGCTTGTAGAACGGGTTAAGCAAAGTACATTTAAAGCCTGAGAGGGTTATACTAAGATTACACACTAGCTCAACACATGGTGTGTGTAACACCGGCTTTTCTGATCAGTTAGGCCACAGCAGAACTTAAGTCAGGAAACTATAAGGCAAAAGACACCAACAAGAGACCAATAAACCACGCCAACCACAAAGAAAGTCAAAATAGTGAAACGTAAGGTAAGAAGCCAAAGACTGAGAAGTAGCTGAGTCTCAGTAGAGGTCCTTTTTTGATGAAATAAAGATGATCTTATTAATGGAGCTAGCAGTACCAAAACTCAGTTTACTAGTTAAAAATACCAGAAAACATCCCAGAGCTTTAGATCTGATTCTCTCTAGTGTTAAATTTTTAGTATGGTGTCTGGCCAAATAGCACCTTCTCCAAAATTTCCACGCATGGTTTGGGAGTTAGCGGAGCCGAAGGATGATTTTCAGTAAGCAGTTTGGATGGTTCCACTTTGGTTTAGAAAGTTCAGGACCAGAAAATAAGCACTTGCATGTTTTGTTTTGATATAGACGTAGCGACAAGCTACTTAAACTCCATGCTCATCATAAGGTAGGGAGTGTGGCTGATGTGAGCAGGAATGCTGGGCGGTTGTGTAGGCTACCAGACAACTGTGATCATATTTGCTCAACCAGGCAAAATGAGTATAAAACTGCTATTTTGATTTGGGGGCATTTTACACTCACTTTGTACTGCTATAAGTGTCTGCTCAATTTCCAGGAAAATGGGAGTGATGTCTTATGATGCAATGATATGGAGCAAAGAGAGGCTGAGGATAGAAAAAATGCTAGAGAAAAGAGTTCATTTGAGATTTTTTTTCACTCTTCTAAAATGTCATAAATTTCAAGTCCTTCTTCTTGGAACATTCTGGACATAGACTCAAGTGCACTTGTTCAATTTAAAAAGCTGAAAACTGTTGTGATATAACAGCAGATTACTGAAGCTTCATTACTGCACATATGTGAAGCCCCAGGAAGTCAATAACAGTACACAAATTCATAAGTTTGTATGAAATTCAGAGCAAAGGGGAACAAAACTTGTGATTCAGTAGAAGAGGTAAGAAGGTATTAATACTAATAAATAAACCCACATCAATTCAGCGAAAGATCACAAAATATTGATTTTTTTCTCTTCTGTTTTTAAGCATATCCAGCTTAACTATTTTGCAGAGTTAACAGAGTAATGGATTCAGAGCACAGTAATAGAAATTTCTTCTTCCCAAGGAGAAAACATACTTAGAAGAATGCTGGAATAACATAGAAAACAGATCTCCATGGAACAAATTGAAGAATCCTGTGGCATGCAAAGACTAAAGATCCAATTCGTGTGCTGCGAAAAAGCCTTTTCCCAAGGTTCTAAAGTTTGCCCTTGATTATCTGCAGAATGAAATAGAATGTGTGTATGAGGCAGAGCACATCGTGCACCGTGAGGAGGAGAGTCAGTAATGGGTGGGAAACTACATGATCTAATCTGCAGACTGCACATTTTCAAATGCCACAGTCTCAATTATGTTGAATTCAAAGCAAAATTGAAACTCTCCCTGTTCCTGCAAATCCCATCCTATCAGCCTCTATCTGGATTTGCTTGAGGGACCTTCTAAGTAAATAATAATAATAAATAAAGGAGTTGGGTTAAGTTATATATATGTTTTTAAAACAGCTATCGTTATTTTGAAACGAAATGAGGGCTTATGGCATGGACATTCTTTTGTTAAAGTTAATGTACCTTGAAATCTTTCGACTCAGCACAGCAGACTGTCAAAGGTGCTTAAAAAAATAGTCCAATATTCTCCAAAGCTCTTTCTGCAAGAGGGGTCTTGTGTGAAATGATAACAGCCACAACCCCAATATTGTTTACAGAAATACAGCTTTTCACTGCAGAGGCATCTCAGTGAAACTTGAGGGGAAAAGGAATATAAATTGGGACAAAGACTTTAGTTCATGATTCTTGGAAGTTAATAGACCTTCAAAATTGTGATTACATATCACATTTTTTCCTGAGTTCATTCAAATAGAGGTCATAGTGTGATGTGTGCATTTTAAGGGTTCTTTCTTCCCATCCAAGAAGAATGGTGCTTTCTCTAGCTGGAGATAATTTTCCTACCCCCAGGATTTTGTGCTCCCAGATGTAGGGCTGCCAGCCTTCAAACTTCTCTTCATCTTCTGTTTCCCTGAACTACCTGAGTAGCTCAGGAGTGTACTTACAGGAAGTAGGGTATTTAGGTTTGCGCATCCTTATGATGAGATGATAGCTCCTGAATTATTATCCAGTGCCACAGGTCCTGCCCATGACAGCTCCTCCTTGGCCAGTGATGTGGTGTGGAAACAGATACAGTCATTCCACTGTCTGCTTTTCAAAGCATTATTGGTTTGCATTAATGAAAGTACAAGTATGGCAAACAGACTGGGCAACTCCAGGGACAGAAGTACCTTTAATGTACTTAAGATACTTAAAGGCTGTCTCCATGAATTCTGGGTCATGGTGGTGCTTATCATCTGGCTCTTCAGCCTAGAATGTGAGCGTGTGGGCATCTATAGATTTTTTTCATCCAAAACAAAGATGCTGACAGAACTTTATGTCCCACAGTGTTGATAGATGAAATTCCTCTCCTTAAACCTTAATGCTTACATTCCCCCTAAGTACTGTCCTAGGTTGGAAAATGGATGCTCTCAATGTTATCCTTCATCTCTTTATGCTTCTGTTTACCGTATATTAGTCATGATAACAAGTGTTGTGAGGAAAAGCATATACCACATTCTGGTCACTCAACTGCTATGAAAATGGAGCAGATAGTACAGATCTGTGCATATATTAAGAACTAAAATTATAAAAATTGTGAAGAACCTTACATTATTATTATTATTATGGCAATTATGTTTGTATTACTGTAGGACCCAGAAACTAGAAGAGTGACCTCAATTTTTGAAGTGCTCTACAAATACCAGCAAAAGTATGCTGCATAAAAACGCATGTAGCACACAGAGCAGACAAGAAACAGCAAGAAGATAAACAGCAGCATAGGAAGAAAAGGAAATAAAACAATACCGATAGGCAACAATCTTAGTATTATTGCAGCTTATTTACACAAAGTATTTTTTATAAGCATAATGTCAAAAGACAGATTTGGAGAAGGGACTTGAAGGAAAGCAATGATGTTTCTTTGGAGTGTTTCTTCCAAGCGTGAACAACATGAAAGTAACTGCTTGAGAATGAATCAAGTGGGTGATGGAGGGTATTATCAGTAGCTGATTAGAAGCAGGAGACAATCTCTTGTTTCTGAAGGAGAGATAAAGTGGGATTAGGTTATGAACACAAAACAAATAACTTAAATTTGACAGTGAAGAGGAGTCACAAGCAAACTAAACAGAGCAGCGTATGATCAAAGGGTACACAGCAGCATTTCATAGCAGAGCGAGGCTACTTTAGTTGTGTTCTCAGTAAGCAGGATACTAGCAAGCAGGAACAGAGCTTCAGCTGTGTGGATGGGCAGGTAAAGTTTAATATTGCACACAGAATGAATGTAAGATAATTAGGGGTAGTTAGAAGTTCAAATGATTGGCAGAATGGCACTTGTATCCACAGCATTGAAAGGGGATAGTAGTGTCGTGTCTAGAGGTAAGGAGTTATTTCAATCATCCTCAGCTTGAACTATTCAATAAGTGGTATCATGGGTGTTTGGTATGAAAAGGGACTAGTTAGTAATACTGAGACAGGTGTGCCATCCAGACAGAGCTGTTTCTTAAGAGAATCTTGCAGATGGTGAGGTTTGGGGGGGCAGGAGGGAGGAAAAAGGAACAACATTTGAATATTATGGAAGTTCCCAGAGGAAGTTAGGCAGAATGTGAGGGATTTTCTCTAAAGAACAAGTTGAAAGAACTGCTGGAGGCATAATAGAACTGGAAGATGGGATGATCACACAAGGCAGAGAAAGACAGCACTTCAAGATAAGGAGCGTGCGCAAAAGTGTTGAAATCAGGCAGCTATGCAGGGTTTTCCCATGAGGGAGCAGACTCAAGGACTGGCTAAGAAGATACCGGTGACTGGTGACTGTACACCTGCCACCAATATCATCATTCTATCAACATGCCTGCCCAGCATAAAGGAAGTCTATCCAGGAAGGATACATTGCTGAGTTACTTTCCAACCGCTTCAGAGAATCATAGAATCATAGAATTGCTGAGGTTGGAAGGGACCTTTAAGATCATCGAGTCCAACCTTTAACCTACCCTGACAAAAGCCACTTCTAAACCATGTCCCTAAGTGCCCCATCTACCCTTTTTTTAAACACCTCCAGGGATGGTGAATCCACCACCTCCCTGGGCAGCCTATTCCAATGTTTAATAACCCTTTCAGTGAAAAAATGTTTCCTAATATCCAATCTAAACCTCCCCTGACATAACTTGAACCCGTTTCCTCTCGTCCTATCACTTGTCACCAGGGAGAAGAGGTCAGCCCCCATCTCTCTACAACCTCCTTTCAGGGAGTTGTAGAGGGTGATAAGGTCTCCCCTCAGCCTCCTCTTCTCCAAGCTAAACAACCCCAGCTCCCTCAGTCGTTCTTCATAAGGTTTGTCCTCCAGACCCCTCACCAGCTTTGTAGCCCTTCTCTGGACACGCTCCAACACCTCAATATCCCTCTTGTAGCGAGGGGCCCAAAACTGAACGCAGTACTCGAGGTGGGGCCTCACCAGTGCCGAGTACAGGGGGATGATCACTTCCCTAGTCCGGCTCACCACACTATTCCTGATACAGGCTAGGATGCTGTTGGCCTTCTTGGCCACCTGGGCACACTGCTGGCTCATATTCAGCCGGCTGTCCACCAACACCCCCAGGTCCTTTTCTGTCGAGCTGTTTTCGAGCCACTCTGCCCCAATCCTGTAGCGCTGCATGGGGTTGTTGTGACCCAAGTGCAGGACCCGGCACTTGGCATTGTTGAACCTCATACCATTGGTCTCAGCCCATCGGTCCAGCCTGTCCAGATCCCTCTGCAGAGCCAACCTACCCTCAAGCAGATCAACATGCCCGCCCAGTTTAGTGTCATCTGCGAACTTACTGAGGGTGCATTCAATCCCTTCATCCAGATCATTGATAAAGATATTAAAGAGAACCGGCCCCAGCACCGAGCCCTGGGGGACACCACTTGTGACTGGACACCAACTGGATTTAACTCCATTTACCACCACTCTCTGGGCACGGCCATCCAGCCAGTTTTTTACCCAGCGAAGAGTACACCTGTCCAGGCCATGAGCAGCCAGTTTCTCCAGGAGAATGCTGTAGGAAACGGTGTCAAAAGCTTTGCAAAAATCCAAGTAGATAACATCCGCAGCTTTTCCCTCATCCACTAAGTGGGTCACCTTATCATAGAAGGATATTAGGTTTGATAGGCATGACCTGCCCTTCACAAACCCATGCTGACTGGGCCTGATCACTCTGTTCTCCTGCATGTGCCGTGTAATGGCACTGAGGAGGATCTGTTCCATGACCTTCCCAGGCACCGAGGTCAGACTGACTGGCCTGTAGTTCCCCGGATCCTCCTTCCAGCCCTTCTTGTGGATGGGTGTCACATTTGCTAACCTCCAGTCAGCTGGGACCTCCCCGGTTGTCCAGGACTGCTCATAAATGATGCAAAGTGGCCTGGCGAGCACTTCCGCCAGCTCTTTCAATACCCTTGGGTGGATCCCATCTGGCCCCATAGATTTGTGCACCTCCAGGCGCTGAAGCAGGTCCCTCACGGTTTCCCTTTGGATTACAGGGGCTTCATTCTGCTCCCCATCCCTGTCTTCTAGTTCAGGGGTCTGGGTACTCAGAGAACAACTGGTCCTACTGCTGAAGACTGAGGGAAAGACTTCATTAAGTACCTCGGCCTTTTCCTCATCCTTGGTCACTATGTTGCCGGCCCCATCTACTAGAGGACAGAGATAATCCTTAGTCCTCTTCTTATTGCTAATATATTTATAGAAACTTTTTTTGTTGTCCTTGACAACAGAAGCCAGGTTTAGCTCTAGCTGGGCTTTGGCCCTCCTAATTTTTTCCCTACATAGCTTCACTACCTCTTTGTAGTCCCCCTGAGTGGTCTGCCCTTCCTTCCAGAGGCCATAGATCCTCTTTTTTTCCCTAAGTTGCAACAATAGCTCCCTGTTTAGCCAGGCCGGTCTTTTTCCCCGACGGCTTGTCTTCTGGCACATGGGGACAGCCTGCTCCTGCGCCTTTAAGACTTCCTTCTTGAAAATCACCCAGGCTTCCTGGGCTCCTTTGCCCTGGAGGACTGCCTCCCAGGGGACTTTGTCAACCAGGCTCCTGAAAAGCCCAAAGTCCGCCCTCCGGAAGTCCAAGGTAGGAGTTCTGCTGACCCCTCTCCTTGCTTCTCGCAGAATCAAAAACTCTATCATTTCATGGTCACTGTTCCCAAGACAGCCTCCAACCTTCACATCCCCCACCAGACCTTCCCTGTTTGCAAACAACAGATCCAGCAGGGCACCTTCCCTAGTTGGCTCTCTCACTAGCTGTGTCAGGAAGTTATCCCCAGCACATTCCAGGAACCTTCTAGACTGTTCCCTCCCTGCTGTATTGTATTCCCAGCAGATGTCCGGCAAATTGAAGTCCCCCATGAGGACAAGAGCTTGCGATCTTGAGACTTCTCCCAGCCGTTCATAGAATATTTCATCTGCTTCCTCATCCTGATTGGGCGGTCTATAACAGACTCCTACTAGAAATCCTGTCAGTAAGAATATACTATGACATACCAAATAGAATTGAAATTTACTTCATTTACTTTACTTGATTTACATTAATTGTAAATATTGCACTCTTAGAGTTGACTCAAACATACATAATTATTGTATCTCTTGGTTTAAGAAGTTACTGACCTGAATATCTGCCCTGTGTCCATAGAAACACTGGCTGATCAGTAGGTGAAACTGTGTCTGAACCGTGGCAGCGTATATGTTTACAACCTGGCATATTAATGTAAATCAACACTGATTTAATTTTACCTTTGGCAGAGCAGAAATTTCTTCATTATCAGTTTTGCCGTAACTGCTCTAGGGATGGTAACGTTTTGAAGGCAGGTTGGGTAGATGAAACAAAACAGAACAGTTGGTAGGACTTCACTCAGGGTTTTAAGTGCAGCATCCCCAGGTCTGACTTTAAGATAACATCCTCTGAATGTTCTGAAATTATAGATCCAGTTACAATGGACTGTAGAAAAGGGAACACAGCAAGAATGTAGGAACAGAGTTAATGCTTCACCAAGTATGTCCAACCCAGTCCCTTGACTTCAACAGTGGCTATAATAGATGTCTAGCGTAAAGTAGGCTATAAGTAATAGTTCTGAGCACTCAGCCTCTGATTGTTTTCTCCTTAGTGCATGACCTGAGCCCACTGTAGTTTATATATTTGGTAACCATAGTAGATCTGTTTTTCCTGAGTATTTATTGCCCCTCCCCTGGAATCCTTAGCAATTTTTTCATGCACAGCATCCTACGGTGAGGAATTCCACGAGTCCCTCATCTGCGTGAAGAACGAACTCCTTTTGTTTGCTGGAGATCTGACTCACAGTGGTCTCAGGTGACTGCACCTTATGAGACAGTGGAAGTCAACATCTCCACTCAGTCCAGCCCACTCACGATTTTGTAGCCCACTATCATATTCCTTTCCATCAAACATAATGACATCAGCTGGAATGGGCCTCTGGCATTTTATAACCAGTTACTAATTTCAACATGCGATCTCTGAAATGGTAGGCTTATATCAATTAGAATGGTGTGTTCTTCTTTATTTTTGCTATTGTTGTTGTTGTTGTAAGGCATCAAAAGGATCGTTTTAAACCTATCTATGGCCTCAGAGTCTGCATTTACTGCACATATATCAGAAACTGGAAACTTTTTCATTACGTGCCCCAATCTCCATTTTGGTCCATGGATTAGCTTCAGACAGCAGCCATCATCATCAGACTACACTATTTTCCAATATTAAAAAGCTGATTTTTTTTTTCTCCTAACAGTTTTGCTGAGGTTCATTGGAAAATGGTGGATTTAATAGCATTTAATTTTAATTTTTTTGCACAAAGGCTTTTTTTATTCTACTTTTGTTTGGGTTCTTAACCCATCTATAGGGCTAGTTGGTGCCCCACAAGCAAATTTCTACTGAAGTTTTCAAACCCTAGCTGTGGAAGATTCCAAACAAATACTAATTAGTTAAACATTCAAGATTGTTCTTACCCAATAGTAGGATATATTGCAACACACACAATGTATGTTTGAGCTGATGAACTCTTTCTCCCGCCCAGGAACTCGTAATGATTTCACATTAGCAAGGCTAATTGACATCATGTTTACTTGCTGCAAACACTGATAGATGAACAAACACATTTCAATTCCTAAAAAAACCTTCTGTGTTTAAAATAGTTTTAAGAGGTTAGAAAGACTTTTTTCTTCTTTTTTTTTCTTCTTTTTTTTTTTTTCTGGTAACAGAAATGAGGATCTTAATTTTACAGGTACTATCCGCGACTGGAACCCAAGGAGATTTGAATCTTCAGGAAGTTCCAGATAGAAGACAGGGATTCTGATCCTTAGACATTGCTTGAGACCTTTCGGTGTTCCCTGGTTCTTTGTGCTATATATCAAGCTCTAGCTTCTTATTTACTCTTATTTACTTTACTTCTGTAGCTGAGGATTATTTTGTTCATGTCTCTTAACAGGAAATGAACTGACTTCTTGCTTCTCCATGATGCATATTCAATAATATTTTACAGACCTTGTGCAGAGAATTTAGCATTGTTCTTAATCTTTGGCATTGCTGGATGGGTTGCTGGGTTTTATGACAGAAATGAATACAGACTTCCTGAAAACTCTGAATCATCCCTTTTTGCTTATATCTGCTTACAGAGTTTATGTAGATACATTTTGGCATTTTGATTAAAATATGACAGCTTTCCCAGTCTAAGATCATCCTTTCCAGATACTCTTCCTTGTTTTTCTCCTGCTAATATTCTGTCCAGCTCCCACACTCAATTCACTGTACCTTGTCCTTCTCATCTGATATTAGATTTCCAGATTTATGAGGACCATTCTAAACTTCTTACAGATTTTCTGTCCTCCTTCCAAGGATATCGTTTGCCTCGTAGTGTATTCTTTCACCCTTCGTTACTTACACAATTGATGCTTTTTCTTACCTTGTTTAAATGCCTCATGGTTCTTTTTATAGTGTGATGAATTTCTCTATATTTGTGTCTAGTTTCATACCCCTTTGTTCCATCACATATTTCTTCGAGTGTTTTTGCTTAGCTTTTTTACACTTTTTCTGTTATATTTATATCTGTAATATAGTTATATTACCACACCCTTTTATTGCAGTGTAATATAATAATACATAACATGTTTCTCTTGCTGCAAGGAAACTTAGCTACACAGACTGAGCACAGAGTTCCTGTAAAATGTCAGTCCCCCTCTCCAGCACAGGAGAGACTTTAAAATGCATCAGTAGTAAGTATTTTGCTCATTTTTTTCTGGCCATTACTTGCTGTTTTCACATCTTGTCCTCCACCCCTCACTGCTTTACATGCGCCTGTTTTCTTTTCCAGTATAAGACAAATCATTTGTACTGTGGTGACATTCAGACTGGCAAATGACATCAGCCTCCTTTGTGCTAAATATTGTTGCAGTCTCTAGTACAGGAAGATTTCACTTCAGCGGTAGACTACGGTGAATATTAAGCACATAGTCCAACCTAAGCACAGGTTTAATGGAATACAGGGTGAAATTTATCTGAGCAGGTGTAAATAAATATCTGTTTCAGCATGAGATGTATCGCTCCCAAGGCTTCATTGACACTATTGAGTAGATCCCTACTGATCATAAAGAAAGTCTAGACAAATAGGTCAGATGTAGTGACCTTCATTTAGCCAGAATTCCTGTGAAAGAGGTAGGAATTGAATGCCTATCATTATATTTCAGCCTCTATCACCTAATTAAATAGATTATAGTTAAATTTCTGCATAATAATCAGTCATGATTCTCTGAAAACGGTATGGAAGCTTTCAGATGAATGCAATGGAATAAATACTCAGAAGATTCTCTTTGCCTGTATCTGCTCAACAGGATAACAATAACATTCCCATCATTGATTGTAAAGGATGCCATAGAGCACTCCAGGGTACTCTTTGAAGATATTCACGGATCCAGTATAAGACAAAAGCTGTTAGACCTTTGCTTCCACTTTTCATTGTTGTTTTTATTATTTCCAAGGCTGTCATATGCTCAAAAGTTACATTACAATCAGTTAATGATTTAATGGAAACAAGACAATTCCCTTAGAGCTAGTAAAGCCCCAGGATTAGATAGATTTCTGTCAGCTTATAATAAACTTTCCCAACACCTACTGGGCCCACTTTCATACCTCTTCAAAGAATCAGTTAAAATACCACCAATAAAAAGGAAAATTGAAAGAGCTTTTTAATCACTTTGTTTGTCCTTAAAATCATACAAAATATTCTAACAATGACACCAGCTCAGGGAAAAACAACACAAAATCAAATCTTTCAAGCATCTTTTTTTAAAGGTATTTTAAACAGTGCACGCAGAATGAGAATTACTGTACAGATGTTTCTCATTTAGTTAAAAGCAGCATATTTTGCCCATAAATCACAACTTATACCCACTACAAAGGATCCTTTCACTATAACAGTAGTGTGAATAACTTGGTGATGTGCTGCTGAAGCAAGAGTTTCTTCTTATTCTGAATTTCTTGCCATTTGAGCAGGGAAGAAGGGCCATGGCTGCAGGAGCAGGTGGAATTTAGTCAAGGATTTCAAAACTGAGGATGCCCAGACTTTTGTTTCTGACCACTCTGAAGGGGCCCAGGATCTGGAGGGCAAGATTGCAACAGCACCCAATGTATTTTACGGGAGAAAGATACGAGAGGTGTCCTGCACAATTGTTTCCTTTATTTGTCTTTTGCTCATTACTTCCTTTCCTTCTACTTCTTCTGCATGGTACTTATTCTAGCAAAATATAGCCATTAATTGCAGAAGACTGGGTGCCAAACTGCAAACCAGTGCAGATAAATGCAAAATATGACTCCAGTTGCTAATTTGTGGTTAGACACTGAGTACTCCTCTTGCATGTTCATTGTAGCAGTATGAGTAGATAGGACAAAAGACCTCAATTTACCATTTTACAAAATGCAGCTGGATCCAATGTATAGTTACAGCTGATTTAAAATTTTCTTCTAAGTATGAAATCAACACGTTTTGCATTTCTTCTTAAAACTCCCTTAAGTACTGGGTTATTTTAGATGAAGTTTGCCAAATCAGTCTCATGCTGTGACCTCTGAAACGCTGAAGAGATGTCTTGTGTATCCTATCCGCTTGAATTAAACACGGAGCTTCTTTAAAACATGCATTTTAATTAGTTTTAGAGCTAAAAATGCCACCTGTGCTGAATGGTGATGCTGAGGGAATTCCATTAGTATTCCAGAATTTCTTTGAAAGCTATCTTCCACGTGACAGATGGTAAAAGATGGTGTATGAACCAAGTGAAATAAATAAAATGTGGATATGTGCCCTGTGGATGTCCCTTTTTTCTGACCAAATTGTTGTAATAAAATTGTTATAATAAAAGCCATATATGTCAATACCTTAAAAAAAAATCCCCATTTAATTAATTTAAGTATTTCTAGCTATTCCCAAATAATTAAATTCAGGTGTTCACTACAAATGAGGTTGATTTTTACTGTACAAGAACAAGCATGAACTTTATGTCACAGTCATTAAATATTGTCCAGAGACCACCATGCACACCAAAGCACGCTTCTGCCAGGAATGAGAAAGAAAATGCATGTTACTCTTATAAAGCTTAAATGCAGTATGTCTCAATTCTGGAAGGAAGAAAATAAGAAATCAGACAGGAAAAGAATCATGTGGTAGACTGTTTGTTTCATGGCTCCAATGCTACATTGATCTTCTTCATCTTCTCTATTATTCAGAAATAAAAATTGGTACTGCAGTTATTGTAACAGTATGTTTCCAGTCATGCAGCACTATCCAGGTATTAGCAATTTATTGGGAAGGCAGTATCATTTACGCATCCGCTGTTCCATTTCTAATTGCCTGACACTTATTTAGTATTGAATGGAAGGACATAGTAGAGATCATTGGAGCAAAACTCCTTTTCTACTTTGCCCCATAAGCTTGCCTGGTTTTCTAAGATATCTGCAAGACAGACACTCTCTCTCTCTCTGCTACTATGTGAATTGAGAAACCCAAGATCCGGAAAGGCACCAATTACTGTATTTTATGGGAATATATGTTGTTCATTTTTAAGGTGATAGAGGGCAAGGGAAGTCTTTTCCTTTTCGTATACTTGGCTGCCCCTCTCTTATTAATCAGAAAACTTTTTGGCTCACGCACAGCTTTGAATATATATTTTTAAGGTGCCTTATTCTTATTGATTCTTTTGTGACTCGGAGTCTTTGAGTCCATTAGCATAAGAGCCAGCACTGCACTCTCGAGTACCTAGCTCTGTGCTTCGTCATCTCTCTCAAATCTCATTCAACATGTGAGACTGACATGGACCAAGATCCATGTGGTTAGTATTGTATACACCTTCCATTAAAAACTGGATTTCATGGCTAATGTCTGCGTTGAACATACCAGATCAATTTTAATATCATTATTTCCTGCATCTGCCAGGGAGAAGAAAGTCGAGTAGGAAAAATCAATAAACTCTACAAAAAGAAGAAAAAGAAAATATATAATTGATATATTAAAAAGCTTCAGGTATCTGTGAAAGGCTTATTAATCCCTTTGATTTCAGAACTGTTCGTATGAACCCTGGTTGGTGAAAGTAATCAAAAGCTGTGACCAGCTAATAGTGACATGGTTCCATTTATATGATTTGCACTGCCACTTGCCATTTGGCGTGTTTGCTTGCTCAGACTGTGTCCTGAGTCGTCCAGCTTAATCTGAGCTTTCTCTCCGGCTCTGTCATGAAAGCTTTACCTAATTAACTGGGAAAGTGTCTAATGGTGAGGGCTGAAGGGAGAAGCGATGTTTGCAACAATGGCATCAGAACAGATTTTATATTAAAAATATAGAATGAAAGGTAAAATAACATTTAAACCTGAAATATGCTTTTCACTACTGTAGTTTTCATTCTCATTTAGTCTTTTACTCTATTTTGCATTATCAGAAATCAGTAACGTCTTTGCCAATTGTGGCTTCTAGAATTTCAATTCAATTTTTTTCTTGGCTTGATCCCACTCTGCCATGCTTCACTCACAAGGTCAGGCCTTGAAAAGTCTATCAGCCAGGTATCTTAGATTTAGCTGTATTAGCAGAGAAAGACATAGGCTGGAACTCATTAAAAATATGTATACAAACATACTGTATTCTGCTACATTGGAATTTAAATTCACTTCTCACTTAGAATATAATGCATTAAATGAAACTCAGTGACAAAGTACCAGTAAATTTAACCATTACAAATGTGTGCAATTGGTCTTCTGTTGTCCCAGCACATTATACGTCATTTAATTAGCCGCAGAATAAGTTTTATTTTTTTTGTGGTAAGTAGAAGTATTTGCACTTCATATGGCACTTATTCCTATACATGCAGTAAGTTTTACAAACTGTTCTCTTCCATCTATCTTTTCTATAATTGGAACAGAAGGATTAAAAGCCTCTAAAACGGGAAAAAAATAGCATCTTTTTAAAAATTTATTTACTGCCAATCAATACGTTCAAACAATTCTTCTAGACTCCAGACCACTACACCTAAACGGAAACTCAAGACTACGCATGCTGCCTTTCTCCAAAAGACAGTAGCTGCGGTATCTGGGTCTGTGCTCTTGGTTACACCCAAAAGGCGACCTTGTATTCATCTATTTGCAACAGCATCAGTCCTGCTTTGTCCTCTGTTAATGAGCTGTCTTAAAATGTTACTAAACACTCTTGTGTGATTTTCTGCTGACCAGTCATTTCCCGTGATTACTGCCACATCCACTGTTCTGCTTCTGTATGTCTGGATGTGGGAAAAGACACAAGGTGCCCTTTTAGCTCTGAATTGTTTGTCCACATGAAACCAATATAACAAACAGAGAAGCAACTGAGAGACCAAGATAAAGCATTGTTTCATTCAATAGATTATTAATCTATTAAAGATCTCTCTTCAAAATAGATTTCTGGTTTGTTACTTCCAGCCCTTTTCAGCCTTCTAGGAAAAAAAAAATCATAATTTACACATGTTTTTGTAAATATAATAATTTATCCTTCTGCATAGCTTAATTTTACTATCTCTGCAAAAGGTACTTTCACCTTGAAGTGAACCTTTGATCCCCTTCAGCACAGTTCTTTGCTTTACAGGGATGAGTGGGATGAGTGAGACATGACAAATCACAATGAGAGTAGATTTTTATAAATTGGTGACTGTGTAAATGTCAATCTGTAAATGTTTGTTTTTATAGCTGAAACAGTCTCACTTGATTTCGCCCCATAAAATGCAAGTACTTGAAAATTCCACAGGGAAAGCAAAGACATTGCTTATAGCTCATTTCTTCCTTTAAATGGGCTTTAGATATTCAAGCTTTGCAACTGTCTTTGTTCTTGCATTTTTTGTAAAGACAGTTTTCCTGAGGGATATGCCAATAGTAATCTCTGGTGCATCTACACCATAAATTGGAAATGCACATTATTGATTCTGTCAGAATTGTGGATGATAATGCAAAATATTAAGAAAAAAAAAAATTTGGTTTCATTCTTTTTCTAAAATTAGTTAATTTCCTAGTACATCAGGAGATGGATTAGGCACTGAATCTAACAATCAGAGGAGGCTGTATCACACATCAGTTAAAGATGGAGTGCTGGTCCTGTGGTTGTATCCTGGGAATGAAGGTACATGAAACCGGTTTTTCTCTCTTTCACAGATAACTTGTGTGATCCTAGTCAAGCATGTCTCCGCTTCAGTCCCCCATCCATCTATAAATATGTACATTAACAACACGATGCACAATTTATGTTAACTAGATCTTCACTCGAAAATAGGAGACATCTTGATTAATAAAACTATCAGCTTCCAAAAGTAAGCTGAAAAGAAACATAATTTTTGGCTTCTGATAGCACCTAAAACTGTCAAAGAATACAACTTGGAGAAAATGACTAAATATTTAAGTTCTCTAAGGCATGTCTGACATGACAAATGAGACAGACATAAAAAATATGGTACTTGTTATGCAGTAGTATGATAGTTGTGTGTGTTTTCAATTTTTTTCTAAGACTATACTTAATTACACTTCATTTGGAACTTAGCTTTGCCAATAAGTAAATTTTTTTTTTATTTAATAAATAGTTTAATCTGTCAAGAAAATGATTCCAAATATATTTTTAATTAGGTTTATGTAGGGGACACTAAAGGAAAGTTATGTTTGACAAAAGAGAGCTTGATACACTGTAGAAGAAAGTTTAGAATTTCTGAAAGCTGTGGTTAGTTAGAATTGATGTTTTAAGAAAAGGTATTGAAATACACCGGCAAACAACTCTATAAATTTGTTGGCCCAAGGGATATTTTTCATGTTGAGAATTAACACAACGAATTGCTATAATGGAGTTTGCCTTAGGTTAAATAAAATTTAACACTCTAAATCTGGATTTAGAAGTTCATTGCCTTTCTATGACATTGCTAGTTTGTGCTAGAGAAAAATGATGTTACAGTTTTCACTATGGGTACGTTCCTGAAAGTGAGAGTATTTGATACAACTAAACCCATCAAAGTATGCATAAGATAAGCTGACCCTAAAATCATTCAAAATATAGTTCCTATGGAAGGCAGATTGTTATATATCATGGTACAAAACTAACATGACTACAAATATTACAGGCAAATCATGTATTCAGTGTCTTCAGCTCATCCAGAATAAATTCATGACTGAAGATATACTTTACACTGCTCTGGCACAGATATTTCTCTACTGTCTCTTGAAGCACTTGTCTGTTTCAGTCAAGAAAAAAGAGTGATTCGTTTGTCTGGCCCTTACTACTTCTTTTTTCCTATTGCTATTACTTGCAATCTTTCATGTCTTATGGGGATAACTTTTCTACCTACTAGGCTAAAATGAAGAAAATGTAGTACCAAGGATGTCCAAAAAAAAAAAAAAAAAAGGTAAAACCACTTGTACTTAAAATCCAGGAATCCTTTGAATAGAAATACATTTGATGGGGGCATACGGGCAATATATTTTATTGGACCGTCTGACAAAGCTAAAAAGTGGAGAAGCTTTCCAACATGAAGGCATTTTTACAAGACTAAGAAAGAAGCAGCAGCTTCAAGCAAACCCTGAGGTAAAACCAATCATTTCTTGTTTAGCTTAATTCTATAAAGCAATCAGACAATTTGAGAGAAAACGCAGTCGCAAGCTTCTAAAAGAGAAATGGGTGTCTTAGAAGTAAGTTCTGTTTGCCCTTTGAGAAGTGGGTAATGCTGGGCGGATCAAAAGGTTTTGAGTAGGACTGCAGTGGCTGAGGCGGTCAGGAGCTAGTGGTGCTGTGCTGGTGGGTGGAGATGACTCATGACATGTAATTAGTTCCACTGTTCATGGAGCAACTTGCTTTTGCAGTCACTACTGTCTTGGTTCTTGATTAGGAGCAATGGCGTCAATAATATTTCTGAGATTTCCACAGGACATCTGTTGTATGTAGCAAGGTGACTTGAGGATGTACCAAACAGTCACCAGAGAGGCCAAATCAGAAGTGGCTGAATTTTGTGAAAGACAGCAGAACTGATTCAGAGACTGACTCCTTCATGTTTGATCTTTATAATGGTCAACTGAGAAGGATGTATTCTGTTGTAATGCTCTGACCGATATGTCATAGCTGCCTACTGCTTCTGAAAAAAGCCTGTGAAAAAGTGAGCCTGCAAAAAATGTAACCACAAGGCTATAGGGGTCATTTGTCTTGGAAGATACAGTCACTTACTCTTATTTTAGACACGCAGCTCTGTTTATGATACTTTACAACTTACAAAGAAAAGATCTAAGCCAACAGTGGCCCTATCAGTGCTTGGGCTCTAACGGTAGAGGACTACCTTTGGAGGATTTTTTACTACCTTCAGGACAGAAAGACACGAGAAGTGGGCTCAGGGAGTTCTGTTCAAGATCAACCAAATGGCAAAAGAAAGATGACAAATGTTAGAGGTCTTTTACCCATTAAATATTTAAAGAAAAACCCAACTATACTGGGTCAGGCCATAGATCTGCCTAGCCCTGTATCTCATCTCTAACAGTTTCAAACAATAGATGCCCTTGCGAGCAATTGGAGAGTCAAGGGTGAGCTGACTAGCAGCATTGTCTGCTCATAAACAGAGAAAATGAATGCTGACCCACCCCAAGATGTAAACCTGCTAGATGGACTAGCTTCACATCATCTGCTATAAACCACTGTTGAATTCTGTATTTGCAAAAAGTTGGTAGTATTAATTTAACTGTAAAAATGTTGATGGAAAATATATTCTTTGTGATAGCTTCTTATCGGAGAATAAATGCCTCATTAATCTTAGACATTTCATGCTAAGAATATTATTGAAGTTAGACAGAATGATGAGTAACATTGTAGGGAGCACAGATTGCTACATGCAGGAATGCTTTAGCCCATTAGTCTCCCTCCATACTCTACAAGTCACTTCTGTTTCTCAGGCTACAGGCTGGAGCATGCTGCTCTGCCCCTGCCCTGCAACTCCTGATTTAATTAAAAGAAGACAGATGGAGTGCAGTGCATTAGTATACGTTCACCTGAGCTTCCTTTGTCATCTCAGGGAAAGATTGGAGGAAGAAAGCGAAAGGGTCTTGAAACCAGCATTAAATCTTGCAGGCAAGAGTAAGTCTAAACACAATACCCATGGGTATTCCCCAGTGTTCTCTCTCTGCTTGTTAGCTGTGTTTTCACCTTCTAGTTTGATGCAAGCATGACAAAGCTGAGCATGTAGAAGATGGATGCTGAAGGTTTACACTGTTTTGTTGTGAAGATAATTTAATCTATAACGTAAGAAAATATCAGAATACCCTATTGTGCCAAGATGTTTAAAGCTGTGTGAATGCTATGAGTGTGACTGATATTTGGCACTAGGAATAAGAAAAGGGAAAACTTGGTTGCAAATTCTCCATGGGTGAGCTAAGGAAGGCTGCTGTGATAGTTCCTTCTTATATTGTCCACTGAACATTTTCTAAGTTTTTGAAACCTTGTCTAAAACAAGGCTTTATGTATTTGATCAGTGTTTTTACTGGGAGCAAAGAGAATCAAAGACTTTCACAGTGAGGTTTATAATCTCACTGTTTCAACGAAGCGTGCTTGGCAGTGTGACATCGAACAGCAGATCCTTTCCCAGCTCAGAAAAGAATACTTTTCTTCGAGCTTCATTCTCATAGAGTGACTTGAATCATGTGGCCATATGACTAGCAGACTTTTTTGTAAATCAGTTTCAAAATGTAACTTGTTAAAAATCTTTACACTGCACTTTGGAGGTCCACTAAAGTTCTTGCGCCTTGTGGCCTGTCAGATAAACAGATATAAATGCAATGTGAGACTGCTGAAACATTATAAGAAAGAAGGAAACTGGGGGTTCAAGAGCAAATTAACAAGGACTGGTTGTCATCCTTGAGTCCATCATCTTTTGACATTCCAGGAGCTTGGGATCCAGCCTGTCCAATGGGCATTGTTGAGACTGTGCCTGGGCTTTAGATGAACATTAGTCACAAATTTAAAACCTGGAGTGTTTGGGATGAAAAATGCTAAGTGTTTGCAAAGCGAGAAACATTCAGAGGTGGAAACTGCTCCTAGGTAACACTTAAATGTATACATTTCTATAATTCTGAGGAATAAAGACAAGTTCAGCTTTACAATAGATACAATTTTCCTTTTTCTCACAGTGTCTTTGAAGGTCTACTTCACTACAAAACATATCCGTTTTTTTAAATATTGAAAAAATCAGTGTTTTTGAAGTAATGACTGTTTGAAAATTATTTTTTTCTCAACTACATGCATCTCAGCCAGTCCAGCTAAAATTTTCTTCTGTAACAAACACAAATTATAGTCTTTTTGCTTGATTGGAAAGATCATCCTGAGATTTGTACGGTGTTGCTAAATGGGAAGAATATCAGAAAAACAAACAAACAAATAATGGAGTCAATCTAGAAACAGTACATTTGAGATTTGTAGTGGGAGAAGAATAAGCTCAGACTCTTACTCTGTCTTTCACAAGATCCTTCATCAGAAACTTTTTAAACTAGCAGACTAAACTCTTTTCCCACTGTGAGGTGCAGTGAAATCATATTCTTGTTCCAATCCATTTTCATCATTGGCCCAAATTAATTCCTAGACTGGTAAAAAATTACAGATTTTCCTTGATAAACACGCTCAGTTCACATTGAGTTTGGTTGTTAACCAACTGGTTTATTTGAGTCTTCTAACAGCTCTATAGAGATAAATGGAAAAGAAATACTGAACTAGCAGTCTCCAACATCAATCAATAAATAAAACATACACTACAAGAAAATAAGAGATGAAACTAGGGAGATACAATCATCATTCCTATTACTCATAAACTCTTTTGAGGCTATACACTATTTATCATGAGTCTTTATTTTCAGGTATGGTTTTATAGACTAGACCAACAGAGTTCTAGTTCTGATGGGGAGGCCTTCGAGTACAAAAGCAACAAAACCAGATTGTAATAACATATGATCTGGCATTATGCTGCATTTCTAGTTCTCTAGAAAGATATTCTGGTTTCCTAAATTTGCACCCCCTAGATACATCCCTGTTGGGTTTATGCTTTAGATTAGACACTTAAATTTAGATGCTTGTATGTAGGCGTGTTTAAGCTTCCATTAGCATCAATTGGTTGAAACTAATCTCTAGAACCAGATGTGATTTCCATTTATCTGTTTCTAAACTCCAGGACTAACCTGGAAGATAATGCTCCAAAAAGAAAAATATTGCGCTTGAAGGTCGAATATGAACAATGCTGCATGAGGAAACATATAGTTTAGAAACATATATTTGAAAGCAAGTATTATTTTAGAGCAGGCTCATTTGTAGAGAAATAGTCTCTTTTAAATGTTTTCACTCAACATCTCTGGTCTGTGGCTCATGATATGCACATGTTAAGTACCAAAGCTATAACTCATAGAGCACTTTATCTTTCCTTGCCCTGCTGCTGGCACTATTTTCTTAAGTATTTCACATAACTGACCAAAGTTAATCATGTTCATTGTCAAATTGTTGAGAACATTGCCAGGGTTTCATTTTTTTTTTCCTATATAAATTATGAGACTTTAATGATGAGATATGGAAATCATATGGCCTCTATTCAAATCAAGAAGCTGATAAAAAAAAAATATACCTTATTAGGTAGACATTAAAACAATTTCCTGTGATTCACAGACTGGCTGCTCTGACTTTCACCTCTGGTTAAACAATGAAAGGACCAAAACTAGAAACAGAAAACAAAGAAAGAAGAAAAAGCCTAATTATTGTTTGCAGCAGTACAATTAGCCTCTTTAATTGCCTATCCTCAGTGATTTAAGCAAACTCTAGGAATCTTCGGGGAGATAAACATTAGCTATTTCTGGAACAGCTAAGTGAATCTAAGAAGGAGAAGCTAAAGACAAACATTCAATGGGTATTTTTCCCAAAAAGCAGGCACTGCAAACACTGATCACCTTCTTCAAATCAACAAAAAGCAAATGCATACATTCACTGGCTTTGGTGTTTAATGAGAGTTTTGTAGTGAAATCTGTCTATCAAAGTATGGCTGTCTCTTGTCTTAATCCTTTCATTTCACTTTCTCCAAGTCTTTCAGAACAAAAATTAAGCTATCTCAATGGATAGTTGCTTCCCAGTGTCTTTGTCTGCCACTTCCTGAGCTTCAGTGCAGAATTTTGTCAGTCCTAGATGATGACAAGTATCATGATAACTTGCTAATTTACCAGAATCTAATTTACCAGTTCCAGACCTCTTAGTATGTGATATATATGAAGTGTATTATCAAAAGAATGCAGATTCTTTGTTAGACTTGTGACACGTTCATAAAGTATCTGTGTTTGCTGATCTTTCTTTGGCAGGTGCAACCTCCCATATTTCCCCAATATGTTCCCTTGTTTACAATCTTGCAGCCAGCTTGTTGACAACAGATATTTTCTGCTCTTGTGGCTTCATGAAAGCAAGTGGAGTTCTTGCTAATTCACTCACTACTTCATTTTCAGGCAGAACTATAACTTGGGATTGTGCCCTTTTCTATGCACCAAGTCTAACCAGAAGGTTTTTTTAAATTAAGTTTAGTTCCCTGCTTTATTGGCTTTTCATGAACTTTGGATGTACTGGATGCAATTTCTCCCCTATCCCAAATCATTTCATCATTCTTTGACAGCCAGTTTAATTAACCCACAGGCATCTGGATCTTGCGCTTTGTTATAAAATGTAACGTGTCAACTTTGGGTTAGCTTTAGGGTTGGGATATTCATCAAACTTATTGTAATACGCTCGTTTTTTTCCCCCTTTATTTCAGATAACACATAAACTAATGTATTGCAAGAACCATTGTGATCACCTCATGTAACCTCTCACATAAAAAAGGACAATGAATGTCATCCAGAGTTTTATCCACCTATCCGTTTATTCTAAGCGTGCCTCTATCCACGTCCCTCTGAAACAAACAGGCCACATTTCTTCTCCTCTCATCTCTGTGTTTTCAGGGTACTCTGTGGGCTTTTGGGGGTTTTATGCCCTATTCAGGAATGATTTTCTACTTTTGTCCAATCCAGGGTAATTGTGCTCCCATCTTCAGCAGTGGCTACGAATCAG
Organism: Chroicocephalus ridibundus; assembly: GCF_963924245.1. Lineage (NCBI taxonomy): Eukaryota > Metazoa > Chordata > Aves > Charadriiformes > Laridae > Chroicocephalus > Chroicocephalus ridibundus. The sequence continues at coordinate 119,840,517 of NC_086286.1, read as the reverse complement.
AGATATATGGATAAGAACAGGTAAACGGTAACCCCTACTTGATCATGTGTTTGAACAATGTAATTTCTTATATTTCATTTTAATAGCAGTGTTTATTTTCTTACACAAACTCTGAAAAACAAGCTTTCTTTGCAGTTTCTGTTTTCATCGTGAAATACTGACCAAAGTTACCAGCCCCAGGAAATATCATGACTCTGTTAAGCTCATGATGAAATCTAGTGATGTGAATAGGTTTAAGCGCAGAAAATTTTCTAGTAATGGATTCATATGGTAATGAAGGTGTTAAAGCTAAAAGGTTTTTAAAATATGTGTACTCTGACAGGAGTGGGGAACATGCTGAATCACTTACAATGATGAATATTTAAAAATAGGGCACAGATGTCTAATTTAAATACAGAAATTTTCTTGGCATCTTACTAGTTGTTACTACATTTTTTTAACATGTATTTTATTCACACATTCAGATTTTCTTGCTCTGATTTGCTTTGTCAACTGCAGGAGGCTGACTGATAATCCACACTTTGAAAGCTGCCAATGCCTCTCAAACAAATGTGAAATTTAAGTTTGCAGTGTGGGCTTCAAAATTGTTCAAAACTTTTAGTTGCTTTGTCATTAAGTTTGGTGGGTGAAAGTGCTTTTCTGATGGATGAGAAAGAAGAGTTAGAGGGTGAAATCCTGGCGCCTTTGATATCATGACAGACCTCCCATTGACTGTAATGGGGCCAGAAGTTCACCTGCTGTTATCTGCTTAGCTATCTGTCTGTACATTTTTAATGTACTCAGGAAAGTGGAATCTGAACACTAGTTTAAAGCTGGGATATGGAAATACCTCTTCTTCCTAAGTGACTCAATTGATTCTGCAGCCTGTAAGATGTGAGGAGCTGCTAATCCTTCTTAAAGCAGCTTCAGATAATGCAATATAAAGAGCAATATATTATTCAAGTAACCTGTTTGTAGTGTGCTTAATGTTTCTTTACAGCTTGATTTTAAATACAGTCTATATCCTTTAAAAAAGAAGATAAAACTATTTTTGAGAGGAATTAATTTTTGACAAAATAAATGTTTCTTGAATAAGATTTTCATTCTAGTTAACATTTTTCTTGAACAAAAGATGAAAATGACCTCCATCTGTGTTTTGTCATTTTTTTCTTTTTTTTTTTTTTTTATGGAACATTTTTAACAAAAGGAAACAACTTATACCTCAGCTGGTTAAGTAACACACGAAAATCAGCTTTTAGATTAGGTTTTCTCTCAAAAGCAACATTCCTGTACTGGTTTTAAATTTCTACACCAAAAAAAAATGTCTGGAGCTTTTCACATAGCAATAGAATGTAGTATATTTATGATCTAGTTATTCACATACATTTTAAAACCAAACTAGTGAGACTCTGTTCTTAAGACACCATAATCAAGCTGACAAAGTTTGTTCTAAGGAGCCTACCTATTCCTTTTTTCACCATCATCCAAATATTAAATACAGCATTTACTAGGTCCATTATGGTAATGCTCATGAAGTCTCCTTCTATTCCTGGTGTACGGAGCTATTATTATAATCATTTCTCCAGCAGATTAAACTAAATTGTATTTAGCTCATCCACACAATGCAGCAATCATTAGAGGAAATTCAGTGCCATGGATCATACAACAAGTAAGAATAGATTACTATAATGTTTGATTTTAGGACTAAAATCTACAAATCTTCATTTATTCCACGCCTTCCTACTAATGAAAAATGGGTAGGTTTGTTTTCTCTAAAATGTGCATGTGACCTTCCATTGAACATCTCTGGCAGATATATAAGTATTAATAAGACAGCTTTGTGAACTCCTCAGAGAATTACTTGAGATGAAGAAATTACATGGGAAGGTGTTAGTATCAACCATCAAGCACGTTCCCGATCTATCAGCAATGGCAGACCTAGTTAAATGTGATGAGTGTGCTAAGCCTCCTTCATGAAGGTTAACTCAAAGAAGGACTTTAATGGCTGTTGTTTTTGTGTTAGATAATACGGGCTACAAGTGAAGGCGTTTATTTCTGTTGTCCATATTTCACCATCTTCATAATCAAAATGCAATGACTCTGCATTGATGCACACAAATACTTTTTGGCCTTGCTCTGACAACTGCTTTCTTTCCATTATACTCACAACTTCCTTTCTAGCCTTTTGGAAGTTAGTTTACTGGAGAAACTTCTGTGGATGGTTCCAATCCTGGTGATTACAATTTGCGTATTTCCATTCATGAACCTACTACACTATCTTAATGTACATGCCATGCAGGCTGCAAAGCTGGGTCTTTATTTATTTAACTGATAATGCTCGTAAAATGACTCCTCTGGATGCTTATCAAGTGATATTCATTAGTATGAGTAATACACATAGAAAATATAATGTGCACTTGAAGCTATACGCTCTTTAATTAAATAACAGCATATAAAATGGACAATGAACTATTAATTTTTTTGCCATTATGAGCTTTGCAGCTGATATTGCAAACAAAATGCTAAAACACATCTTCCAACAGGGAAACAAGGAACATTACTTCTGTTTATGAACTTTGTCTACTTAATTTGTGCATGGAATTACTTTCCAAAAAATAGCAACTGTAAAATTAATAAATTACATGTATTTTTATTGAAAAGATTACAACCATAGACATCAGGTAACATATGGTGTAATATTTATTATTTGATAGCTAATAATGTGCAGAGAGTGAAAGAGATAGAGAGAAAAACAATATGCATATGATTTTAAAGGTAGTAAAAGCATCAAAGTAATAAAATTATGCCTTTGGGTAGGAGTTTCCAGAAATGGGGATAAAACCTATGTCGTATAAGGTAATTATATGACCTGCTGACAAGTTGAATGGTCGCCACTTCAATATCTCATGGAGATATTTGTGGTTTAAAAGTCCTGCAACGCATAAATAAAAAGGTAAGTTTGCCTTGATTACCAGCAACATTTTGTATTTGTTTTTGAAACATGTTTCCATGGGTATTATATATAGGTATTATATATACATATATATACATGTGTATATATGTATTATATATATATAATATGTACATATTTTTATATACATAATACATAGGGATATCTGTATAGCATATAAGCAAAGATATTTTTCTTTATTACAGATTTTTCTAGCATACTATTAATTGACAGGGATAAAATCCATTAGCAGAACACATTATTTTTTAAATTTTAATTTATTTACACTGAGGATACCTCCTCCTCAGATGACTAGCTGCACTATTAGTAAGAATAATTCTTCTTTGCTTTCCCTTTATTAAGACAGTTAATTCAATTTTGTATGGGGATGAACACTATCATACGGGCTGAAAAATAGCTGAGGGATGTGGTAATGAAACAGTACTGGGGGCTACATCTGGGATCAATTCAACTATATTTCATATTAGATGTGGTATAAAACATGCATTATTATTCATATGCTATTAAGTAAGTAAGGTTTTGGCTAGTATAGAGTGGACATAAATAGTACACAGAAAATATAGCTGATTTTTCTTGCCACGTTCCGTAAAGCCCAATATTTAATTAACGTGAACAGATATCTTTAATCTCTTCCATATTTCTCTAAAGGAGAAGAGAATTTAAATATTGAAATGTAACTGAAGAAAATAGTTTACAGATTTTTGCTATCAGTTTTTGAACTGCTTTGGTACTGGGTTGTTCAGTAAAGGCAATCACAGGATACCCAAGGACAACCACAGTAAATGCCAGCTACGCTATAGAAAGATCAAGAACCCCCGAAGAGCTGAGTGAGGGTTATGTGTTTTCACATGGAAATTGCAGGCTACTTAATGCAAAATAATTTGGCAATTCACATTTGCCGTGATTTACTTATACTTGATTTCTTTGTGATATTGTGAGGATTACTTTGGATTGACTGTAACACAGGCCCTCTACATCCAGTAACATGAACACAGGAAACCTGAAGCTTTCTTGAGTCTAAAAATCTGTCACACAATCATCTATCTGTGATGTTATTCTGTACGGATTTCTTCATGAATTATACATAGGTTAAAAGAGTTTGCCATAAATAGTGGGTTCACAGAAAGGACAGCATGAACATTTGAACTCATTGGAAAAGGGGGAAGCCATTTTTTACTTTGTCCTCTCAACTTGCAGTCACCCATCTAATGCAGCCAGCTACAAATGTAACATTAGTTCAACATTAAAATTCAATAAGCCTCTTCCTTGGTTTCCCCAACAGGTCTCAAATATTGCACAGACAGGATCTACAAGGCTGTCACTGAAGCTCTTCCTGAGCACTGCGAGGCAGTGAATAACACCATGCCTTTGCTTGACTTATGTAAGTCAGGTAAATAAAAAGCTAAGAATTGTTGTTTAACCCTGTGAGAACCATTTAAAACCCTGAGAGGGTTTTTTCTCCTGTTTCCTTTTTTTTTTTTTTATCCTTCATAAAGTTTTATTTTGTTTTGTTTACAAAAGCTAGAAAGGGAGTCCTTTTCTTCAGCTATGTTGAAAAGGGAAAAGAAGAAAAATTAATTGTTCCCACTGCCAGGAAGGGTGTCCACAGATGTGAATGGCTAACAGTAGTGTGAAATGGTAATTAATCATTCAGTTAGCGGATAAGCAGTCTGTGTGGGAGTAAAAAAGGGAGTTAATTCTGGTTTTATTTCCAGTGCCATCAGATATCAGGAGAAACATCACTATACTTCATCAAGTCACATGAGCGTAAAGGGAAGTTTGGTGTGCATATTCTCTCAGAAAACTGCTTCTATGAGCACGTTATGTATGTGCATTTATTAAATTGTGCGTGTATTAGAATCATAGAATGTGTTGGGTTGGAAGGGACCCTTAAAGGCCATCTAGTCCAACCCCCCTGCAGTCAGCAGGGACATCTTCAACTAGATCAGGTTGCTCAGAGCCTCATCCAGCCTGGCCTTGAATGTCTCTGGAGATGGGGCCTCCACCACCTCTCTGGGCAACCTGGGCCAGTGTCTCACCACCCTCAGTGTAAAGAACTTTTTCCTAATGTCTAATCTAAACCCACCCTGCTCTCATTTAAAACCATTGCCCCTTGTCCTATTGCTATCGTGTAAGCAAAGATTGAGAAACAGAAAGAATTGTAACCTTCCAGAGAAGTTAAGGAAAATGAGTACATCCCAAATCTGCTGAAGATGATGCTGCACAATACAGTTCCCAGGCAAAAAGCGCTGGTCTTACTACTGGGCAATGCCATTATACTTAGAAAAGGTATGAAAATTTTAGGTTTCAAATGAGGATGGAAATATAAATAAATCAAAACTTCCTAATGAAACACTTGTATTAAGAATCCAATCTTTGTTAAAACAATAAAATACAATGAAGTTAAGGTACTTATAATGAGATAGTGTTTGTTAATTCTTCTGGTTTAAGATCCCTGAAGAAAAGAAATGAAAAAGGTAGTTTTCAGGGATGATTAATTTTGCTTTTTGAAGAGAATAGATGCATCATTTTCTTACAATATTTTGATACTAATGCACGTAAACGTATCTGAAATGAACTGTGAAAAGACAGAGTGATTATATTCTTCTTCTGTAGTTTCCTAAATAGCACCTTGAGGACTCTGCCTCAGTATGATCTCTCTAAATTGTGTTTCTTTCTGCCAATCTGCATTGCTAAACTTACTTTGCTAATCCCAGGAATCTTAAATTCATTGCTTATTCAGGACCATTTACAACACTTTTACATTCCATGATCTCTCAGTCATGGCAATTTTAAATAGCTAGTTGCTTGTCTCAGGTTTCAGAAAACAGAGAAATATTGTTTTGCTTCAGCATACGATTAAGGATTGACTCTGTAAGCACTTTTTGTGTGTACTTAACTGCTCAACTGGATAGCAGACTTCAGAGGAGTTGTCCTTATGACTTATTGTACTGATGTGATTCTGCTTCGTCTTTGTCTATCTATACAGAAGGCTTATTTGTCAAAAAAAACCCCATATTTCAGAATATGCTGAAATTACAATTGGTTCAAGATTGTATAAAAAGAAGAGATTTTTTTCAGAATGATTTAACAAACTGCAAATAATGAATAAATAATCTAAACATTGCCATTTCTGAAATGTTTTTCATCTGAAAGCTTTAAGCAGTTCTGCAGGGGGATTTTTTGTGAAAAAAAAAAAAAAAGCTCATTATAAACATTTAGCTGAAATTTAGCTGAAATACTTTGAGGTGATTTTACTGACTTGCAAAGCTGCGATGAACCTGTGCAGTGAAAACAAAACATTTTGACCAACTCTATACGTCATTTCTCAAAGTATCTGAAAAAGAACAAACAGGTGTCCAACTATTCTTCCTATATGTTTTTTTTCTTTTCTTAGCACAATAAGCATTTTATACTTCTCATAATGTAGTTGTTTTCATAATGTGGCTGCAAGGTATTAATTTTATAGTAGCGTGATACTGAATGTTTAAAGTATAACACTGGGGAATAGAATTAAAATTAAGTATTTCTATACTTATAAGAATATTTGCTCAGTAGAATGATTATATATCTTATTAAATATAATAAGTGAAAGTAATATTTTTGAATTTTTGTAGAAAGTAGGGCTTGTGGAAATTACTTGTATGTGTATTTCATTTATTTAATTTAATTATTGGTGTTTCCAAGCTGTTGCTGCATCACTTGTGCAAATCTCTACTTAATTTAATTCAGATGTAACTTAGACAGTCCTTAATTTTTACAGTCATTTAATGTGCAAACTATGATGAAAATGCCAACTTTTATTGATTTATTATCAAACATAGCTTCTAGCACAATTTCAAATTTCACATTAAACATTTTTTGATTGGGTTTGCTTTTTTCTTGGAGAATTATCTTGTCATATTCTATTTGGCACTAGCTAAAAGCATAGAGGACTCTAGGAGCTGCAAGGAAAATACAGCTGTTTTCTTTTTTTTCTGTCTTTCTGCTTTTTTTTTTTTTTTTCTGTTCATGGTGCAAGCACCAAGATTTATTTTGCATTAATTTGGGACCGTTTATGAAGCAAGAGCAAAGTTTTTCATACACATTAAAATTTTAGAAGCTTTGTAGTAAGTCAGTAGGTTTATGCTCTTATGTTTAAATGACAACATATAATTCACAGGAAAATAGCATGATGTGTCAAGCTACTCTAGGAGAAAGGGTCTTGCCACACATTGTGTTCTTTTTTCTCAGCAAGAAACTTGTTGGACCCCTGAGACTCCTTAATTATATTCTCTCTAATCTACAAGAGTAGTTGTTGTTCTTGGTTTTTTAAACAGAGTTTACTTGCCAGGTAGGTTTATAAATATCCCCAGTGTCTCAGTCATGTATGAAACACACACAGATCTTTAGGCAGGATGTTTAACATCACTGTGCTTCTTTAGCTATTACACTGGTGCATGCTAGCTATAGCTAAAAATGCTAGGAAGAAAGAGCTCAGTGATCTAGCTAGACCAGAATCCTTCCCCCTCATTGATTTCACAACAGCTTCTTGAGGGCTACCACGTTCTAGACACCCTCAACCGATACCGAATATATAGGTCACTGAATGTACTGACAACAAAAATTTCAGGAAGACAACCCCCATGGCTCGTTATTTACCACTTTACAGAAACGATGCCAGTAAAAGTGGGATAGAGTTAACAAAAGATGTCAAACCAGCAGTTTAAAATTCAAGGAGAAACCCCCCTAAGGCTTGTGGTCTATAAGCTGGCTTTCATGGGGCATCCCTCTGCTCTTAAGTCTAACAGTGAAGGCGTACCCAGCCCAGGTCACTGGTTTACCCTCTATTCAAAAGCTAGAGAGCAATGTTACCTCCCAAAAATGTTGCTGTGGCTCTAGTGGATACAGTGAGGAACATCTAAAAGATACTTTTCTAGCAGATTAGGAAGCACTCTTAGGAGGAATTCTTCACAGCAGTTACGGTCAGTAATTCATCACACCTAATTTTCACCTAATAATCTACTTAAGCTAGTCATTCAAGTCCTTTTTTTAGGTAATGGTGAGGCTGTCCTCATTGAGAGGATAAGTCCTAATTTTGGACCCACATATTAGGTTGGGAATGGCTCCTCAAGGGCTCACATAAGGAACCCAGACAGCTAATTTAAGCAAGGTAATCTGGAGAGCCTTCCTCTGCAAACCACATCCAGAGACCTTGGTCCTCTTTCAGTTTTATTTAGCCTCGCATTGGTGGAAGTATTTTTCTACCTTTGTTCTCTTCACCGTTTTGGTAGGAAATTTGTTGCTTTTAAGTGTGAAGTCTGGCACATATTTTTTTAGAAATTTGTTGATGTGTAAGATTTGATACTGTTATTCCCCTTTTGTGATAGGTCATATGGTTTTATTCTATATTCAAAACACCTATGAAATTGTAAGTGATAACAAACAAAACATTCTACATTTTTCCTGTCTGTGTCACAGCAGTAATCTGGGAAGTTTTTATGAAAGCAATGGGTGCTTTGGAAAAATCTGGCTAACAGTGATGACATCACGGTGCAGGAAAGCAAACAAATGAGATTCACTACCACTTAAAAGGCTTATTGACTTCTAAGGAACCTGGGATAGGCTGTGAGGGTAGAAGGAAAAATCCACAAACTGGGAGGAAGCAAGGGTTAAGAGAAGGAGGTGTATCTTAGCACCTCAGAGGACTGTGAGAAGTTAAAAAGAAATTTCAGAAACTATTTGAAGGGATATAATACCGGGGGATTTGGAAAAGCTTAGCTTGACCAAAGACAACCAATATTGGAAAGGAGTGCTATGCTTCACTGTCTTGTAATTCTTTCTGACTGCTACAGCTGGAGAAGGCCATGGGATAGTATATATACTGCTTAGATTATCAGTAAGCGTCTGACAGGGCCACATCAAAAGTGTATGTCTACAGCGCTGAGCCATGACACAAATGGCTGGCTCATCAGATGATGAAACCAGTTAAAATAAGGAACAAACAAGACAAACGCTATGACTTAAAAAAAAAAAAAAAAAAGACAGGCAAGGACTAGCTAAACACATTAAGAATAACGAAATTAATCATTCTGGCTTCTGTCTTTGTTTTATGGGAGTGCCACAGCGCATGATGCCTGGTGGGAGTAATACCTTCAAGCCAGCAAGTTTCTTAATGCTCAGAAGGGAGAACAATGTGGGGTAGGACCACCAGAGTCAAAGATGACGAACAATGAAATTCACGGCAGATGAATAAAGAATCATATGCCTTAGTGCAATGAATGGGAAAGAGGCCCATTTCCAGTGCTGTAGCAAAGGCTGTGTTATAATGTTAAGGACTCCAGAAAAGGCTGAATGTTCTGCAGCACATCCATGTAGCTGAGCATTACACCATGGCTCTGATTTCCATAGCTACGATCCCAGTATAAGATGCAGTATAAGATGCACAGGTAGTATGGGTAATTCTCAGAAGGAACTTCCATGTTCTTCTGTTTCACATCTCCTTTTGACACCCATGCTCTCCCCATAATAAGTGAGTTTTATTATATATATTTTTTCTTCATTTATAGCCAGAATATGGTTTCTAAAGAAGATTTAACCTGAATGGCAAAATTTTAAATCTATTAAATAATTGGTTAAAGAACTATTAAAGAACATGTATTTGATGAAGTACTATTTAAAAATATGTAGAATTTTCTAATCACAGTTGGAGTTGATGGACTGTAGCTAAAACAGTCTGATATTTTTAAAATGTTTGCACAGATTATCTCTTCTGTCTTTCAGTCTACATAAGTAGTTGCAGGCTGGACGACTGTTTCAAAATAAAGTTATGAGAGTACCAAAATATGAATGCATAATAAAGCAAACAGCAATCTTTAAAACACACATAACATAGCAAATAACATGTCTGCACTACTGTTGATGAAAGTTTCTAGCTCCTTTTTCCTTTTCCCCTCCAAGAGTGACGGGACTCAGATGACTGGCTTTTCACAGCCATGCCTAGATCTCAGTTATGTCTATTTAATTGAAATGCTACGATCTAAAAAAGAATAAGCAAAATGATAGAAACTCTGGTTTTGTTGTTGTTGTCATCATTTTTGTTGTTTTTGTGGTTTTTTTTTTAACCACATGGAACACTGAGATTCAGGGTTTGCAGTGAGTAAATTTGATCGTTCAACACACAGAAATAGCATCAGTACACAGCAGAAAACAGCTCTCTGGAAATGCACAGTTTCTGAGTATTACATTTTCTGTTTGACTCTGTTTTCTTCACTTACTTTAGACCCTGTTAATTTAGAGAAACACAATACTCCTAAAACTAGATAGATTTTTGAATTACTGTTGTTTTACGAAATACAAGCATTTTCCTCAACTTGAGTGCTGTAATGAAAAGACAGCAACAACAGCTAAGCAGAAAAAAAAAAAAAATATCCCACCATTATGCTCAATAACTGTTCACAACAATGTAAAACAATCTCTCTTCAAACTGGGTGAGTGCCAGCTCCTATAAGCTATTAACTGTGCAGCTTTAACAGAACAATATTAAACATGACAAGAACTCATCTGAGAGCACTAGTGGAAGAGAAGGGTCTGTCTGAGTTGTCCTCCTGTTGAACTTATAGTGCCTAAGCAAACAGAAAATGTCATTAACTTGCCGCTACGAGTGTGCCAATTTATTGTCAGAGGAAATACTTTGAGACTGCTGTCACTTTCTTAGAGTATTAAAACCTTGATAATCCCAGGTTAAGTTCTCACATGTATTTTGATGTCTGTTTTTTGGAAGAAGGTGCCAAACCTAAGTATTCCCTGTACTGGTACTAAGAAATACCTGCTTGAGCTAAGTCTTATCTCTCTGAGTTCAGTGCTCCATGATTTCTCTGGAGAAGGGTTGGAGGTAGCTTAAAAACAGCTTCTATGCTTTTATTATAAGTGTTCATTGTGTACGTGCAATTACTTGGATCAATGCTGAAACTGAGATGTTGTCAGCTGTGAACACACCTACCTGAAAGTTTCCCATGAACAAGAGTTTATGGAATTTTTCATCACTTCAGCAGTGAATTGAATGTCGACCAGTATGATAGCAATGATGAAAATGGAACCTGAGGTTTGAAAGTGTCTGCAGATCCCCAGTTCTTTTAAGATCTTCAGAGGAGTGTCGCTGTATCCCCTTGTCTAAGTGGTTCGGATAGAAAAACCCAATTCCCCTTTCCTGAACAGAGCATGGATTATGTTAATGTGTTGAAATTCACTGGGTTGAAACCTGCTGAAGGATAAGTAACCTGAAGGATACTGAACCCGCAGAACAGCTTGGTCTGACCCTTAAATGAGACAATAAGATATAGTAAATTCAGACACTTCCAACGAGAAGCTTTTTGTGTCAGCAGCACCATTTAAACTTGGTCTAGACAATTTCACCTTTCCATACAGGGACTTGGCAGTGATTTTATATCAGGTCCATGTACATTCCAGCCCTGAGCCCATAATGAATGCCTCGGTGTGCCAGACAGTACTATTCTGCAGTCCAAATAGGATTTCCATATTTGCCTTCATGCTAGTTTAAACCTTTAGCTCGTTACATGCCAGCTGAGCTGCCCACAGAATTGTTTATAAAGAAAGCAAACAAAAACAAAAGATGTTTAGGCTATTTGATTCTGGAATAGAAATGTAGTAATTTTGGAAGATGAAAGTACAAATCCAGGCATTATTTTAATGAACTAGTCCATTAGTGAGCCTCCTGATTAGCAAAAATAACCTTGCTCATGTGAATAGCCAGTCCTCTAAATGCATGTTTTGGCTTACTAGGCCACTTGAGGCACTTGGCGTATTACACTTTTAAGTATGTTGTTTTGGACCAGTGACAATTCCTCCCGCAGCCCAAAAGAAAGATGCACTTAGAGGAAGTGTTGGCAAAGGACCAGCTTCTACAAAGAAATGGCAATTTCTTGTCAAAGACACAGCACAGCTCTATTCTCATTTCCTGGTAAATGAAAGTGTTCTTGCTGTGACCTGTAAACATATTACACACTCTTCTTCAATTTTGTTGGTTGCAAGACTGACCCTCACTTGACAAAACTACTTGATTATGGCAGCGTGACAGGAGCATGGTAGTGGTCCTCACGTTCCCATTGCCCCCATACATGTGCAGATGCTAGTAAGAGTAACTAGTCTGGGATTTATTCTACTGCAATGGCTATTTTCCCCTTTATTTTTCAAGCTGTTTTCTTTTTCTTGTCCTACTTTTTATTAAAATTTCTGAGCTTTCTCACTGTATCGTGCCATGATTGTTGCCTCTAGATGAGAACAAAGTGAGAAGGGAAGCAGAAAAAAAACCGTAGTAGTGCATGGTCTGTGTATACTGGTACTGTTTACAAATCTGTGTCAGGAGATACTCCTGTGCCCTAGAGGTAGAGGGAGAAATGTTTTCCATTCAGCTTTGTGAACATGAGTAACGAAGCTTTTTTGTTTTCAACCCTCCCACTCTTAGTGCTGTTGCAAATGTCTTGGAAGGAATTCTCCCAGCCCTTGTCTGTGCCAGTCCATCTCCCTGGGTTAATTCCCAGTTGCTCTGAATAGGGCTAACTCTTTTTGTTGTGGTGCAAATCCACCATTGTCTCCTAATGAAGGATATGTTCCATCAGCCTGAGGACACCTTGCTTTAACTTAAATACGCTTTGCACTTCGGTTTTTCCTGGTTTATCTTATGTACTCAAAAGGGATACAATTCACTATATTCATGTAATATAGGGGGTGCCAGATTAATTTACACCTTCTTGAAGGCTTTTTGCAACTGTGCCAATGAAGTAAAAAGGTCAAAATAAACATTAGACTAATGGTAGTGCAACACAGTCCTGCTGAACTGGACACATGCACCAACAAGAAGACCTTTTTTAGAAGTGACGTTCAGGAGCCTACTGAACATAGAGAAGAACCATACATTATTATGGTTCCACTCAGATTAGAGTATCTTGGTGCCAAAATTTATTTCATACCTGGGTTGCATGGAAATAAGAATTACTATGAGATATAATCTCAAAGGAAATATATGGTCTATCAAACAGCCATGGGATTTCCAGAGCAATGTAAGAGAAGGTCTGTTGGTGTAGGTCCAGTTTAAGAAAAGGTCTGTAGGTGAAAGTGCACATTTTCTTGAAGAAGGTGTTTATTTTGTGTTGTGGTTTAACAAGTAAATTCTTGAAGACAGAAGGGGTGTTGTGACCATATGAAAATGTGTGCATTTTTCTTCTTTGGCAGCCTCTCACAGCAAGTCAAAGAAAGAGCTGGAAATCAAACACAGATTTCTTAAGGCCGGAAGTTATGGCTATATTACTATGCAATTTATAAGAAAAATTAAATTGTTATAAACTTTAATGTTCTTATTTCCTGAAACACTGATCTAAAACCTTGATATCTGATGCAAATATTATCTGATAGGAATAGTTGGATCATGATCCAAAATAACAACTGTTTGTTTCTGAGCTAGAGTTTCCTTGGAAAAGTTCTTGTAAGTGTCCAACTATTCAGAAGACCTAGACATGTATTATACCTTAAATGGACTTGACTCTCAAGAGGAGTAGCCAGTGCATCTCCAGAACAGGCATAAATAATGTCTTCATATGTTATTTGTGATCCAGGCTTTGTCTGTGTTGCTCCTCCGAGTTTGCATAAGAATTTGAAGAATTTCAAAGAGCGGAAATGCACCAGCAGTAATGTATTTCAGACTCAAAAAAGTGTTTTCTAAAAAAACACGGAATGTACTAAAAAGAAAAATCCTACATATGTAATAGGAAAAGACACCTGATTCAACTGGTAGCATTTCAATTTTCTGCTTTCCAAGCATACCTTGGGGGAATCTAGCATTCTTCAACCACATGAGTAAAATTTTGGGAAAGCATTAAGGACTGTCAGGACGTCTACTGTTTACTCTGCATCCCACATCACTGGCTGAATTTAGAGGTATCACTTATGGGGGTGTTTATTATGTATATGTAGAAATAAATGCATCTTTTATTCCACATATGCAGAAGTAAAGTTAGAGGTCATAACCATGTAAGACCTTTTTATTAAAAAAAAAAAAAAAAAAAAAAGGTTTGTAAAGTATCCATAGAAGGAGTGACATTCTGTCTATTATAATTTTCTCTATATTTTTAAGATATTCATTAAAAATGTTTAAGATATTTTTAGAAGTCAGTTCTTACGTCTTGGCATGTTCATGCAGACTGTCACAGAAATCAGCACCGGCCAGTCTGTAAGGAGAGAAGTTAACAGACTAACACTGTTTGTGTGGTATATTCCCCAATAGGCAGGAACAGAAAACATCTATTCCTGTTGAGACATATTATGAAGCATCAGTGGCTGGTGAGTCCAAGGAATAGCCTAAAGACCAAATCTTAAACTGTACCTAAACTGAAACCTTTACCAGATTTCAGAGTTATTCAGAGAGTTGTTGTGAGCCTGGTATCCTCACACCACTGCAGAGGCTTATAGTGATATAAGCACCAGCACCTAGATTTTGGCCCACAGATTTGGGTGATATGTATTTTATATGGCATGATGTGAAAAAGTAAATAAATTAGACTTTCAGGATTCTGCTTAATGGATCTAGTTTAGAATAGTACAGGACTTTGTTTTCTGTAGAAACTAAACTCTGCTGTGGTCCCAGAAACATCCTACAAAATTTTCAGGGCAACTTATTTGGATTTTTCATTTACTTGTTCTTCCGCTGAGTTCTCATTTGTGAAAAGCAACAAAATATAGGTTCTAATGAAAACGTCATTTCCTCACTGATGGAGCAAATGTCTTTGCTTCTTAATATTAGAACAATGAGACACGATACGAGATGACAATTTTAAGACATATGTATTGACATTTTATTTTGCTGCCTCCAGCCTAGCTCTGAGAATCTACAGCATGTATTGTCAGGCCTGGTGATTTAACAGTTCTGACATGCCTGCTCTTAAGCAAATTCATCACGATAGCAATACTCAGTCAAGCCAAAGGTATGATTGGCTGAACATATCTCAGCCGTTAAGTGTTTTTTTTCATTTTAGAAAAGGTATATTTAGAATGAAAAATCTTTATGTGTGCATATGCACATGTGTGTGCATGTATGAGAGAGAGAGAATGAAGGTGAACTGCTGTGCAAGTATATTGAACGGAGTAAATGCATTGATTATGCATATCACATATCCTCCCTTTAAATTGCAAATCCTGAAATCAGAGATCTGGGTGGGATTAAGCTGGAAAAAGAACAGATGGGACTGTTGATGTGACTGCCAGAGGCTTGGGCAGAAGGCAATGAAAAATAATTCTATTTTTCCCCTAAATTGAGAAAGCTAAACTGGTGATCAGTGGTAGATTTTGGGCAGATGGGATAACTTGGAGAAAATGGTTGGCAGACTTAGTCACAAGATAATGAGAACAAGATAAGGATTTTTTAGAGTGCATCAGGGGATCTTGAACTTCAGGCCATGTAGCTGTGCATGTTTTTACAAAGACAGAGGAGAACCTCAAAACATGTAAGAATCATTCCAGTCCTATTTATCACATAGGCATGTGATACCCTGAATACACTGCAAAAAATATGTATGTTTGAATCCAGAATTGCAAATGTTTTGGTATGTATGTCAGTCTGAATATTTCTACCACTACTGACAATATAATAAACTAATGTTTTTTCCTTTCCCTCACACATTTTGCACTTAAATCTTCTCTCAGCCCTTCCACTTCAGCCAGGTGCTCACTGTCTCCTTATCTTTGCTATGAAACACCTGCTGTTAATTTGTGAACACTTGAGTATGGCCAATATCTTATTGTGTTAGGAAAGAAGCAGGAAGGTGAAGTCAAAATCCTTCTTCTCAATGATAAACAAAAAATAATAGCATGTACTATGAAAACAATAGCAAATTTTGTAATGTTGCTGTAGTGACATTTTACCATCCATCCTGAAAAATACATCACTAACTTAAGTGTGTTGGGCTAAAATAAATCTAAAAGAATTGAGTATTTTTCCATAACTTTCTATTCTTTTTGTATCAGATGTTCAGATTAAAGATTGTTGTAGAGATAATTTATTTTGTTTTATTTAGTATCTCGTATTGGATTGAATGTATATTTTATAAACAAGGAAAAAGGGTTCAATTTATAGCACATATGGAAGGATTATTTAAATATGAAAGACTCAAAGGATGATTAAATCTCAGCTGTTCAAATTTTATTATTTGTTTTGCAGGGAATCTGTTGCATGTTGAAAAATGGTAGCAATGAGTGTTGGAGTTGTAATATAACTCACAGTAAAATCAGTACAGTTTGTTGTGTTTGAATGTCACCATACCTTTAAATATTGGCAAAAGGCCTCAGTGGATAGACTAAAGTGCCACTGAAAAGTGATTTTTTCCCACTGGATTTTCGGTAGTCTGTAGCAATTCTACCAGTCAAATCTAATCGACTTTTGCAAAGAAATCTTAGTATTCCTGAAAGAGTACCTTTCAGACTTGCTCTACAGCATTTGAAAGACAAGCTGACATCTTTCAACCAATGAATGGAATAGCCTTTCATACAAATAATGTTAAAAATTGTAAGTGCGTGTTGGAAAAAATAATGAGATTGCCTCATCTATAAAATGGAGCTCACTAAGAAGGACTGTAGGATCAGGGAAGCTCTGAATCTCATTCATTAAGTGTTCCCAGCTCTGCAGGGCAAGACAGGAAGATTCAGAGGCTTCTGGAATGGGACTTGAGCAATCTTTCATTGTGAAATGATCCTGGTCATCTGGTGGGGTATATGCCGTAGTACAGGGTACTGGTATACACACCTGTACAGACAATTTCTTTTATCCATTACACTGTTCTGCTGGGCTACATCGTTTAATTGTAGGTCGCCTTTCTAAGTCAGATCCTAAATTTGAATACTCTCATCAACCCAGCAACAGCCACAGCCTGTTGCAATTATGTCATCCGGTACATTACTACCTGTGCCCAAGAAGATTTAAGTAAGAGCAATGTCACACAAGCTGGATATGATGTACATTTCAGCACAAATCTTCTGTGTTAACTCTAGGAATGCAAGGAAATAACCAGCATGGAAAACCAGTCACTATCATAATCACATCTGATTTCCCTGTCAGTTTAAGAGTGTGGCAGCTGTAAGTAGCTGGCTACAAGCTGACATCCTTGACTAGCCAGCTGAGACATCACCTACTATGTTTCAGGTACTGTAAAAATGTTGTTTACACCAGAGAAGTTTGTAGGACTTGTTTAATACTGATACTGCTGGAGTTCAATGACAAAACTTTGTCAGCTGGTGTGACAGTTTAATGAAGATAAAGAGGACTTTAAAAGCTTGTACTACAAAGGAACTTGCTATTTGGGGAAAATAATGAATGGATATCTTGCTTGGCTAGGAAACAGAGAAAAGATGAATCACTTCTTACTGTTGCAGGATGTCACAATGGCATTTTGGCCAAACTCTCTTTGAAGGATGTCCTCATAAAACAAACCTGTTACTCTAATGTTCAGAGCAACAGAAAAGATCTGGAACAGTGGCAAGAAGTTTGAAATTTGGAGTCTAAAGATAGGAGATTTATATACATAAAAAGGTATCTAAATAATAAGTGACTTGGTTATCTGAATTTTTCAGCAGAAGTAGTCATAAGAGATATCTCTTTTGTCAGACTTTGTGGGAAAGAAGGCAAAAGGTAGACAAGAAAATCTACCATACAGGTATATTTAGTTAATGGCAAGAAAACAAAGGATTTTAGCATACTGATGTCTTTTCGCAGTGAGGTGTGTACTTTTCTTATCATTCAATTTCACACAATCTGATCCATACAGGCTGTTCCTTCATGTCATACCATACACATAGTGCAGCCTCCCTCTCTGAAACTCCAAGTTTCTTTTTTCTTCTCTCTCTGAATTTCTGCAAAATAAGTCACCTGGAAAACTGTTTTATACCTTTATCATTAATGAATGCCTCTCACCTTTTCACTCTCTGGCAGAGACCTGGGTGTTAGCTTCACATTATGCTTAACGCAGTCTTCGCTTACTCGTGGGACTGTCAAGGACAAACACCTACTGTGCTTCACTGTTGAGTTCACCACTACTTATGTGCATCTTTACTGCAACAGTTGCCCAGGTTTGAGCTGGCATCCTGGCAAGCATATTGAAGGTCTGTAAGAGTTGACAGAAGGGTGTAGGGTTGGGATTATCTGATTGCCTACTATCTTAATACTCATTCATTGTTCTGGATAATTTAAGATCAGCCTTTCTGCAGTCTTGATAACTCTATACACATTAATGAGAAATACAGCGTAACCTTGTATCCCAAATCCTTTTCCCATTCTACGTCTACGTAAGAGAATAATTTCCTTTCTTCAACCATGAAACATAGTTTGGAAACCACACAAGTGAGCTAAACCTATTACAAGACCACAGTAAGTAGAAACTAGCTTCACATTAAGTTTAGATAAATATTTATGTGCTCTTCAAAGGTATTTCTACCACATTCCCTTATGAAAAACTCACCAGGAAAACAATGAGATTTTAACAGCATCACCTACCGCAGGGTTTCCAGAAACTTATACTTCAGTTGCATGAGGCATGTTGCTTGTGAGCCTTGGAGATGTTTAACAATGTTGGTCTTTGGTCAAATGGAATTGAGTTCTCTGCACAACACCTTATATGAAAATATTCATAGACATGTAACAGTTTTCTTCTGCAGTAATAAATTGCTTATATTCATGCCTACTGTTTTTTATTAGACCTTACATTTATATAGAATGTTGAAAGAGTAATAAGTAATACTCGTTAATAGAAATGAATGAATCTCAAACCACAGATAAAATGATGTCTACAGCATCTGCAATGCTTCCAATGCCACATCATTTTTATGAGGAGTGTTTTCTTGTAAAAATATGCATCATATTGTTACTATACCTGTGTCATCATCTTATTATGCAAGTATCAGAGAAGTAAATAATGCAAGAGTCCCATTTGTTCACAAAAAACACTAAACAACCATAGTGAAAAGATGTATAATGGTAGCAACTGCAAAACCAGCTTACTGAACAAAGCTTTTATCACACTCAACCCACCTGTAACTACATTACTCTTCAGTGACACTCTTTGTAACACTATAATTCCCAGACCAAAATGTATTTATAATAAAGGGACACCATCAACTTATGAATGGCATTCCACATACAATATTTTACCTTTTACTGAGATAAACGCACCTAGCTTGCAGTGAACATCACATATATTATGCTTTCATCATGATGCTATGATGCTGAAAAGAAGAGCACTTTCAGCCTTATTGTACATTTTGCCTCTTGTTCTTACTCAGACTATCATTAGGAAAATGTAGCCTATTTTTTGCTCATGATTATTTCTAATGTCAGCCCTTCAATCCCTCTTTCAGTGGTGGAATGTCAAGTTGTGTGTGTGCTAGTCATAGTGAAGAAATTATCAAGTGCGGTTTCCATTACGCTTGCACTTCAAGAGTGGGATTGGCATTCTCCCCTACAATTTTTCTAAACTAAATTTACATGACCTTTAAGAAAGGTCACAGATATCTGCTCATGCTTCGCGGGGAAAAAAAAAAACCACAACCTTGATTTTTTTTTTTTTTCATGTTCTTTTGTACATTTTTATTCTTCTTATCAGTTCAGATTGTGCCACATTGTCCCAGTCACATATAAGGACAGCATTAGACTCAGTTTATAAATGCAGAGCAGAGACCTGGTGTCCAGTCTGTGTCCGGTCTGTTTCCAGTCTAATCCTGAAATACAATGGATACATACTCATATGTCTGTACTCACGTAGCCCTTATTCCATGAGCTGGAACCATTAAATTATTTTAAGGAGGAAGGAAATTCCTGAATTTTCCTGTAATGCTTATTTTTATTTTTAAGACACTTGACTCTCAGAGTGACAGTTTGTGGAGCGAAAAGCACAAAGTGACAGGATCTGCTACTTTCATTTCATTCTGCTCGGTATTTATGTTCAGTCCTCTGATAATTGCTTTCTTGGTCCCATCTTTCCAGGAAAATTGACAAGCTCTCTGCAAGGTTTTGTTGTTGATTTATTTTTTTTTTTTAAGTTATATAAAGACTATTGTTAAAAAAACCTCACAAGTTGGATTCATGTCACCTAACTTTTGCCAGATTACAGTTTTGTACATCCTAGCTACTTTGCCAGGCTCCCTCACTAGCCAGTGGATGAAAATTGGTGACTTTGGACATGAATCCTGATATCCTAAAATAGATTTCTGAAGGTATATTTCCCTTTATTGCATGAAGATTTTTGGTGAATGGTTTAGACCAGACACTAATTTTTAGCTGTCTGCAGGTGAGTGGGATAAATCCCACCTTGTAAGCTTAATTGAGGTTGCAGAAAACGCAAGCACTGAAGTATATAAGCTCTTAAATAGCATTACTAATGTACTCTGTTGATCCGAGTCATGCTACCCTGACCACAACTAATGACACAATACTGACTTGTCCTCCCATCAGCTAAATGAGTTATAGATAAATCTGTTAACTTGTATTTCTGAGAAACTGCTTCATACAAGTCACGTACCAATTTTACTAACTTCTGAGGACAAAATTCGGGCTGAGTCTTATGGTTCTGATTTACACATCTAAACTTTTTGGTCCTACAACATCAATTAAAAAAATCACTGAGCTCTAAATACCGCTAAATTAATCAGAACATAAAATTGAATAAATATTGGCTCGTGAAGAGACAGATGCTGCTTTGCCAGATAATGTCCTTCGTGAAGAGATGAATTAATGCATGCTTCTTCCTTCCAAAATTATTCTTATGCTCTTTATCTTTCTTGCAGGTACCATTAATTTTAATTAACAAAATTGTAAGGGCAAAAAGCAAGATGAAGGCCACAATTGGTAATGCTCTATCACTGTCACCCAAGCCAATGTATAGACCCGGTTGGGTATTCCCATTGGCCAAAAGAAATGATCAATATTTTTGGTCAGATATATTTTTTATCTGTAGCGAAAAATAATTCAGAATATACTGATAGCTAATGGAATGCAGCTGGTCTAGAGCCAGCCCTTGCATTTTAGCAGGAAGTACCACTCAGAGGCTTGAAGCAGAACAGATTTATCAAAGTCCTCACCTAATGACAGGATAGAATTTGGATTCATACTCTGTGTCTCTGCTCAGTGCTTGTCAAAGGTATTCCAGGCAGTTGGGAATGACTGGGAATCATTAACTGGTTTTCTGTTCAAAAAGTACAACAGATTATACTATAGTTATTACTGATTTTGAAAACTTTGTCTGGAACTGAACAGCACGCTTACAAAAAGAAGAAAAAAGAAGACCAAACACAGCACATTCTGGGCAAGAACTTCTTAGCATAAAATAAGACACCCAGCCAAAAAAAAAAGTTTGCAAAGAGATGGATGTATTTTACAGATTAGCTCAGATCCGTAGCTGCAAAGCACCCTGAAGTCAGCAGAACTGTATCCATTTGTGCCGGTTTATGCATCCGATCCAATCTTCCCTCGGAGAGCACGGGGAGAGCGCAGACACTGCTGTTGAGATCAGCAGCAGTTTCGTACATCTAAGCAGCACACCAGCAGAGCCTCCTAGAAAGTTGCACGAGCACAATTAACAGATTGGGCTTGAAAATCACACTGTTTCTGTGATAAGTGCCCCTTCGCAGGGTGCAAGCTGTTCCACATCTCCGAACCGTTTTGCTGCTTTTTCCTTTGCAGAGGGAGAATCCTCCACAGTGTGTGACTTAGTGGCAAACTGCCGCTGCCAAATGCACGCAGCTATTTAATGCCTCACTGCTGAGATTTGGGATTTCTTGATGTTCATCTCAAATGTAAAATATATCTGAATCATAATCTCTGAGAGGTTAAAGATTTCAGCAGGGGAAAAAATGGTATTTTGTCATCCTGTCATCTGAAATTGTTTTATGTTTCACACTACAAAGTAAAAATATAAAGGGATCATCACCTAGGTGATAAACTGCCAGTTTCCAGACAAACATTTTAACTGATTTACACCTGTTTTCCTCTAGGAAAAGCTACATTTTATGTGATGCATTTCTTTCTCAACTGATAAATGACAATGGTGCAAGCATCTTCATCTCAGTGTGAATTGACCCAGATTGTAGAAGACCAAGTTTTTTCATTACTTTGGGACCAAACAACTTCTAGAAACATTAAACTACTCAGAATCTAGTTCCAAAACTTTTACAAGATTCAGCTTGTGGCAGGGTAATGTCCTTAATTACATATTTTAAATAAATGAGTAATATGGCATTAAACTACAAGAAAAGATATAAAGCATTTTCATTGTAGCATGTCAATATTTATTTTAATGTCAAATAAGAGTCAGAAACCATAGCTCAGTCACCATTTTTCAATTCACAGTCTTATCATTCCTGTGAACATCTCCAAGAGATTTCCAAAACGTGAAAGTGAATGAAAGGCAGTTAAAAGAAGTCTATGCATAGATTTTCAAATAATTTCTTTAACTTATACATCTTAGAAAAGATAGATAATGATGGAAATATACATTTGAGTTTGAAGGTAATTTTGTGAACCACAATCAATCTCTCTTCAAGGAAGGGTGACACATAGGGAAACCACTAGATGATTCTTTTTGCAATGTGTCAGGACACTGAAAGCGAAAATGAAGAATCAAAAATAAAACATCTGCAGATGCACAGGACTATGCTCCTTGTGACTCTCTTAAAGCTCCCTTTTACGTGATGAGTTCCAAAAACTCTGTACTGTATCATTGTTTTACATCTACTTTCCATCTTTCTGCATCTTTTTGTAAGTTTTGGTGGAAACGTACATCATATTAAGCAGATGATCCAAAACTAGAGTACACAGTATTATAATAGTACAAATAAATTATCATGATGATCACACATAATGTGATCACATGTATGTTTCAAGGTATTATATACGCATAATGAGAAATGGTCTTCATCCATAAGCATTTAGCATCACTAAGCATGATTCAAATGTAGAATAATTAAGCCAGTGTACTGCAGATTGAAATGGAAATGTACCAGGCAGACCCTCAGGCCATTTGACTTAGTAGTTACATGACTTGTGTGCAGTTATATCAGAATATGTATTGCACAAAGTAAACATCAGGTCAGAAAAATTCTAGTCTTTCAGAGTTACCTAGCTTATATAGTAAGACTGAAAGACTTAAAATCTGGACTGTATTCTTATAACAACTTTTTGTTTATTTTATTGTTCCCAGACAAAAAAAGATGGAGATTAAGTTCTCTTAATATATATCAATAATTTAAGAGAAAGCATGGCAAAACATTATAGTTCTGTTGTAATGGTTTTTTGCTTGTAATATTATATGTCCAGGGAATTCAGATAAGATATTAGGGTACGTGGCATACAGTCAGTTTTCTTTTCTTTTTAATGGCAATTTAAGGGATTTGATCATAAATAGGATTTAACTAGTTTGAAGGAAACAATGACTGTTTTAAAAAATATGTTTTTCCGGTCGGCATCAGAACAGGGAAAACTTAAAGGAACTAAAAATGTATCTTGCTGCAGGATACATTATGCTCATCTGAACAAATTTAAGCATCTTGCCTAGGGACTATCTGTGTTAGGAGCATCCCTTTTGTGTAGGTGGGTAAATTCCAAAAGAAATCTAGAGTAGAATTGCATCGAATAGTCAGGGAACAATCAGGCCAAAATTCAGAGTGAAAAAAATCAGTTTTTCAGCTTGCTTGCTCATAGGGAGAAAGAACCAGAGATTTCATTTTAAGGTATTTGAGAGCTGTTACATGTCTACTTGAGCATCCTCAGGCTACTGAGTCTCAGGGATGTGTTTTCCTAATGAAATTCAGCAAGGCAAAGTTTAAATGCTTGCTATTACTTCAGTATCCCTCGGGGACTGGAATTTGATAGCTGGGGGGTAGGTAATGAAACTCTGTAACTTTGGGGTTTTGTTATTAGTGTAGTATATGACTTGTCCCACTATGTGGTTAATCAGCAAGTGTAGCTCCTCTGAAATGAGAGTTTATAAGATTGGGGCTAGCTTTGGAATGCTAAACATTTTCCCCTTTTTCTCTGTAACCTGTAGATGACAATGATAATAATAATAATAATTCATTATTATTATTTTAAGATCTAGTTCAATGTGACATGTTTTTTATTATATTACCAAAGAAATACACTCTGTATAGGCTCTTACTGCTGGAAGGAGAAAAAAGTTTAGAAGACAGAGCTTTCAAAGAATTTTTCCTTTTTATACAACAAAATCAATACTTATTTCATCTTTCTATTGTATGGGAAAATTAACTTAAAATTGCCGCATTAATATATAAAAATGATGACAATCATAAAAAAGGCTTTGAAAATCACAGAAACATTTTGCTGATTAAAGGTCTTTCCTCTTTTGAGACACAGCTACACAATACACTTACTTTTTCAGAGACAGAAACAAAAGAAGCACTCATATAAAAATATGCATACAGTTACGATCATTTTCTCCTCTTGACCGAAAAGACAGAAATGATTCACCTTATCAAGATGACACTGTTACTTTTTTAAAGGGGAGAAATGTCCTGTGCAATGCTACCTGGGCACACAGACAAGGTGTCTTCATCTTCCTCGTGGGTTTAAGGAGCACTGGTGGTTAAACTCTCCTTGAGCTTTGTGTACTTGAGCTTCTGCTCATCTATGGGCTTCAGGGGAGTTCCAGGATGTGTTTGCTCCTGCCTTAAGGGCTCTATCGCTCTTGTCATTGACATTGTTCAGGGACAACACAGGGCAAATATTTTTGCTATGTGGTCCTTCCTAGAAGGTCCTTAAAGATGCATGTCTCATAGCCAGCTGAGATATGTGATGACATGTCTTGGTCTTCTCCTGCAAGAGCAGCACAGTTGCTGTCATTTTTCACCATGGCGACAAGGCTTGGATCTGCTTCCTGATTCATGCTTATGAGGAGGCAGTATGGAAATATAGGTTTTACTACCCGTGTTCGTGATGACTTGTGAAGTTTCTTTGCATTGCACTGCACATTAAAGAAAATATTTGAAATTAATGTTGAATAAAACATGGTAAGGTGGCCTGTCTCATAGACAAAAGGTTTGGTGGTGTTGTCAGGGAAGGCAGTGAGATATCGGTCAGTAATTTCAGCTGATCATTTGTGGATTTTGTGGATTGATCCTTCTCAATCAATGCTTTCCTCATCAAAGACTTCTGTTAAAGATAGAGAAGATTTACATTACCAACCCACTAATCAATGTCCCTTACTGTTAAAGAATGAATATATCTTCAACTACTTTGAGGTTGCAAGGGCATAAAAGTCTGAATTTTTCTCCTCTAATGCTGATCTCACGTTGAACAAGAGTATTACAAATAGCTGCTGCTCAGGAAAGTGAGGAAAATACCCAGTTCAGCAACAATGTACAGATGTAAATAAAAATATTTTGCTATATTAGTGACCGTAAGTTTATAACCAGCAGTCTTAATTCTTAAAGGAAAAGCATCATTCTTTTGTTTGGATAAGCAGAAGCTCCATGCAAAATATAGAGTAGTAAGACATATTGCCCATAAAGTATATTTGGGTCAATCATATGAATTTGAAAACTCCATTTCTTTACATGCACTTGGAAAAGTTGATTGTAAGCAATCTCACACAGAGATTAAAAACATGTTAGCAAAAGAGGAAAATCACCATCCATTACTGACTATGTTATTTTGAAAGCATTTTTTAAGTGCTCTCTCATTCCTAACTTCATCTAGCAAAACAAAAGGAAAACCTATAAAACATATATTGTAACCTCGACTGTTTTGTTAACTCTTGGTGCATTTTTGTAAAAAATTGCTTCAACAAAATGAATAACTGATTAGAGCTGGAAAAAAGAAACTCTCATAAACCCTCTTTTAAAGTACAAATGGGCTGATTTTTTGAAGATTTTCTATCTGTATCTCTGTTTTAGATGAAGAAAAAAGTTTCCTATTCATACATCCTCTGAGAGTGATCCTTCTCTACAGGTGAAATTTTCAGGGTGGTCTGTATTTTGGGATTTGAGATCCCTTTTGTAGGTTAGGTCACATTAACAGAGAGACGTTCTTTTATATCTCATTAGCACAGTGCATCTTACCATTACAACTCCAGTTCAATTTACTTCTTCATGAAGACAATAAATTCCTAATTTATATCAGAAAATTTCTACAGACAATCAAAGCTTTTTAATCATTCTACAACCCACATGCAAATTCTCTGAAAGAGCAATTCTTATTACTAGGACAAATATAGTACACAAGTAGTATATCTTCAAATGGCTCAGAGCATGTCTTACTCTTTTGACACTAGCTGATGATTTTTAGGGGATTTAATTATCTAGAAGTAGAGGAAATTTTCAATTTTATATACAAACTGGTTCATCTAAGTACAATGGATTTTTATGAGAAAGTACAGATTTTTTGCAACTAAACCTAAGAGCTTGAGTGAACTCTTTTAACGGTGGGATTCACCTTTCCTAAATTTATGTCCAACTACATTGGTTTCCAGACATCTATAATTACCTTCTGAGATAATTTACCTTGTTTATTCAGCACTAACTTGGTCAGGTGCCTAATTTGTGATATAGCTGCAAGTGGGCGAGACAAGCCTCAATTAAAAAAAAAAAAAACATATGTCATGAAACTGATTTTAAAATCGAGGAAGAAAAAGTTAATCTTTTTTCTTCAGAGTTTTTTCCTTACCCTCTGTCTTTCTCTCCTGGATGGGGGAAGTGTTGTCTAAAGAACTCAGGGAAGAAAGAGGTGTTTTCTGTGTGAAAATCCTATTTTTCTTCTTTCTTCTTTCTCCTTCTTGTTTTTTGTGTTGTTTTTTTTTATTTATTTTTTTATTTTTTTTTTTTAATTAAAATCTTTTGATGAAAACCAGCTTAAATTTAGAATATTTACAACTGTCTTAAAATTTCCTATTTGAAACCAGTGATGTACATAATCTTCTTTGGCAGCCTTTCTTGAACACATGACAATAAGTTGCATAAGATGTCCATATTCTACCTTTGTTTTAACTATAATTCAATGACACATGAAGCCATTTCATTATTTTCACATTTACACTTATGTGATACAGCTACATTGTAACAATATATAAGCATCAACAATGGTGTACCATGATGTGATTGGCAATAGTCCTAAAGAACAGTTGTGAAATTTACTGCGAGCAACAAGTTAAGACAATATTGACTGTCATTATAGATTGACATGGGTAAATATGATAAAATATTATAAAAATTGAGAAATATAATTTCTCTTTTTTTGGCAACACATTTATTGTCATCTAATAACACATACATTAAAAAGAGATGAATTAATCAAATTTTACATTTTTCAGTTCTCCCAAAAATATGTGGAGCAGCAATTTTGATTAGAAGTGCTTTGATTTATAAAACACATCAAACATTTACCAATAACAATGGAAGATTTACTATTGCCAATTATGTCACTAATAGTTTCTCTTTTAACATTATTAATCTTACTATACCTGCCTCCAGCACAGGTAATCATGCATTTCTCTTGCATTTTTTAAAGGAACTTCAGAAAACGTTACACTTATATAATTGTTGGGGATTTTAATTTTCTGTTACAGAAAAATCGGGATAAATTGCAAAGCACTGACACTCCAATACTTTAAGCTAGGGAAGTGCTGAAACACTTTATAACAGCAGATTGAAGTTAAATCAGCTATTGAAGTGGAGTTAAAATACTGTCAAAAGGAAGCAAATATTTTTGCTGACATCCGCTGTACTTCTTTAAGAACTGATTATTTTCTGGCATCTCAGACTTTGAAATTAAGCATCTGACTTTTCCAATGAATCCATTTCTTGGTTCATGCATTAATATGACACTAGATTAAGCATTTCCAACACAATTTTAGCAGAAGAAATTGATTTCATGTGGGGAGATGTACATTCAGGTTTCTCCCACTTTTGTCTGTTGGTCTTGATACAGTAAAGATCTCATTACATATTTGGAACTGCTTGGAAGAATTTTGTAAGTATTTCTTTTCTGCTATATTGGGTCCCTCGCCCAGAGATGGACAACTCGTGTTTCAAGTCCATCTTGTACTGAAGCTTTGTCTGTTGACCTGTAGCTTTGCTGTTCTGGCCTGAGGGCTATAAGAAAAAATAAATCCCATGGTAAGAGACAATATGAAGCAGTAGAGGCTGTTGAGATCAACTTGATGGATTGTTTTGGGAACTGACTGAAAAATTCTCCCAGGGCTAGTCTGCAGCAGACTGAGCTGTTTTGTTTTGCTAACTATGAACTGCTCCCAGCGTAGGACAAGGCAAGGCACCTCTATCTTAGCACAATTTCAACTTAGCACAAGGTTGCTAATAATTTTACCTAAGTTAAGGGGAGTACTTTCTTCTCCTCCTAAACCAGACACTTTCATTTGGTTGTCTGGATTATTGTCTATTGCTTATAATGGGAATGTAGGCACACATGCTTTAAAATAAGATAAAATCAATCACGCTCTAGATATCTGTGATGTAGACATCTACAGCAGGGCTAGTTTCTTATAGTCAATGGAGAGAATAGGCACTTTTATGTGCAATTCATTTGATCTATTTTAGACATGTACTTTAGGATGAGATGAATTGCACACTAGAAACTCTCATTTCTCTCTATTGAATTTAAAGGGAGTCTAGGGTGACTAGTTCAGGTGCAGACATCTGCATTTACATTTAATTAAATGAATCCCTCTGCAGTATGTCTGATGCTTCCAAGAAATGTTGGGTGGACTTAAACACATGCTTATAGCATTTTTATAACAAGGAATATTAGATTTACTATATGTGTGCAGACAATCTGTTTATCCATCAGCCCAGAGTTTCTTGCAACTGTTATTTTTACTTTATTTGCTTAATGGAGAATTCACACATATTTCTGAGGCGTAAACCAAAAAGTAGAAATATGGCAGCCTGAAGGTGAAGGAACAATTGCTTAATGGCATATTTTATTCCCTATACAGTTTAATTTATTCATTGATTCTAAGTAATAATAAATTCCCATGGACTCCATCAGCAATATGAAATTCCTGCCCGGGCTGCATTGCTTGAAACTTGCTGGTCAGCTGTTGGTAGGAGGGCAGGGAAATTGTGAGAAAACATAATTTTCCTTCCGCCTCCTTTTCTTTCCCCAGCTTTTCTTTGGGTGCAGCAACAATCCCACCTAGCTGCTACAAATTAAATTGTGCACTATGAATATATCTGTGTTGCGATTAAAACAAAATATGATTTCAAAATTGAGCAACACACCTCAGTGGTCATTACCTTACTTCTTTGGTCTACCAAAAGCAGTGAATTTGTAGCAGCATGGATTTCACCCATGGCCATGTCTGTTAACACAGAGCTAAGAACCTGCCGTAGACCCTGCAGAGAAGCTCACACCAGTGTAAGTGCATAATTATCACCCACATGCGTTTAACATACATCCAAATTCAGCATAGTCAGACATTTAAATGGAAGCTCTTTTGGTTTATTTTGGGAGCTCAAGGCTTCTAAAAGTGATGTAGATATCTGTAAGTACTGATGAGATTTAATACTGAAGTATTTGGAAATCAGAAAGGGGAACGTGAATCAATCATCTTAGAAGCTTCTTTGATAGGCTAAGAGCTTTAGCTTTCAAACAAGTCCATGTGCAGAAAGCAAAGAGCAGGTTCTTTGTGAGAAAGAAGGAAGCAAGCTGTCCTGGAAAGTGAAGAAAGCTCAAGCATATTATCGTCATAAAACTGACAACTCAGAAAAGAAATTAGTCTTATCCCTGAAGAAGCTTAATAGGTTGGAAATTGTTTGGGTTTTTTTTGCTTCTGTGACTACTGTATCCCTAGACCCAAAATACAGACTTGTAGGACTGGCAAATGCGTTTTCTTATAACTAATGAATATGAGTCAGCACAGATTTAAATTTTTTCAACAGGTGCTACACCTCTGGTTAGAGAGAACTGCTTTTGACTAGTTATAAGCTTTTAGTCAGGGTTTGACAAGGGTGTCTGCTATAAAGATTTTTCTTTAAAAGTTATATTAATGCAAAAACATTCTGAAATATAATTAAGATAGTTTGAGGTGTATCAGATCAACCAGCTTTGACACTGCAATTGCTTTAGGTTTTCATGGCTATGATAATAGCATCCCTTTGGACTATAGCAGATTAAGTCCTCTGAGCTGGAGCAACAGCATCTCTAGCTAATCATGGCGATAATTTTTATGTCTCCAATCCCTGATCAATATTTTCATTTACCTTCCTCTGTTTATGCTACTTTCCACTGTCCGTCCACATAGTCTTTATATTTTATATATTCTTTATATTATCTTATTTTATTTATACCTTACACATTTGTCTCTGCAAGAGTTTCATTACTTGACTGGTTAGAAAAGGACACTTTTGCAATAATGTCTCAGCAAAAAGTATCTCAGTGTTTCTCTTTGTAAACCCAACACAAAACAAAAGAATTAAAAAAACAAGGGAAAAAAGGACAAAACAAAACAAAACAAAACCAACCAAAAAGCCCAAACGAACAAAAGGACCAAAACACTGAAAATGAGCACTAGTTGCCCTTTCTGAACTATTTGAACTATTCCTGCTTTGGCTTGTTTCACTATCATCTTTGCACGTCTTGGTGATTTCAGTTCCCAATGAACCCAAGGGGGAATTTAGGGCACCTCTTTAATCATCGCTTTCTGAACCTGGGGCAATGGTCTGAGAAGTTGTTTGCATTGCAATTTAAAAAGGAGAGGAATCATAGAAAATGTGTCCCCCTAATCAGTACTTGTGGTAAAATACGTGTTAATAAAAAGCAGAATTCCCATTCCATTCATAATTTATAAAGCAGATAGATCGGAACTCACACACAATATCATGTGGGGGAAGCAAACATGTGGCTATAATCCTCTTTTTGATTACAACAACATAGCTTTATTGAGACCAGTGGAGCTCCTGCTGCTTTAGGCCAATCTAAGCAGGATGCAAATCAACTCAGTTATACTTTGAAGAAAACTTTAGGTGGTACAGAGTATTTTAAGTGAAGCATCCTACCTTTACAGATGTATTTGCAATCCAAATCTCCTCTTTGTTAACAAGGTTTTTATGCTGTTGCTACTTCAACGGAGTCAATAGTGACAAGGTGAAAGTGTCATAGCAGACTGGAAAATCATTGAAGATGATCTGTCCATAAAGAAAAAGCTGGGGACATTTGTAGGTGGAAAGATTGACTTGTGCTGTCCAAGATTTGCCTCTTTGATATTTTTCTTAAAACTTTATCTTGAAAGGACCCAAGGCACAGTATATTGGTCCAGATGCAGCACAACAGAAAATAGTCTCGGCTGCAGCAGAGACACTGTACTGAGATAAACAGTAACTTTGGTGCCTCTTCCCTCACTCCATCACATCTGTGTCTCCAGCTCCAACAGGAGGAACCTAGTGAGGCACTAGCAGCTATAGGAGATCAGCTTGTAGTAAGATGCAAGGGAGCACCACGTAAATGTCTTCGGAGAAAATGGTCTCATAAAGGAATATAGTGTAATTTCCAAAAACAAATGGAAGAGACGTTTTGTTTATGAACAGTAGAGTATCTCCTTGGGGCTGCATTCTCATCTTAATAATTTTTGTGTTGGTGATACGGAGCTGCCTCACAATCTGTAATAACTCGCCTCCCACACGGTCTGAAGATTTCATAGTCTTTTATTTATCCTGAAGCATTAGTATTTTTACTTTACTGATAGAGAAGCAGACAGATGTATTCAGGCCACCTACTGTAGGGGAAATGAGTGATTCAGATGGCACTTTATGAGTTGCCAGTCTCTGGCTCCATATTCAGTTAATGAGAAGTACTCATGATTTCTAAGCCAGGCAGAGCACTTGCTATGGCGGCTTCACCCAAGCGTTGTGATTACTTCTCTTCGGTTTCAATAAACAAATCCACAGCACACATGTCTTCAGTGACTCAATCCCCCTTTGAATTTATATGCTATAGGAGGTGTTTAAGTGCATCTTTTGCTCTCCACTAGGCAATCTGACTATGGACCAGCGAGACTAACAGCATCCTGATGCTTAGAACAATTTCTGTGGCGGTCGGAGCCCACTCCATGGAATAATACATTTGATGGCTCAGTCATCTTCCCCAGTGTTTTTGAGCCAGGTGTACAAAAACGTGGCACCAATGTGAGGCAGAACTCAGGACCTTACCTTACTAACAAAAAAAGCTGTTAGATTTATGAAGTCCCTGCAGAATGAGGATGTCTGCTTTTCAGGTACTATTGTAGATTCCACCAGAATAAGCTTCATGTAACTGATAAAAATAGATCACTATATATAGATTCTGCTGTGATTCAAACCTGTGATTCAGGATAATATAGATGGGGAAGCCATTGTGACAGTTGGGAAACCATCCTTATAATGGAAGTGCCGCCTCCTTGCAATAATGCAGAAATAATCACTGCTTTGTACCATATCTCATTAACTACGTTTAAATGTTTTAACATTTTTCAAATCTTTGGCTTTAAATGGTTACAATGTTTCACAAAGTTAGAGCAGCACTGCAAGCATTATTAGATGGGGATAGAAGTTAAAAATGAAACTGCAAAAAAGAACGGCAGAACAAGGTGTCATTACAACGAGCTGTAGGAATAGATGACTCTTAGTCTCACTCTTCTGGACTGACAAATGTACCGTCTGTCTATGTGGCATTAATGAATGACAGTTTCTCACCATTTGGTGGATGCATGTGTCATCATTTGTCTAGATGACATCTTGATTTATAGACATCATTGAAAAACATTAGGAAATCTTTCTACAAGTTTGATGGGAATTCTGAATATGTGCAAGTAAGGACTAGGTTTTTTTCTGAACAGTTCATTGGGAGTTGCTATTTCAGGCAATCAGAGGGGCGATACGGTCCATTGGTTAGGCTCCTAACTTGGAAGATGGGTGTCTTGGACTCAGTTTCCTGCTGTACCTGAAGCTCCTTTCTGACCTCGGGCAAATCATCTTCTTTTTCAGACTTAATTCTCTCATCTGTAAAAAAGGAAGGGATATTTCTTCCTCTCACAAGGGTAAATAAAATCATGTTGAACATGGTGAGCTGTTTAGAAGCTACACTAATTGGAATCACATGCTCAGTATTTATGGGTCAAACTGTCTTTGCAAAGCAAATTTCTCTTCAAACTATCTGAGGAAATGTAAAGGGATTTAGAAGGAATATCTTGCAGAAAATACTTTAAACCATTTTGTTCTGAACATTGAAAATGTGCAAAAGAAAGAAAAATAAATCCCACTCCAGAAAAGTAATTCTAGCATAGGGAAAATCAAATGTCTGGAATGGCTGGAATACCATGAAGTGCCAGCACTAAGTATTGGCATATATATGTGTGTGTGTATATGTGTGCAGAAGCATACACAGCTTTGCCCAGGCTGCCTGTACACAGAAATTTGCATAGTTCAAATTAGCAACACAGCACATTTTCCAAAGACTGAGCATTCATTTGCAGCTTAAGAGTAAGAAAAATCAAGAAGATATTTATTATAATTCTCCTATAATACAGAATGATTATTTTCCCATGGAGCTTGCTTTATTAATCATTCTGGCTCTACTTGTCATTCTGTCCCTAACATTTTTTGTAATGTTTCCCCACTATGTACAAGTCCTCCGTTCCGTATGCATCGCGGCCGTCAGCAGTAGACAGCATTCACCCTGCATCCCTTGGTGTGCAAGGCTGGATGTTTGCCAGCTTCCATGGAGCCACGCAGCCACAAGGAGGAGCATTTTCTGGCATCCTGTGAGGCACCTGAAAAGCGTTCTCCTCATCTGCGTGTTCCGCGGGGCAGTACTGTTAAAAATACGAGCTTTGAATTGCAGCAAAGCAGAAAGTGTTTAAGAATGGATTATTCTTATCCCCCGTCGGGCCTGTTGCCCTGTTAAACAGGGAAATAGGGCACAGTGACCAGGCTGAGGCCAGGACAGTCCTAGAAAACAATGATTTTTCATGCTCTCTGAAAAAACAAAAAGTAAGTAAATCTCCAAGACTTTATTTTGTCCCAGATTTTGCTGGGTATTTTTTCTGGCTTTCACTCTCCAGCCACGTTCCTGGCAACACACTTTTTTGCCGTACTAGGGCTGGAGAGCTGAGAACAGAGATTTCCTTCCCAGCTTGAGCTCCAGTGCCAGGTTCTCTGACCAGGCAGGATGAGCATCATCCAGCCCTCCTCCATGGGACCTTCCCTTGAAATAAAACCAGATTTGGTTAAAATGCTGAAGGAATTTTTAGGGGATCCACACAGGGGAGTACACAGGAGGTACCTCTCTGTTCCTTTCTAAGTATCCTAAAGGATGACTAGGTGCAACCTAGCACAGAGTGATTATCTCTGGAGGAAGGAATCTTCAGAATAAAGGATCTCATTGAGAATTGCCTCCAGGCTGTTTGAGTTGCCTGCACAGGAGGAATGCAAAGCTTCAGCTGCACTGTAAAAAGCATTTCTTCCTTCCCAGGAGTGACCAGGCTTGACCCCATTTAGCCAGTGAGATCAATTTAGGTCATGGAGCGAGGTCAGCTTCTGTATACTGTTCTTGGAGAGTTTAAAAATGACTACACAGAGGTGTTAGCCGTTACGCTTCTCTCAGATCATCTCTCACCTCTTTCTGCCAGGATAAGGCAAGTCATACGTAAGAGCATGTTGAAGTGACAGACGATATTGTTGAACTTTTGGTGGACAGTCTGTTAGCTGGGATGAAAAAGACAACAATAACATATAATAAAGGAAGCAATGTTACACATACTAACTTTCAGCAATAGTCCCTGAACCAGACGCTGTTTTCTGATTTTTTGCTTATGAGGTGAAGCTGACCTAGAACATTAGAAAGGACTCATGAAAATGAATATGAATACAAATTGCATGTCATAGATGATTAGTGATTGATTGATGATTAAGTACTGTACTACTCTTTTTCTTGAATTAAAGGCTAACACTGAGAAAATTACATGCTGCAAAACTTCTTCCCAACATTTAGAAAGGATACATCTCTTTATTAACACACTTTTTTTTTTTTTTTAATACTTTTTGCAAGTGTCCTTTTTTCTTCTGTCTTCTCAGCAAAATCCAAGGACTGGAAGAGCCTATATCTTTGTTAATCTTACTTATAGATTAAAGCAATTGAGAAAAAAATTCACTCTTAGAGCACTATTATAAGCATTGCTTGCAACAGCAGTCATTGCTTGCAACAACGGTCATTGAGGGAGATAAATTATGGGTTGTAGAGTGGAGGTGGAGGATGAAAGAAAAGGAATCCTTTAGTCTGCACCTCTACACTTTCTAACACATGTAGGACTTCTAGACATGGCCACAAAGAAAGTACCAATAACAGTCATAATAAAGATTAAATTAAATGACACGAAGAGACAGAAAACCAGCAACAACAATGATCCATAGTTGGAGTTGGCATAAATTGGTACCTTTTTGTTGACTTCAAAGGTAGATGCATTTGAAGATCATATATCTGATTACAAGCTTTTGGAATTTTCTGTCCTGTCTTTTCCAAATTTCTCCACAGTAAGCAATACAAAGGGTGCCTCAGAACCTTCACAAATGGGAACTCCTGATTTCTAATCAAGTTGATGTTTGGCCAAACAAATGGGTATTTGCAGGTAAACACAGCATGCTAACTTTAAAGCTGCAAGCAGTACCTTTGGCTTCAAACATTTGTGTCTAAATATCTAACTGAAGTATGGTCATAACGAGATTTTGAAATTCAAAATATGCAGTGTCTCATTAGTTTATGTTTTCTTTAATCTGTAGTCTTCCGACAAATTAAATAAGAAGATTCACAGAAATCCGAAATCAAGGCTAGGACTGCTGATCTAATAGCCAGCTGGTTTAACACAGAGCTATGATTAGTGTTGGCTGTTCTGCCAAAAATGCAGCTTGTTTAATAAGTACAATTTTTCCTCTTATTCATTTCAGAGAAAAAAAAAAAGAAAGAAAGAAAGAAAGAAAGAAAGAAAAAAAGAACTAAAGGAGGTCTGTCAGATGAGGATTAGCTTTTATGAAGTAGATGACTCAGCAATACTTTCCAACCATCTCCCTACAGCCTGCACTCCTCCTCCTTTCCACCTCCCGGCCCCCCATCTCCATATTTAAAAAGAGATAATAAAAAGACATTTTAAACTATATATTTCCTGAAGATTATTCTTTTATTAAAACCACTTGCAGAATTTCAAACAGTGCAGTGCATGATGCTCTTATTATGTGAACTAAAGAGATTAAAGTATTGCTATACACGTCCTTTCAGAACAAATCACACACATGGACTATTCTTTAGGATTCAGGGTAAAAAGGTCATTTTCTATAGTTTATGCTAGTAACCAGCAAATCTTTGGGGGCCTTATGTACAGGCAATTTACACTGCCCACCCACAGCCTTGCATCGTAGTTCTATTAGTGGAAAGCTCAGAGCACTGTGCTATCATACACTTTACTTTGAATAAATGACTTGAATAGCAACTAATGTTTACACTAGGTAATGAAATGCCCCGAAGAACTTTGCATGAAGAGACCTTGTGGCAAATCTGGATTTGGCATAAATTGTCATTTTCTACTGAAGTCAATGGATCTAGTACAGTTTAGGCCAGCTGTGTATTTGCCCTTTCTCAGATCATGAGCTGAAACAAAGCTGGAAATGCAAACAGACAATAAGTAAAGACTGTTTATGTTTGGGGTAGATACTATGTAAGGAGAAATTATATCTGAAACAATTTTAGGATGTATATAATGACAAGAGCTTAGGCATTTTTCATACACATTTGAATTCTTTTGAAAATGAAAAATTTTAAGGGAGAAAAATTCACCTATTTACCAACGAGGTTTTTTTTTTTCAGTCCTCTTGGTCCTATGATTGTCTTAAACATACTAAAATATCCCCCTATGCAAATTTCACTGTACTAAAATGTCTCCCTATGCAAATTTCACTGTTTCTTGGCACCCGATATACTTGAGACTTAGGACAAACTAAAGCAAAGCCTATTTTTTTTCACATCTTTTGTATTTGATTTTGTCCCAACCATATTAAAAAAAACCAAGTTCTATAGCCAAAATAGAGCATGACATTATAGACAGATTATTCTAAATATTAGTGGTATTATAAAAAGAAATGGTGGAGTCTATACAAAAATACTAACAATACAAAGTACCTGTTGATGTATGTTGAAGTACGTCTATGTAGTTTCAACACAATCATAAAGGACTTTCACACATATTTTTTGTAAAACTTCTTGAATGTTAAGATTTTATTACTAAACATAACTGCTTAGCTTTTCAGCAGCATAAATGTGTGCATGTTATCTGTTTTGTCTTTGAATTAGAGATCTTTTTCCACATGTAATTAAAATGGAAAAGACTAACTGCATCAAATAAATTAGTCATTCTGTAATTCAATGAATTTTTTCTCCTCTTTTCTCTAACCCACACCCTGTATCTTGAGTACATTAAACTCCCACTTTTACTTTTTTTTATAAATATTATTTTTGTATAAGGGTCTAATACTCCCTTGCAAATATCTACATTATCGCATAATCTTTACAGATACAAATATAATTCTCATGTGCTGCCGTCTGCAGTTTGTGGATCTATTTTCCAATCAATTCAAGGCCAACTCTCATTAATGCAATGAGAGTTTTCATGAATAAATCCCTCATTTTTCAATGATAGAATAGATTCTTCATTATTGAATCGCGTGCACTCAAGTGGGATCTATCTGCATCCAAAGAAAGAAATTCTTGATTTCTTGAATCATAATGAATGCCCCAGTACATTTCTTACCATTTCAGTTCTTCAGAACTGTATCTAATTTCCTGAATATCTTTGATAAACATTGGCTTTTTTCTGCCCTCTTGGTTAATGAAAACTCAGGAATTATTTCTCAAGCCTATTAATTAGGGATGTTTGTGCATTTTTCAAACTGCTCTGAAAAACGAATGATAGCCATTGATATGAACTACAATGAGAGTCCAAGAAATAAAAGACATATTGGTCGTCATTAACAAAATGACAAGAAAGCACCTTTGAGTGTCGTTGCATAGATCTGTCTAATCAGTGGTAGATGCAGTGCAAATGCAGGTGGATTATACTGAAACTTCCTTTTCTTACTTTAAAATCATCTGAGGTGTGCATAAGTTAGAAAGCATTGCTATAAAAAGTAAAAATATCAAATTAATATGGTGGGTATAGTAAACTGAGTTTCATCCACTACATTAAATATTACAACCTTATCTGGAACACTTGATATCTAAAAAATATTCCTACTCTTTATTTATGAGATAATATTTACTTTTATTGATGATATTGTGATTTTTTTTAGTATTTGGTGCCAGAATCAAAAATATGGAGCATTTTAAATGCCCTTCATTATTACTATTTATCTTTAAGATGACTGAAAAGTTAAAAACGCTGGTTTGTGTCCCATTAAGACAGAGAAAAACACATCTTATGAATGAGATTCCAAAGTCTGGAGATCTACCCTGGACTCCGCTACAAACTCCTGTGTGATTCTACCTTAACTTTCTGTAAAATGACTCAGCTGTGGCTACAGGTCCAAGAGGTATCTGGATGCTGCAGGTGTTGAAAATCTATGTGAGGGAGGAGAGACAGGAAATATTCATGCAAGAGAAATCCAATAACAGTTAAATGTAAAGACAGCCATGCTGGGTGAGGAAAGCACTGAGCAGAAAACTGTTGGAGGCAGGGGAATATTCCCAGGGAAACATCTCTGCTTGCTTGCTCTTGCCTAAGTGCCTGCTTCTGACACCTACTAGAGACAGGACACTGGGAACTTCTTTTTTCTGTTTCAAGCTTCTGTTCTTCCAAGGCTGCTCTTCGCAGGATGACAATGCCACAGGAAATACTGAGCCATCTTCATGGCAATAGGAAGAAGGCTGCGAAATATTATTCCTATAAAAGAAGTTGAATAAACACCTGCCAGGTATTAAGCGCTTTGGATCCTGCCTTAGAACAAGACAGCGGTCAGAATGGCTTGCTGAAGTGTCTTCCAGCATACATTTCTTGGATTTTCACTGATATTTGAGAATTAGTCTCACTGAGAAGATATTCCCATCCAGATTAATCTCCTGTTTCATTGTATCTAAAAAGACTTGATTTTTAGACTAGACTAGACTAGACTAGATAGAACCATACGTGGCTCCCTTAACAGTCAAGGAAGGATGGGTTGAATTATCTCCTGATGACTTAACACGTTAATTGCCTTCCTAAAGGACCTCTGCCTCCTCTACAGCATTCCGAAAAAAATGGTGACTATAACATTAACATAAATATCTCACTTGAATATGCAAGGTTTTGAGGGAAGATTTCAGGTTTTATGTGTAGCAAAGTTCTCATCACAGGAAAGGATGTACAATGTTTCTGTAGAGACTTAAACATTTCTCGAATTTTATTTCATCCTAGACTTTTGGGAAGAGGAGGGCTGCAGAGATCTGTTACGTTAAAACAAAAATGGCATTCCCGTACAAATAAGGTATACTGTAGAGCCAACACAGTTTGTGCCGATTGAGCACTGCGAATAATCAAACTTTAATTATCAAGTCCTTATTATATTTTCAACAATATTTCAAGTTTATGTGAGATTGCATGTGTCCAAGAAGAAGGGAAAAAAAATTACTAAATTGTCTCTTCAGTTGAAAATATGAAATGGTTCAACAGAACTTACTTATATTGTCTGCTCATCAGTCAGAAACATACCACTGATCCATTGTGATCACCAGCGACTCGCTATCATTGGCCACCTTAACACTGGATTGCACTTGTGGCTTAGGAGGAATTTAGTCCCAAAGGCAACAGAGTAGATCTCCTTCTCTGCTATCAGAAGAGCAATGCAAGAGTCCCTTCGACACAGATTAGGGAAAAATCACTATTTATGGTCCTGTAACCAGCACTAATGAGAAACTACTGGACAAATCTGCTTCCATTGAGCCACAGAAAATACCTTAATGCTTTTAGTTGCAGCACTGCACTGCTTGGAAAGTCCCTAACCCCTACAAATTTATCAGATGTACAGTTTTCCAGAATAATTCCCTTACCTATATATAACCATATGAGGCCCAGTAATGCAAAAAGGACTTTTGCAAATACGCAAGCTGACAAAAGAGTTCATACCTTGCTGCAGTGATCCTGGAGGATGGTGAGAGCCTGATTCTGCAGCCAACAACAGAATATGCAGGGAAACTGCTGTGCTGAGCATGATAAATTTCAATGAGTTTATATACCTGCAATAGTTTGCACCTTTTCCATTGCAGACCATTGCTCTGTACCATGGCTTGCATTCTAAAATATGTAGTCTTTGCCTAGAGCACTCTGAAGTTGATAGTTGCCCCAGTGGCTTACACTATTCAATATTTTGTAGTCCCCAGTGACATCCCTTTTTCTTGAGTATAGTAGACTTTTCATCTGGGTCAATTCTAGCAGTCTATTTGGCAGTTACCTTTTAAAATTGATTGCCTGGATCTATTTATGAATCACTCATCTGCTTTTTTTTTTCCCTTGCCCTAGAAATAATGATGGAAGCAGATGTGAAAAGAGACCAACAGCGTAGGTACCCACAGACATACTACTACAGACAGAAACTGCGGCACCCATTTACAGACATTCTGCACTATGTTATATACCCTGAACCATTGGGTTACTGGTTTCTTTTTTTTTTCCCTGCATGATACACAAAAGATGATTTTTGAGTCATTTCCAATACAATGAATACACTATTCACATATTTTTTTTACTTTCAGCTGTTGTATTTGCTGATTCATTAATCACACAGAATCAGAGAATCACAGAATCACAGAATGGTTTAGGTTGAAAGGGACGTTGAAGATCATCCAGTTCCAGCCCCTCTGCCATGGGCAGGGACACCTCCCACTAGACCAGGCTGCTCAAAGTCCCATCCAGCCTGGCCTTGAACGCCTCCAGGGATGGGGCATTGACAGCTTCCCTGGGCAACCTGTTCCAGTGTCTCACCACCCTCACAGTAAAGAATTTCTTCCTAATATCCAATCTAAATCTACCCTCCTTCAGTTTGAAACCATTGCCCCATGTCCTATCATTACAATCCCTGATAAAGAGTCCCTCCCCATCCTTCCTGTAGCCCCCTTTAGGTACTGGCAGGCTGCTATAAGGTCTGCTCGGAGCCTTCTCTTCTCCAGGCTGAACAACCCCAACTCTCTCAGCCTGTCCTTATAGCAGAGGTGCTCCAGCCCTCTGACCATCTTCAATCATGTTCATCCTCGCATTAAAATAATCATTGTCCTTAAGTTTGTAACATGATTTTCCAGTGTTTTCTATTCCTAACAAATTAGTTTGGGAGGTGTAGCCATAAAAAAGGTATAAACAAATGGAGTACGTGTACTGGAATCTGCAGTTAGAAGAAAAGGGGAAAGGGAACTTCCGCTGCTATGTGTCTGAATGTGGTAACTGCATTGGATTTTAAAGAAATTTGGTATTCCCTTTGTAGATAATAACAA
Source organism: Chroicocephalus ridibundus (assembly GCF_963924245.1). Lineage (NCBI taxonomy): Eukaryota > Metazoa > Chordata > Aves > Charadriiformes > Laridae > Chroicocephalus > Chroicocephalus ridibundus. Next base: position 119,799,040 of record NC_086286.1, on the reverse strand, counting down.
TGAAGAAAAAAATGACTGTAAAGTCAATATTCAGACAAATTCTCTGTGTCATGAATACTGTTTTATTTTGTTGGTTTTGCTAATCTGGTTTTGTTGTTTTGTTTTTTTAATTTAGGTTTCTGTAGGGATTTATTTAACTGTGACACATATATGTCTTAGAAACTTCATATTAGCAGAGTAAGAAAGTTTTGTGGGAAGGTATTGTGGGTTTAGGGCATTTTTTTTCTTGGTTTAGAAGAGCAAAGTCACGGACAACTCCATGTGTTCCACAAAGTTCAGCAGTAATATTATTATTCACACAAGTTGTCTCAGATGTGAAGTCAGTACATTTGTTCCGGGTGTCTCTTTATTATTAATGGCCCTTTCACCTGACTTTCTACATTTTTTTTAAGCCAACATTGCTCTTACCTGCTGGCCAGTTCACTTAGATTGTTCTCATCCTCTGGTTGCCTTAAAGGTGAAGCTTTGTTCCAAATGTCTTCTGAAAGGTTAGTTTTAACTACCGTATCGATAGTGGATTGAAACAGAAAATTCTCAGGAAATAGCTATGGCAAATGAAATAGTGAAATTCTCCTTCTACTTTCAAGGCATCACTCATTCTATCCGAAGTGCTACCTCCAGCATAGAATCATAGAATCATAGAATCATAGAATCATAGGGTTGGAAGGGACCTCTGGAGATCATCTAGTCCAACCCCCCTGCCAGAGCAGGGTCACCTAGAGCAGGTTACACAGGAACACGTCCAGGTGGGTTTTGAATGTCTCCAGAGATGGAGACTCCACCACCTCTCTGGGCAGCCTGTTCCAGTGCTCTGCCACCCTCAGGGTAAAGAAGTTCCTCCTCATGTTTAGGTGGAACTTCCTATGTTCCAGTTTGTGCCCATTGCCTCTTGTCCTGTCCCCGGGCACCACTGAAAAGAGCCTCGCCCCATCGTCCTGACACCCACCCTTTAAGTATTTATAAGCGTTGATAAGGTCACCCCTCAGACGTCTTTTTTCCAGACTGAAGAGACCCAAATCCCTCAGCCTTTCCTCATAAGAGAGGTGTTCCAGTCCCCTAATCATCCTCGTAGCCCTCCGCTGCACCCTTTCCAGCAGTTCCCTGTCCCTCTTGAACCGGGGAGCCCAGAACTGGACACAGTACTCCAGGTGCGGTCTCACCAAGGCAGAGTAGAGGGGGAGGATGACCTCCCTTGACCTGCTGGCCACGCTCCTCTTGATGCACCCCAGGATGCCATTGGCCTTCTTGGCCACAAGGGCACATTGCTGACTCATGGTCATCCTGTTGTCCACCAGGACTCCCAGGTCTCTTTCCACAGAGCTGCTCTCCAGCAGGTCAGCACCCAACCTGTACTGGTGCATGGGGTTGTTCCTCCCCAGGTGCAGCACCCTACACTTGCCCTTGTTGAACTTCATAAGGTTTCTCTCTGCCCAGATCTCCAACCTGTCCAGGTCTCTCTGTATGGCGGCACAGCCTTCCGGTGTGTCAGCCACCCCACCCAGCTTGGTGTCATCAGCAAACTTGCTGAGGGTGCACTCTATCCCCTCATCCAGGTCATTGATGAATATGTTGAACAGGACTGGACCCAGTACTGACCCCTGGGGAACACCACTCGTCACTGGTCTCCAACTAGACTCTGTGCCCCTAATCACAACCCTCTGAGCTCTATCTTTCAACCAGTTTTCTATCCACCCCACTGTCCATTCATCTAACCCACACTTCCTAAGCTTCCCTATGAGGATGCTGTGGGAGACCGTGTCAAACGCCTTGCTTAAGTCAAGGTAGACCACATCTACCGCCCTCCCCTCATCTATCCATCTAGTCATGCCATCGTAGAAGGCTATCAGGTTAGTCAGACATGATTTCCCCCTGGTGAATCCATGCTGAGTACTTCTGATAGCTTTCCTTTCCTCCACGCGCCTTGAGATGACACCCAGAACGAGCTGTTCCATCATCTTTCCAGGGATGGAGGTGAGGCTGACCGGCCTGTAGTTCCCCGGCTCCTCCTTCTTGCCTTTCTTGAAGACTGGAGTGACATTGGCTTTCCTCCAGTCCGCAGGCACCTCGCCTGTTCTCCAGGACTTTTCAAAGATGATGGAGAGCGGCCCAGCAATGACTTCCGCCAGCTCCCTCAGCACTCTCGGGTGCATCCCATCAGGGCCCATGGACTTGTGAATATCTAGATGATCTAATTGGTCCCTCACTCGCTCCTCCTCAACCCAAGGGAAGTCGTCTTCTTTCCCTGTTACTTTATTCAATGCCTGGGACTCCTGAGGGCTGGGCCGAGCAGAAAAGACCGAAGCAAAGAAGGCATTCAGTAACTCTGCCTTCTCCACATCCTCCGTCACCATGACTCCTGCCTCATTCAGCAGTGGGCCTACAACTTCCCTGGTCTTCCTTTTGCTTCCAATATACTTGTAGAAGCTCTTTTTGTTTTGCTTGATGTCCCTAGCCAGGTCTAATTCCAAGGCAGCCTTGGCTTTCCTTGTTTCATCCCTGCACGCTCTGGTGGCATTCTTGTAATCCTCCCAAGGGGTCAGTCCCTTCTTCCACTTATTATAAACTTCCTTCTTCCACTTGAGCTTTTTCTGAAGCTCCCTGCTCAACCATGCAGGTCTCCTGCGTCCCTTGGCCGATTTCTTTCTCTTAGGGATGCATCGATCCTGAGCTTGGAGGAAGTGGTCTTTGAATATCAACCAGCTTTCTTGAGCCCCTTTGCCTTCCAGAGCCCTAGCCCACGGGATCTCTCCAAGCAGTTTCTTAAAGAGGTCGAAGTTAGCCCTCCTGAAATCCAAGGTTGTAATTTTACTTCTTGTTGTTGTTTTGTGGATAGTACCCATGATCCTGAACTCAATCATTTCATGATCACTACAACCTAGGGTGCCCCCAACCTTAATGTCCTCTACCAATCCCTCTGTGTTTGTCAGTACCAGGTCCAGGAGTGCTCCTCTCCTTGTTGGCTCCTGTACCACCTGTGTCAAAAAGTTGTCATCAATGCACTGGAGGAGCCTCCTGGACTGTGCATGCCTGGCTGTGTGGTCTTCCCAGCAGATATCGGGGTGATTGAAGTCCCCCATGAGAACCAGGGCCTGCGCTTGCGAGGCTACCTTCAGTTGTCTGTAGAAAGCCTCATCAGTCTCCCCATCCTGATCAGGTGGCCTGTAATAAACACCCACAACAGTGTCCCTCATATTTGCCTGTCCCTTAATCCTCACCCATAAGCTCTCGACCCGCTCTTCATCAGCCCCTAGTGAGAGCTCGATGCATTCCAAATGCTCTCTCACATAGAGTGCAATTCCACCACCACGCCTCGCTGGTCTGTCTTTCCTGAAAAGGACATAGCCATCCATGACAGCATTCCAGTCATGCGAGTTGTCCCACCACGTCTCAGTAATTGCAATGAGATCATGGCCCCGCAACCGCACACAGACCTCCAGCTCTTCCTGCTTATTCCCCATGCTGCGTGCATTGGTGTATAAGCATTTCAGAGAGGGAGTTGTGTGTGTAGTTTTGACCCTTGAGATGTGGTGTGCCTTCTGGCTTTCAGAAATACTGGCACACTGGCCCACGAGCGCTGAGCAACATCACACGGTATGACATCACACGGTAAAATTCACCATGGAGCCAGGGTAAATATAGCACAAAGACCACAGAGTGCTTAGATCCACTCAAGTTTGACACCACACTGTATCTACCTTAAGCAGAAGCAGATGTTTAAGTAGGAATTATAGTGGCGTGTTGCCTTTTTGATGGCTCTTTGCAAACGAGCGAATTTCACCTAGAGAGAATAAGCATAAAATCGGATCAATTTATTAAAAGTTCCTACTGGAAAAAAATCATAAAAAGAAGATTAGTCAACAAAATATTACTTCCATCTTGGAAAATTTATATTTAGAAAAATTATCCTTTTTCTTTCATATAGGAGTCAGAATAGGAATTTCTTATCTTTGAAAATGCCCTCAATTTCTAGTGGATTTGGATGAAGAGGTCTGGTTTGCAGTGGGCCACTTGCAAGGGTCTCATAATCTGACACTTATTTGTAATTTTATTTTCGTATGAGTCTCTAAATACTTAACAATATTGCTGATGGAGAACTCCTTATACTATCAAAGATGTTTATATAAAGCATAAGTAACACTGCCAAGGAATTAATTAGCACAAGCAATGGAGGTCACTGGAATGTGAAGCGCAGGGCTCTAACTGCAAAATCAAGAGCTGAGCAAAATGAGATATTGGTTTAGCTTCAGTAGATTACGTTACAAAGAACTGTGTATCAAACTGCTACAATTTCATCTGCTTGTCTTTCCTTATTTATAGAGTACATTTAGGAAGTTATTCCAGTCTTTCAAGAGAATTTGTAGGGAGACTCAGGACTCAAAAAACCATATATCACAATCAGGATAAAATAATATGTAATGGAGAGACGTTTTAAACTCAATACAAAGTAACATTCAGACTATTTTGGTGTATGGGAATGTATGCGTGCGTGTTAGAGTAATGTGAAATACAGAGTACCAAGGTGATAATATGCCATATTAGGACAATTCATTTTATACATCTTAAAATAGAAATGTCTAAGGAATGAGAGATGGAGGTCAGAAAAAATTCATGAATTCTTCCACCTTATTTTCATAAATCAATGCCTTAGGCCCCACTGAGGCAGCTAAAAATACATTTCTCTTTCAGATGAAGGAGATTAGGAGGTGGGAGGGAGGGCGCGTTGCCTTGCAAACATAGAGGATGTCAGCTTTGTCATGAAAATTATGAACATATTGTGTAGGTGTTACTGCATGAGGGATGCACTTTCCCTTTTAGTGACATAGATAATAATAGTCTTTTATAATCCACCGGATACAATTTGAAATTTCACCTTTTCAACCTATTATGTTTGTGGTGCAGCCTCTAAACAGCTAATAGAAGAGAAGAGGTGAGGTTGAATGGACCGAATGGTTTCTCTTCACTGCTGTGCAAAATCTGTGGATTTCAGGCAACAAACTGGTGGCGAACTGTTACACAGTGAATGCAACATTTTCTGATTCTTGGAACTATTGACTTTCCTGGGGACTGTGTTCAGAGAGGGCAGAATAACCAAGGTGAGCGCATTTCACTCTGGATGTCAAAGTAGAAATCGGAATGTCTCTGCTGATACTTCTTACCTGCTTTCCAGTTTGTGAAGCAGGTCTAGAGGCTGAGACTGCAGGCGCTGCAAAGGCAGAAAATATGAGCTGAAGTCAGGTAAACCCAGTTCAAAAAGCTACTTCTTAAATGCATGGCTATTCATCAGTTGCTTAAGCTAACTAAAGAGTTAGTAGGGACTGTGCTTGAGAGGTGAGAGCCTTTACATATTCATCATGGAGAAGCAAGGCCTGAACTCTAATGACTGGGCCTTCATGGCACAAAAATTAACAAGACAAATAATGCAATGGGGGTCTGTTAATTGGAACAACTCGGTGGGTAGCCAGTTAAATGGCTGTCTTGATGAGGAAAAAAAAAATCAAAACCAGCTTTGAAAATAACTAAATTGACATAAAACTGCACACAAACTAAAAATTGTAAAGACAAACATTTTATGTGGTCGTTCTTTATGGAATCTGCCTCCTATAACACATTCTGTGCAAGACAGAGGGTCAGTATCTGTTGCATATCAAAGACACTGTACCTCCGACACAGAATATTCTCCAAGTGTGGGGGCAGAAAAGGTAAAGATGGTTGCACTCATTAGGCAGATATTCATTTTTCTTCAATAGATGGAAACTTTGGAGCTTCCAAAAGTAAAAGTTCCTTTTCCACACTTATTTGATGCATATAACTTTTTAGTTCCTACCTGACCACTCCTGCATCAAAACTTCAGTTTCTGTCTCCTGATAGAAATGTTTTCTGTGCACAGATGATACAAGTACTTGCACACCCCCCAAACTACACCCACCTATGTTCTAGTGAGTAGCACTACCAAACCTTACCATGACATATTCCCATTTTCACTTAACTGTTAAGTATCATGTTTCTGCCTTCCACATAACAGCTCAGGGAGGGCAGTAACAATTAAGCTCTGAATATTTTTCCCAGCCTTTAGTAGACCTACATAGTTTCCCACTGAGATCACCATTAGTGAAACAGCTTCTTTCAAACATGCTCCACACTCTGTAACTAAATACACCTTGTAAATTTATCTGTTGCTCTAGTCTGATTCTTTCCTAATGCTGTTGTGGTGGGAAGTATTCTCTCTACTGCGTGGTGGAGCTGCAACTCAGCTATGTAACCCAAGCAAGGGTTTTCATCATTTATTTTTTTCTTACAGTGTTTTATCATTGTTTTCCACAATTTCCCTCTTGCTTTTTCACTCACCTGTGATGTATGTCCTGTCAGCACAAAGGTCTTCAATACAGTTGTGCTCTTCACCCTGCACATTTTTGGACAGAGCTTCCACAGCTCACCCTGCAGTCATGCGTAGGAATGCAAGAGCAGCAAAGTCTCTGATGGACTCCTTTTTTCCATTTGTATTGGGTTTATGTAGCAAGATTTCGGTAGCAGTGGGGGGTCACGGGGGCACGGAGGGTGCTGCAGGAGTGGCTTCTGTGAGAATCACAGAAGCACAGAATTTTAGGGTGTGGAAGGGATCTTCAGAGACCATCTGTCCAAGTCCCCAGCCAAAGCAGAGTCACCTAGACGAGGTTGGACAGAAAGGAATCCAGGCGGGTTTTGAGTATCTCCAGAGACAGAGACTCCACCACCTCTCTGGGCAGCCTGTGCCAGTGCTCTGCCACCCTCAAAGTAAAGAAGTTTTTCCTCATGTTAAGGTGGAATTTCCTGTGTTCCAGCTTGTGTCTGTTATCCCTCGTCCTGTCTCTGGGCACCACTGAAAAGAGCCTGACCCCACCCTCTTGACACCTGCCCTTTAGATATTTCTAAGCATTGATAAGATCCCCTCTCTGAATTCTCTTTTCCAGGTTAAACAGACCGAGGTCTCTCAGCCCTTTCTCATCAGGAGATGTCCCCATGTCAGACAGAGCCTATTCCAGCAGCTCCAAGATGGACCCGCTGATGGTCAAAGCTGAGCCACCAGCAATGGTGGCAGCACCTCTGTGATAATATATTTAAGAAATGGTGAAAAACCTGCCTAACAGCAGCTGAGAGAGAAGTGAGAATATGTGAGAGCAACAACTCTGCAGACACCAAGGTCAGTGAAGAAGGAGAGGGAGGAGGTGCTCCAGGCACAGAGATTCCCCTGTAGCCCATGGTGAAGACCACAGTGAGGCAGCCTGTCTGTCCCCTTGCAGCCCATGGTGGTTAACTGCAGAGCAGATATACACCTGCAGGCCATGGAAGACTCCACACCAGTGCCAGATGGATGCCCAGAGGAGGCTGTGAACCTTTGGAGAGCTGGAGCAGGCTCCTGGCAGGACCTATGGACCCATCTATGTCACTAAAGGAGCCCATGCTGGAGCTGGTTTGCTGGCAGGACTTCTGACCCCCATGGAAGGCACCCATGCTGCAGCAATTCATGAAGAACTGTAGCCCATGGGAAGGACCCACGTTGGAGAAGTTCATAAAGAACTGTCTCCCATGTGTGAGACCGCACACTGGAGCAGGGGAAGAGCATGAGGAGAAAGGAGTGGCAGAGAAAACATGTGATGAACTGACTGCAACCCACACTCCCCATCCCCCTGTGCCGCCTGGGGGGATGAGGTAGAGAAGGCAGGAGTGGAGTTGAGCCTGGGAAGAAAGGAGGGATAGGGTTGTTTTAGATTTGTCCTTATTTCTCATTATCCCAATCTGTTTAATTGGCAATAAATTAAATTTTCCCCAAGTCAAGTCTATTTTACCCATGACAGTAATTGGTAAGTGATCTGGCTATCTTTATATTGACTTATGAACTTTTTGTTGTATTTTCTCCTGGTGATAGAGCGGCAGTGACAGAGCAGTTTAGAGGGCACCTGGATGGTAGCCAAGGTCAACCCACCACATCATTGCTCATTTACCCAGAGAAGAATCAAACCAAGACATCTAATATCATACAACAATTCTGGACAAATATACAGATAACGTGTTATATCTTTTTTGTGAGCTATTCCTCAAATTCTTTCTTTTCTCAGTCCTCTTCAATTTATGGAGTTTTTCTGTGACTCATAGGACCACGAAGAATAGCCAGCTTTACATTAGATACTGTTTTGAAGTCATCCAGAAATCACAGTCATGCCAAAGTGCTAAGGTTCTACACTCGTATATAAAATTACATGATCATATACATCACAAGAGCATGGCATCAATTGCTTTTGTCAGTCAAGTGTCTGATGAAAAGATAAAATGGGATAATTTAACTTTAATTTGTCTGCATGTATGCATGCTTGTAGGAATTTGCATATGTGGTCATAGCATAACATAATGTTCCAGCACTGAGGTTTATACAAAGCAAGAACTTCAACCATATATTATATACTGTTCACCTTGCATATCCTGATTTTCATTGCCCTTCTCCAAGAGTGGCAAGGACTGCATGGACATAAATATAACATGAATTTATATAAAAATGTAAAATAATTTTCTCATACATGCATCTATGTTGTAATTAACCAAGTCAGAGGTAAAAGCACAAATTTGCTTTAAATACTAAGAATATACGTTGGGTTGTGTCTCAGAAGAGTTTTAAGAAATGAGGGTACGAGCAATTTTCCTTTGTGCAGTTTAGTATAAATTATAGAGCTCAATGGCTGTTTTCCAAATCTATGCCTGTTTATTTGCTTCAGCATGGAGTGCCTGGGAGCAATCCCAGGTCCCCCTGAGATTCCCCCCGCCACCCATGATTCTGCAGGGGGAGAAGAAAAAAATGTTTCTCTTCAGGTGGTTGCTGTATGTCACAGAAACAGCCACTAGAACAATAACCTTCCGTTCCCATTATCACATATTTGGGAAGTTCTGAAGTAGTCTTTGGATACCCTGCATAATGGAGAGGGATGCTACCTGCAGCATCCATTTCTGGAACGTGAGATTGAATACTATGACCACAAAATTATAATGCGTCTAAAACTACTGAAATCAGGTTCATCTCTGTTACTTGAACGTACCATCAAACCTGAAAGGGAAAAGAAAAAAAAAAGTCCTGTATGAAAATCTGTCAGTCTGTTAACCTGAAATGCTAAATGATTTCTATCCTGCTTACCATCATCTGCACTGCCCTTTTTAATAAAAACTGGATGGTAAAAGGATTTTCCTCAACTAATGAAATAAAATACAATTGTAAGTAACTATATAAGTTATAATGTATGTAAATATATAAGTAACATCATAACTTCTTTATGAAGAAAACATAAAACCAGACAATACCAAAAATCCCCAAAGGTTTAAGTGTCAACACACATTTTGACTGAGGTGTGCCAAAGTTAGGTAGCTCATATTATTTAGGTCCTGTGGCCCTATGTAAAATAAAAAAACTTGTGACAGGAACTGAGATTTACATTCAGTTGCCTATTGCCATTTGAATTGCCTTTGGCTAATCTACCTGGCTTCCAGCTGCTGTCGTGTTAACTAAGCGCATCTGTACGTTTTGGATAAGTAGGTGCAACACTTAGGCGGCTGAACCCTGTCCTACACTCCTTGGAGGAAAAACGGGGAGATTTTGGCACCTTATTATGTCATGCAGAATGGAAATACCAAGCGTTAGCACATTCAAGTGCCTTGAGCTGAGCAAAAAGGACACTGCCCAATCTTCCTAATTTTCCTGTACAGCTCCCAATTCATGGCTCAGGACTGCTTGTTGAAAGGGTATTGAAAGGGTATCAATCTTTGAAAAAAAAACAAAACACAGCTTTTCTTTTTTTTTTTTTTTTTTCCCCAGAATATTGAGAGGATCCATCTCGCTGAACGTGAGACATCTACACTGTAAACATCTGAGGTAGTACCCTTTGCAGCCTTTACAGGCGATGGAAAGGATGAGATTAATTACTCCAAAAAAGGATCTGATTTACCTGAAGTGTCTTTTTGAGATGAAATAAACTTCATTGTAAACCGGGTATATCTCTCCAGAAAATGTGGGACGGGGTTTAGTCCATCTGATTTTGGATGGCTACAATGTAGTGACTGCATCTCCACCCACTACACCCAGTTAGTACAGACAACGGAGTGTAAAGAGTACTGTCGCTCATCAGTGTTGAGAGAGGGGTCCGTTCCAGAAATACACATCGTTTTTGATGCCATGGGTTACCTTGGCTTGTAGCTACTGCTTTGAAAAATCTCCTGCAAACCCTGTGACATATTTAGCTGTCTCAGGTACCTTAGGACATCTCAAGTTGTGTCAGATGTCAATGCTTAGGCAATTTAATCCTGCCCTAGTACCTCCTTTACAGTGAGTTTAGTCGCCCTTGACTGACCAAGGGTTCAATTCAGTTGCCTGATAAGAAGCACCTGGAGCCATTGGAGATGACACAGGGTACCCAAGACATGCATGGGGTTGGCAGATATGACACAATGAAAAATCCCTACTTCTTAGGAGAGGTAAACTGAGAGCAGGTGAGATGGCTCTGGGCATTTGAGGTGGGACTAGAACTCCTATATTTTGGTAGCTGAATTAAACCTTAGTATGGTAATTTATTGGGACCTAAATGTAGATTTGGCCATTGTAGAAATATGGCCATTTAGTGGGGGCTAAATGTAGAATTAAACCTTTACTGTGCAATTCTGTGACAAATCTCATCTTTTGCATTTACCCCAGTGATCTTCTTTCTGAGATAATTTCCTAGAAAATTATTTACATCACCTTATGCCTCTTTTGAGATAAAATGGAAATAGCATATTCCTATTAGGTGAAGATTTTTCTACATATTGATGTCAGAAATGTAAAAATAAACAATTATTTTTTTTTAATTGGGCATTTATTTCCCTACCAATAAATTAGTGAATAATATACATCCTTCATTGTAATATGAAAAACTCTCACCTATCCCAGCATGCCCAAAGGAAATCCATAGCATGGAAAATCTTAATTTTGTTTTGTGTCAGAGGACCACTGTGTTGCCATGTGAACCTCAAGGTATTTTATGGGGAAGTATGGATTTTTTTTTCAAAATCAGGAAGAAAATTAAGTCTCTCCTTTCCTTGCTTTATTGTGGTGTGCGTGATTTAGCTTCTTCTTTGAGCGTGGCAGAGCCCTGGCACAGGCTGCCCAGAGAGATGGTGGAGACTCCGTCTCTGGAGACATTCCAAACCCACCTGGACGCGTTCCTGTGCCACCCGCTGTGGGTGACCCTGCTCTGGCAGGGGGTTGGACTAGATGATATCCAGAGGTCCCTTCCAACCCTACCATTCTGTGATTCTGTGAGAACACAGTTCTTGTGCTGACATGCAACTAAAGTGATGATGGTGTGCAAATTTGGGAATACGCCGATTCCCAACACTGCCTCTTGTCCCTGCTGCTCTTGGTAAGCCTGCATTGCTTAGAGACTTGTAAAGGTGAGGTGACATGCCCAAATGCACCCTATACGATGGTGTAGAGCTTTGCAGTAGCATTAGCTCAGGTCTGAAGAAATTATGCCTGTGCTGGCAGGGTGCTGTGCCTAAATTAGTGGGATTATACCACTTCTGATTCTCAAAACTAACTCAACTGTGTTGCATGGCTGTAAACATACCCCTAGCTGACAGACGAATATGCAGTGATTTGAGCATTTGATAAGAAAAACAATGTACAAATGTGGTATGACAACCTACTTAGATCTAGGATGCTTACAAACAATACCTTTGAGCTGCAACAGAATTGACATATGAAAGTCCTGACCCACAGATGCGAGACAGAGAGTTATCTTAACTCATCCCCCTTCTTTTGGCCTGATAAAAGATATAAATTGACAAATTGCTGTATAGTTTTATTTTATTAATGCGGTATCTGAAAATTCATGTATTCTGATTTGTTGAGGTCATTACTTATTAGTCAAAGTGCTGGGAATCATTTAATATGCAATAAGATTTTCGTCATCAGAGACTCACTTTATGAATTTAATCTCTCATTCTCAAATAAACGCCCCTTTTCTGATTTGCTGCTACTGTCAGAATTCTTCATCTCTGTGTCATTAGCAGTCATGGGAACCTGTTTATCTTCTGACCCTGTTTCTCATCCCAAATCCAAAGATTTTATCTGCCCCAGGCAGAAATAAACACATCTTAAGAGACGTGAAATCCCATGGGAAGTGCAGATGAAAGGATGATAAATCCTATAAAATTTAATTTAATTGATTAATGGTGGACAGCGAAGAGGGGTAAATGCACTCTTGTTTTTGACAATGAGAATTTAAGAGCAGTTACGCTGGTGAGAATTTTTGCTTAGCTACCTTACTGTTTCCTCCCTGTTGCTCATCTCCCCTTTATGAAAGGCTGTTTATTCCTCATCTCCCTCTGCGCAGTTAAGTTCTCTTTAATATCTTCCAATCAAAATATCTGAAATTAAAAAAAAAATCCTACTTAAGCTGTTATGCTAGTTTGTCTCATTTTTATGGAGACTCGCTAGAAACTACCTCCTGGACAGTGAATGCCACAGCTCTAATGAAAAGCAATAAGGAGTAACAACATGTGCAATCCACTTTTCAGGTTTCACACCTGAAGATGGAAGGGGGCAGGAGTACAAGCCCTGAGAAACCTCAAAGTGTGATATTGGGAGGGAGATACATAAAGACAGAGCAGACATCTTCACTTTAAGCATAGCTGTTCAGAGAGCAGGAGCTAATCAGAACAGAATATAGACATGGAAAGAACTGCTGTGAGTGTCTGGGTACTACATTCAATAACACTTACCAGAAATGACAGATGTCTCATATCAGCTTTGTAAAGTTCAGAGCCAGCTCTAATAAAGAGATCTGTAGTCCACTTATGTTACTTTTTTTTTCAAAAGACTTGAAGAAATTCCATAGGACTGGATGAAAAATGGTGTTAGGTTAGTACTAAAAAGGCAAACAGGTCAACCTGGGTAACTATACTGTGGTTAGTCTGAAATTTGTACTAGGCAAAAAACAGAATGGTTGGCATAAGAAGCAATCAGCACATAATCAAAGAATAGAAACATTCTTCATGAAAATCAGTATGGTTTCCTGGTAAAAAAAAAAAAGCAGCGTGCAACAAAACTACAAGCACTCTGAAAAAGACTGGAAGTGTATGGTGTTGTCTATGGCCAGCGGTAACAGAAACAAAATCTAAAACTGGTAATGAATTTGGTAGCAACAGAGTGCTGGAAGCCAGAGCTATAAGGCGTCTATTTCAGGTGATCATAGTGTCATGGTAAAATATAGGACTACTGAATATTATTTTCCTCTGAGTTCCTGCAGGAGAAAATACTTACTTTGGTGTGAATGATACGAGCTCCCAAATTATTACTGTTTTTCAGCACAAGAAGTTGCAGCTACCTTCGGTTTAAAGTCAGGTTTAAAGTCAGGTGCTCAAGGAAGTTCATACACAGTAACAAATAGAGTTATCAGGCTCCTAATGATCTATTCTCCCATTGATACTCCTGGGACTTTGCATAAAGCTCTCATTAATGCAAATGGAAATGTGGAAAGTACATGCTGAAATCAACAACTCCCCCTATTGTTATAATATGTGAATAGTCCCTGTAGGCAAAAAGTAACATTACTGAGTTTAATTTTTCCTTGACTAGTTCCTCCTCCTCATGAAACAAATCATGTTAAAAAATGTGGTATTTTGGGTCTGTTTGTTTTTTAAGTGGATGTCACAGGAGAAAGTCAGTGCAGAGAATTTATCAAAAACAACATTCTTGTTATGACCGAGTTCTGACCTGGTCTAGCCAAATCATCAATCACGGTGACAAAGGGCCATATTTATCCGTGGTGCAACTGCACTGTAATTGACAGAATTACATTTAGAAGAGATTTGCCCTGTAGCTGTTTAGTAAGAAATCTGGGGTGACGATTAGCCGAAGGTTTGCCTTTCTCTGCAGCTTGGATTAATGCATACATTATGCAAAGGTATATGTACATTTCAGTTTGCTACAGATGTTGTAGTTAAGAATTCATGGATGTTTGCACTTTGCTGCTCCAAGTTTCATTATAATAGAATGTGAAGATAACAGGGCCACAATCTAGTTATACAGTTGAAAGGTTGACAGAATAATTTGATTGTATTCTGCTTATTTACCACAATATTCTAGTATACTTTGTGGCTTGTAATAAATGCCAGGCATGGGACAGCCAAAATAGGTAGCACTAATGATGTCCTACAGCAAAGAAATATTGTTCAGAGATCTTTTATGACTGCATTTCCCAAAAACAACACACAGAGGAAGTGATAACTTACTTACATGGTTCTGGCGAAAGAACAAAAATACTTGTCAGTGTCTAAGATATCCATTCACTTTTTGTGTCCTTCTAAATTTAGATGCCATTTAGTCAATTGGACTGATCAAAACCAAACATGTTTAATTCTATGAATGGCAATCTTTCGATCAAGCTCTTTGTTAGCATTAACAGACTAGATCTGTTAAAGCTAGATGGAGCTACCCAATGTTAAATAAGCAGTGTGTTTCAATTTTTTATTTCCTAAACAAGTAATTGCCTTTACATGATAGTAACAATCAGCTGCTTACTGGGTGAAATTGTTCCTAACCTGAATTAAGGGAAGTCCTAACATTGACTCCACTGGGGCAATGATTTCACCTTTATTACATTAATTAAATGTAATGTGCCTCAGTAACAGAGCTCAAAATATTGATCAGTTAATGAAAGAGCAAAGATCAATGCTTAATGCAGGTGTCAGCTGAAACACAGAAAGTGGGGATAGAATAAGCCCTGTTTTATTACAGTGTCTTGTGAAACACATTTTGCAGCTGTGCTGTATCTGTGTATAAATGTGGTAAGTAGCACTTTCTAGAACTGAAAATAGTTATGAATTTTATATTTAGTACACGGGCCATAAACGTGAGGAAAAATTTACTAGCAGTAATGCTATAGTCCAGCCAAATAACTAGTTGTCTTACTCACTAGTAGGTAGTTGCATACTACAGTGTGCCACTATAATTCTACCAGAAACTCATCCAAATTAATTGGATTCACAATTAATCCAAACACAGTGCTTAGGCACAAAAAAATAAAGCTCTTGGATCTCTTTAGGAGAGATATAGAGCAAGACTGGACTGACCAATTTTTTTTTTTTTCAATTTTACTGGAAAACTTTCTGAGATGTACAGTTAATGTGATGTGCAGTAACACAAGGGCTTTGTACTGAAATTCCATGTGGAGTTGTGTTATCAATCAATGCGTCCTAGGGATTTACACAGAAATCTGCTAATGGAATACAGTTAACTTAAAACTGTGCCATCAGTAAGTGTCACTCTCACTATTGGGAGACATTAGCTATCACAGCAGTGGCTGAGAAAAATACAGAATACAGCACATGTAGTTCATAAACTGTTGTGAATTACATGGCAGCTCTTTCTGACTTTCTTTTGTCTACATAATCTTCAGATTTTTAATAGCACTCTTCACTGTTACCCTAGCACAAAAGACAGATCAATTAAGAGAAGAAAACAACATAAATTTTCTAGGCAGTAGAATAAGTGTCTTGAAAACTACTAACTGCATCTACAACTTAGGCTCTGTGTCATTGTTTCTCATTCAACAGGTTACAACCCCAAAGTCATCATGAAATGTCACCAGAGGGCTACAAGAGAGTGAAAATTTTACAACAACTTAAAGCAAAGCATATCTCACTCTCCTGCTCATCACAAATCCTTACCTTTTAAGGCTCAGTAGTTTTTGTAAGTCTCTTGAAACGCACATTGTGGAAATTACTTTTCTCACTGTTAGATTTGTAATGTATAAAGGAGGCTCAAAACATTTTTCTAATATCTATTAAACAGTCACTGTGTAAATGCTTATAAATCATACTTTCATTAAAATTAACTGATGCTTGTGATACATGATAGTAGCTAGCATTTGATAGCTAATCCACATTAAAATTCTTGTGAAGACAATGTGAATTTTAACACATCAGCAGATAGGACTTATTACAACCAGCATTGACCAGATAGTTTATGGTAAAAGTACAGCAGGACTTGAGCACATTAATTAGTATGTGCTAGCCATAGGAGTTGAAATTAACCTTTTTATCTAATGAAGATTGTATCAAAAACTAATTTTTGTGGAATGCAAATGGTATCAAAATTCACCAAGGAAGTCAGAAAAACCTTAGTATATTTTCTTTCAGGGACAATTAAACTAAAAACACCAGGATATTTTGCCCACATTTAGAATTTACACTTGCATTTATCCCAGCATTTAACACAGCTGTAGCCCTATGTGTTAGCAGCATTTGTATTTTCTTTTTTGGAAAAATTGTGTTGATCTGAGCGTTATTGAGCTGAAGCAATGCTAGCTAAGAAAATGAGCCCTGAGCTGTTCCTCATGATTGTCCCTTTGAGAAGTTCCTCCTCCTTCAGTCTCCTCCATCTGCTCCTTAACTGCTGTCTCACTGGTTGCTGCACCCACTCATTTACCCAGCCAAAGGAGGTGCCCTCCCTTCGACAAGTTTAATAGCAAATATTTACTCACCTGGGTTGTATTTGGTTTAAATTTTCATTTTCCGAGAGGCTTGTGTTTGATCATCTCTGTGATGGTCAATTAGAAAATTTCTACTTTAAAGATAATGACAAAGAATAAAGACAAATTTGCCAGAAAGTAACGTAGTTTCTTCCATCCAACATATGCATACATATGTATTTAGGATATTTCTTTTGCGTGTGTACCTGTGTACGTAAGTTATACTTCAACTTTCCTTAGAAGAAGAAAAGATTAAAACCAAAATCATAGAATGAACAACACAGAACATATACCTTGTCTAAGAAGTAATCCTGCTGCAGAAGAGACAAGAGGCAGGAAAAGAAGCTTGCAGTAACATGAAACTGTAATTTGATGGTTATTTGTGTCAAAATTTATTCAGAGAAAAAACAGAACAGTCTACACTTTCCTCTCTGTGTCACTATATTTTTCTCTGGTAGTGTAACAGCTTGTACTGTAATCTAGTTTGGGGAACTGATCTATCTGTTCCACCATAGGATAATAACTACCAAAAATAACCACCGAAGGACAAAAAAAAAGATCCTTTTTGTTTAACTTGGTGAATTATAGTTTATGATTAAGATATACATTTTTTGCCAGTCCAGTGGAAGACATGGCACCACACAGAAGGAACTAGAAAGGTTGTCTTCAGTGCAGCTCAAACTATGCCTGGGACTTGATATGGGAAGATATTTGATGTGGTAAGATGCCTTACAACTATAGGACTGGTTGGTAGGTGAGGAGGTGGGGAGGATTCATATGAATTTTGAAGAAACAGGTCTGGCTTTTCTACGTCCCCTTCCCCAGCTAAGCAGGACAGTGAAACAGTGACCCACTCGACTAAAAAAATGAAGGGTGAAGTAAGAAAAGAGAAAGGAGGGCCAAACTGCTTCATAGCCCTGGGCATTGGGCAGACATTATAAGGCTTCTAATGGAATCTATTTTCCTTGTTTAGAGGTAACCAGAACCTGTACTCCACTGCTACCCATCTCTTTCTATTTACGTGACTGTACACGATGAGACAATAGAGGACCCTGGCAAAGTACCAGACAAAGTCTAACAACAGCTAATAAGAGGAGCATAGCCTCTGGATTCCTAACGGGGAGAGAGGAATAACCAGAATTTTTGCTGTCCTGTGGGATGCAATTAAGCTGTCCAGAACCAGAGAGTGACCTGTCTTGCCTCTCCTGAATGCAAACTTGATGCCTGGTTTCATTGCAAGCTCCCTGCCTAAGATGGATGTCCTAAGGCCAAATTCAATAGGCAGTCAACCACTCTACCTGCCAAGAGCCAGTATTTTCAAAAGAATGTATGCCAGTAGATTGTCATGTCCGTTTCAGTTAGAATCAACATTTCTTTTCGAGTTCACTTAAAATCAAATACACCACAGTCCAAGAGATATATGCCTTAATTCTCACACAATTTATAGCACCATGGTTCTAATATGTGATTCTGACACTCAGAATAATTTGGGTTAACTTTTCAGATGCTTCTGTGATGCTGGATATTTAACTTCCTTCAATCCCAAAAGAAGAACCTTCAGGATTAATACCTGGCTATGTCTTCTCAGGGAAAAAAAAGTAGGAACAATAAGCTGCCAACTGAAATATCTGAAATAGAATCAGTATTGCAAGTACCAGAGCTATGAGCCTTTCAAGGAGACACTCAGAAAAAATATGGAGAAGAAATTTTGAAATCTCTATGGTACTTTCTCCAGTGATGATTTAAAGGATGCCATTCCAGTAAAGGGAAAACACACTAATATCAGTTTTGTTTGGAATCTGCTGACAATGAAACATGCAACTTGCAGAAACTGCAGGAAAAGACACCAGTGAAGCATATAGAAATTTAAATTTTTACTTTTTACGGGTTTCAGACCCAACTCATACAGTGTGTATACAAATATAATGGGTTTATCGCACTACTCATCCTTGTCAGGCTAACAAGATCTCCAAGACACCATGCCCCAGATTCATACAATTCTCCCTGCTGTTGTAAAGATCTCTAGGCTATCTATGTATATTTCTTTACTGGTGAGACATATGTTTCCCCAGAGAACAATTCAGAGCCCCTAGGATCAGCATTGCCCTCTCATCAGAATTTATTATTGCAGTATGCCACAATAAAGTAGTAACATCAGGTAAACTAGCTCAGACAGCGAAGATAACAATTTAGGCATCTCGTTTAGCTACCTAAGATCAAATGAAGCAATCCAGGCTGATGACATTGCAAATGGTCATAATAATATGAAAAACAGTAATAACAATGAAGCAATATTATTGCATACTACTGAAAAATGGCATATTTCATCATTGGTATTATAAAATATGGGTCATTTTCTATCAAGTCACTAAGAAACTTAGTGAAGCAATGAAAGACAAAATAATACCACACAGCATCAATCTACTTTGTTATGGTGTTGGTTCTTTTGGACAGGCCGTAATGAATAGTCTATAGGATCCTGATAAATTGAGTGAATAAGCGCAGACTGTTATACATGAATGGGCAGCTGGAAGATGGGAGAGCCTGTCTCTGTTCCAGAGAAGAGAGATAAGCATCAAGAAAATCTTGGTTTTTATAGGAAAGACAGAAGATCCTTACCGATTTGAATCCACATCAAATTATAGCAGAATTGAACAAGAATATTACATATTCACTCCTCAAAAGACTATGCCATTATACATGGAGAGGTGTGCGTGCTGTCGCTGGAATACAATCTCATTGGGATCACAGAGGTGTGGTGGGATAGCTCGCACAAGTGGAACACTGACATGGATGTATACAGTCCAGGAAGGTGAAGAGGGGTAATTGCCCTATATGTGAGAGAGCAGTGGGAACGCTTGGAGCTATGCCTTGGGATAGATGATGAAGTAGCTGGAAATTTATGCATTAGGATTAGACAGCAAACCAACATTGGCAACATGGTGGTGGATGTCTATTCCAGATTGCCTGATCAGGAAGAAAAAATAGAGAGACCTTCTTCAGAAAATGGGAAGAAGCCACGCATTAACAGACCCTGGTCCTCCAGACTTTAACTTCTCCAGTATGTAGTCATGGCTGAGTAGTTAAGGTGGTGGACTAGAAATCCATTGGGGTTTTTCTGTGCAGGTTCAAATCCTACCAACTATGGTCCGAATTGTTCTTTGTGGGTGACAGATCACCGGAACAGGCTGGATGCATTCCTGTCCAACCTGCTCTAGGTGACTCTGCTCTGGCAGGGGAGTTGGACTAGATGATCTCCAGAGGTCCCTTCCAACCCCTACCATTCTGTGATCTGATGGAGGGATAGCACAGAAGGGCATGCAGGACCCAGGAGGTTTCTGAAGCTCATTGGTGATAACTTTTTCACACAGAGAATCAATGAGCCGATGGGAGCAGGTACTCTGCTGGACCTGATACTCACAAGCAAGGTCAGGGATGTGAAGGTGAGGGGCAACGTTGGCTGCCATGATGATGAGATGGTGGAGTTCAGGATCCTGAGAGGAGGGAACAATGCAAAAAGCAGGATCACAACTCTTGACTTCGGCCTGTTAAAGCACCTTTCTGAAAGGTATATTGGCAGCAAACTGAAGACTAGGGAAAATGTGGACCTGCTGCTGAATGACAGAGGGAACATGATAGCATAGAAGACAGAGAAAGCTAAGGTAGCCAATGACTTCTTTGCCTCTGTTTTTGCTGTTAAGATTTGCCTTTGGGAACGTGAAGACCCTAAACAGCCTGAAAGTGATTAGAGCATTGGAGCATCTTTTGTATGAGGAGAGGCTGAGAGAACTGGAGAAGAGAAGACTCAAAGGGATCTTGTCAACGTGTATAGAAATCTGATGGGAGGGGGTAAAGAAGATGGCTCATTTCAGTGATTTCTAATGAACAGGATAGCAGGCAATGAGCACAAATCAAAATATGTGAAATTCTATTTAAAATGAGGAAAACCTTTTTTATTTTAAGGGGAGTCAGACACTGGAAAAGGCTGCCCAGAGACATTGTGAAGTGTCCACCCTTGGAGATATTAAAAATCAAACTGGATAATGCTCTGAGCCGTGGCTGACCCTCTTTTGAACTGAGGGTTTGGAGTAGATGATCTCCAGAAGCACCTTCCAGACTCAACTGTTCTGTGATCCTGTGTGACTCTGTGATATATGTTACATTTTGTTAAACTGGAAGGAATGGTAGCAGAAGTTAATTAAGCTGTAGTACATACACAAACTCATGAAATCACAGAGTTATAGCCATTAATATTTCCTCCGTTATTTATAAGTGATTGAAGTCTGTATCATGCCATTGTCCATCTCTTTCTATTTATATGTCTGCACTGAGTGATATGCGTAGAAGGCTTGAGGCAAGATTTTTAGAAAAAAGAGAAAAGTTAAGTCAATTGAAAGCAATTTCTGAAGGGAATAACATCAAAAACAAGGAGGAGAAATATTTGAAAAAGAGGAAAGGGACTGAAGGATACTGAAGATATTATGTTTATGTGGCATTCTGTCACTTCTGAATGTCCTAAAAAAGAATTACACCAACAGTAAGTTAGTGGATAAAGCAAAAATTTTGAGGAGAGGCACAAAGGAAAACCAATAGAACATCAAGAGCATCTGAAGTGCTACAAGGCATTTTCCTCATGGAAAATGTCTGAAAATCCTTAAGAGAGCTGATGAAGATTCATTTAAATAGCAGAGAAGCTCATTTAAGCAGCCAGCCAAAAGCCTCAGTACAGCTTTACAAAAACAGGCTGTTGCTATGATCTGGTGGCACAGAAGAAAAGCAAAAATGCGTCATGTGTCCTGACGATGCACTTTGTCAGAAATTAGTCACAACTGGCTTAAACTATGCAATGAAATAGGGTCCACAAAATACCTAGTTTTCACTACTTGCTAGAGGTTAAAGAACAGATAAATAAACCCAGATCCGGTATTTAAAAATGATAAAATGAAGATTCTTTGGGAATATACTTTTATTCTCAAACACCAAAGGAAGCCAGAAAACTAGAAATTCTGTTGATTTTGCAAACTGCAGAATCCAACTATACCAGACACTGCTCACAGAACATCTGTCAGCAACAGAGAAAGGAAAAACAGTCACATTATTAATATCAGATGGAATATACAGGAATAAGATAAAAGCATTATACATTCTGTTCAAGACTTCGCAGGGATATCAGAACGATTTGCCATTTTCATAAAGAATTCAAATTCTCTACCTGGTATTTTGAAGATAGTTTCCATGTTTCAGTGATACTTTGAAATCTTAGAATCTGATCAATCCCACTTCCAGGACATTAGCACTGGTTTATAAACTCAAGAAAATAGCAACAGCTGTTATTATTGTTGGTAAAAAAAAAAAAAAAGAACAGGTTCATCTTCTCTCAACTGTGACTGGAGGAAGACATGTGAGAGAAAAGCCAGTCTAAGACAACTCTGGTATCGAGTTGATCTGAGAGGTCCCATGGGAAAAAAAAACAGTGGTTTTAAGACAAAAGAAGGACTTTGAAGAAGTATAAGGAAAACTGAAAGTATTAATTTCTTCCAAATAAGGATGCTGGAGATGGAGGATTAAGAGGAGAGAAAAGAAAGGTTTCAATGCAACCTGATGATACTAAATCATATAATAAAGGTTTCTGAAAAACTATGTTTAAGGGAAAAGTCACCATAACTGCAGAGCGCATAACAAGCAAAACTGACACATCAAATAGTTCCTAGAAACTTTCCTTAGGGAAATTTACACCAGAATCCAAGCTCAAATTAAATCTTTATTGTGGATGACCTAGTCTCCAAAATGCTGATATTACATGTGTCATGGCCTCCATAGTTGTTGATTATTACGTGACACATAATAATAAAAATCACAATCTGAGATTTGAAACTAGGCATTGGTCTTAATGGCCTAAATATCCTTTATGTATTCTGTTACATACCAAAGTGTAATATTGCCTTGCCATTATATAAAATAATGAAACAGAGGACAGCATTATATTTATAATTACGTATCAAGTAAAATAGGTAATATAATAGAATTATATTACAGAAATAACTACATTGTGGAAAGTACTTGTATGTCTGACATTCACTCTCTGAAGAGTAACTTGTTTTATTTTCCACATTACATTGAATTTGTCCCACACATTTGGAGATAAGAGGTGAGTGAGGGATCCATCAAAAAGAGAAGGTTGTGTCTGACTCTTGTAACTCAGCCACAAGAGACAATTATCCTGCACAAGGTTTGGAAAGTTCAGTTTTCTTTCTTTCTGAACTGAGCCATGACAGGCAATAAAACAGACTTTATCTGGATTCTTCATGCAAGTAATGAACCATTGAAGAAAATTCTTATGCTTGTCCAGCATTAGATCTGGACAATACTCAAGGAAACTGAGAAATATTTGATTCATCAAAATAGTTTTATGTATTAAATGTTTAAAAATTTAGTGTAAAATGTAAAATACATGCTGCTTTATCTCTGTTGTTCTTATAGAAGAAGTGAAAAATGTGTGGTTGATTTTTCTGACTGAGAAGTAGAAAATAATGTATGTTTTCTTATGTTCTAAAAGAAAATCAATAATAATAAAAAAGATTAAAACTTTTGATTTAAAAAATGGAGGGGGGAGAGAGCGGCAGGTATGGCTTCTGTGAGAAGAGGTTGTTCAGCCTGGAGAAGAGATGGCTCCGAGGAGACCTTATAGCCCCTTCCAGTACCTGAAGGGGGCTACAGGAAGGATGGGGACGGGCTCTTTATCAGGGATTGTAATGATAGGACATGGGGCAATGGTTTCAAACTGAAAGAGGGTAGATTTAGATTGGATATTAGGGAGAAATTCTTTACTGTGAGGGTGGTGAGGCACTGGAACAGGTTGCCCAGGGAAGCTGCCAATGCCCCATCCCTGGAGGTGTTCAAGGCCAGGCTGGGTGGGACTTTGAGCAGCCTGGTCTAGTGGGAGGTGTCCCTGACCATGGCAGGAGGGGTGGGCTAGATGATCTTTAAGGTCCCTTTCAAACTAAACCATTCTGTGATTCTATGAAACCAGGACTTGCCCTCACGTGCGACAGACTCAATGCCATCCAGCTCCAAGACAGACCATCCGCTGGCCAAAACTGAGCCACTGGTGTGGCTGTGTGACACTGGTAGCACTTCTGTGATAACATATTTAAGAAGAGGTAAAAATGCTGCACAGCAGCAGCTGGGAGAGAGAAGTGAGAATATGTGAGAGAAACAACTCTGCAGACAGCAAGGTCAGTGAAGAAGAAGGGGAAGGAGGTGCTCCAGGTGCCAGAACAGAGATTCCCCTGCACCCGTGGTGAAGACGATGGTGAGGCAGGCTGTCCCCCTGCAGCCAGAGGGGCGCCTCTGTGTATGTGTGTGTGTTTGATACCATTTCGACCCATTGGCACCATGACAGAAAGCTTGCTCGTTAACAATACTCTGTGCCTTGCTACAAATTGAAAAATATAACAATGAATAGATTTCTATGTGACAGAACTTTTTAGGACTTCAAGTTAGTACTACTGTGGATTCAAAGCCTTAAAGGTCTCTGCAGACATGAGTTATTCCACTGGCCTACAGGCAAGCTGTTGTAGCAGCTCCTAAAGCACAATTCTTCTCTCTCTAGCAAATATCAGAATTGTTCTCATGATGTCTCAGTGGCATTGTGGCTTCCTGTCACTAAAGCAGTTTCCTCAAGTCATTGGCAGAGCACTAGAAAAAGCTTCACGATGATTTTGCACCCTACATAAGCACAGATAATCAGCAAAGGATTCAAAATAAGAGAGAAACGTGAATTGAATAGTACAGTTTTTGCAATCTAACAGGATGCATAAACTTACATGAGTTCTCTGGAAAATATTATGAGCATCTATAGACTTTACAGAAGAGGCTTTTCAAGTTGTGCATCTTGTCTTAGACTGCTTTGACTGATACATAAAGCTCTGTATGCAGAGCTTTTAATCATCAGCCTGTCCTACTCCAAATAAAGCATATACCCAAACCCCAGCCTTTTCCTTATCACATCAATATACTAAAAGTATAAAAAATGGGAATCCCTGAGTACATATCAGAAACTAAGACCAGTAAATAAATACTAAAGGAATCTAATAATGTAGGATAAATCTCTGATCACCGAGGGTAAGAAAATACATCAGTATTCTATGAATTAATTAAATATGTGTGATACCAGCTGATTACACATATTTGTCAGCTGAGGTATAAAACCCACAGAGATGTTCAACAAATGTTTCCATATACCAAAAAAAAAAAAAATCATATTTTATGATACTAATTAAATGTTTAGCATTCCCTTAGTATATAGTGAAGGTTGTTATGCAGCAATTGCTAAGTTTAAATGCCTTGGTTACCAAACACAGATCATTCATTTCCTATATTCAAAAAAGAATTAACCCTAAAACTCGCTGGGTCACTAATGTTGATTTCTGACAAACCTCAGTACAGCTGCCATGTTCTAGTGGACAGGGGAAAAAGGAAGATTTGTTGTTTCCAAACGTTTTGCAGATATTTGGGGCCAAAGGAGAAAACAAAAGAAAAAAAAGGGTACATACTGCTCTACTCTAGAGAAAAGTGTCAAACTGCAGAGACAGGTGAAGAAAAAAGCTTGGACTGGTATAAACCTGATCTAACTTCTGATATCTACAAAGGAATGTGTATATCTTAGCTACTTCTCCATGGGTTTACTTTAAAGTCAATGGAGACTTAGCAAAGGTCCACACGTAGGCACTTGCTTTAGGATTAAATGAATTCCCTCACTGATTATACAGACTAGATATATGCTAAACGCAAAGAGAATCCCAAATAGCTAGCCTACATTTCTACTTTGTCAGAAACTATATGTAATTGAATAAATTCTATTTTACCTTTACAGAGAGAGAAAGATTATCTGACTAAATATTCCGTATGCCTTAGAGAATTCTAACCAAAGACAGGTTTACTGTGCTTAGGAGGCTGGAAAATCAGTATCTGCAGTTATGGTTCATAGTTTGCTAAAACTGCATAGTTTGGGGATTGCTAAAGAAGCCAGTAAAGTTTTTCAGGAACGCTTGCAAGGCCTGTAGCATGAGTATACCATATGTCCTTGAAGGAAACTGTAAGTGCAAAGCACTGCACAGGTAAAGCTCTGCCAAAGGATCCAGGATTTGAGTAGTCCGTTCAGGTTGTGACAGGAAAACAGAGAAATCGTCTGTGAAATGTACAAGATGTGTCCAGTGAAAGTCTGTGTTGCAGCAATGAAGTCGAAAGAAATGCATCAGACACTGCTCTCCTTGGGACAGAGATACAGCAGCCCAGTGAGCTTCCAAACAACAGGAGAACTATTGGAAGGGAAAGTTATTTCAGAGGCATATAAAAATTAAGAGTTTTAGTTAGAAACATAATGCTGACTACTCGACTTTACATTCACTACCACTCATGAAAGTTGCAATAGAGAGACATGCAGTTCAGACCAACAAAGTACATTCCCTATTCATCATCCAAAGAATGAAACCCACCTAGTCCTACATTGGCCACTTGCTATATAAGCAGACAACCGTTTGCTGATGAATTTTTATGTTCCAAGATGAAACAAGCCTCCTGACTGGCACACTTCACTGTATGTAAATACCAGCCAGAATGCAAACCCCGAAAAAGCCAGAGCTGACGTGGTTGCCTATTGTCTATTCAACAGTCAAGGAGCAACAGGATGACTAGAGGCAATCTGCATTATTTATTAGAAAGACAATACAATTAAGGCAAACCATTTTCCTTTTCAGAGAGGAAATATATGTTAATTCATGCACATGAGAAGTCTTACATTTTGCAAGTACCTGTAGGTATAGGTGAATAATGTGCATTCTCCTATCTACATATTTCTTACAGATTAGATTTGCCAAGCAATACAGGTTCTTTTATAAAAATTCAGGTATTAAAAAGAAAGTGACTTGGTCTTACTACTTTTTTTTTCTCCAGTAAGTAATTAGCAAATAAGTTTATGTTTGCCTTGAAGTGATCAATGTTCAGAAGACTGCCAAGATGCTGTTTAACAGGCAGCTGGTTGGCTGTAGGTCTTTTGAATGGACTGTGCTCACTGAAAGATGACCAAGCAACTTTATTATTCTTGCTAATTGAGTTGCTGCCTGCCTGCAAGAGCATTTCAGGTGGTAAAACTGGTTATTTCATTAGCACACAGGAAATGAATATAAATTAACTGAGAAAGTATCACCTTTCATACACTGGCAACAGAAACCTGACTGCAATAAAATATATATTGGAAGAGGTTTTCAGTACTTACAAAAATACATTTTCTATACTTGCAGGTGGTAGTCTACTTCAATACTTCAAGCTTTTCAGTATTACAGATCCATTTCATGAAAATATTATATTGCTTATTAACTAAAGTCAGCTAATGTTTTTGATTAAAAATAGAAGTGATTGAAAATATATTCCACAAATACTATTTTCATTTTTTTATTAGACTCACTTTTATAGTATTCATCATCTTTTTCTGCATTTATTCTTCATAAATTTTTAAGTGATCCTATTTTATTGACATTACGTGTTCAAGGGAAGAGGATTCCAAAGTAACAGTTGTGAATATGCATGCTGGAAATGCCAGTGCTGTCACCCAAAATGCAAAGAGCAATAAAATAGTGTGAATTAGATCATCAGTCACTGATAGGAAGCGCACCAAAGGTTAAGAAACCTTGATTCTCATAAGATTTTAAAAACAAAGAAATCATCAAAAAAATATAGAGCAGAAAACTGATTGAAAAAAAGCAGGATCTGTTCATTAAAAGATTATATATGAGGAAAACAGGTAGCATCCTCTGATTTAAATGGCTATTTTTGTTTTTGCTTGTTTTCTTATTGCTAAGTAGTTGCAATAGTCATAATAATTTCCATTTCATAAAGCCTCAGCTCCTTCATACTCTTCGTGTTGGTGAAATCTCATTGGTTGACAATATAATTTCTAAATATATTGCTTCATTTATTCATCAAAGCAGTAGATAAAAGCAAATATGTGACTGGAGAGCACAGTCTCCCAACACCCCCATCACCAACACATAACACTGAATCCCTGGCATGCCCTGAAAAGAAGCACAAGCATCACTTGACCTGAATAAAAAAAAAAAAATTACTTCTTAAAAATTCTGCCTTCTTCCATCCTTCCTTCATTGACTGAAAGCATTTTCAGGTTGTCTTGTAGATACACAAAAGGGGCCAGCTAAAAGGACTTTCACCTTAATTTCTGACAGGTTTCAGAACAAAAATGATTAACAGGCTTGATCTGCACAACAGATGCTCAGAGCCATTACAGAGCAGCATATGAAGTGACGCATGAAAACTGCTTTTATGAGAGATAATACGATAACACCACATTCCTGTACAGTGTTTTTCATCTGGGCAGCTTGCTTTCTTTTGCAAAGGAGGCTTCTGCCTTGATGCAACCAGAACTGCTCTGTGGAATGTCCCTGTCCCTCCACCACACACACCTAAAGCTTTATCTCTCAGAAAAAATTTCTTTAGGAGGTGAAGACGATTTTTTCTTCAGGTTTCCAACACTGAATCTATACAGAATGCAGGTAAACTGATATCTAAAAGTCCTGGGAATCTCTAGATTTTTTATGGACATCTACACACCATGATGGAGAAAGGGGGAATTTCCTAAGCTACAGCTTCAATTTCACTTGATTCACCGAGTAAAACTCATGCCACTTAATAAATGAAGAGAGGTAGTGGGCCATAAATTAATTTCTGAAGATTAGAAATTAAATTTCTCATTATTATGGGTCTCCATGAATCCTCTTCTTTCTCTTTTTCTTCCTAACATTTAAATATTTAAAATTAGCCTTTTAAGATTCAAATTGTTTCATACACTCTCATTTGGTTTAGACTATTGATTCTTTGGAGATAATTTGTCACATCCCTGAATTACTGGAATGTTAGTTTTCACTGTTGTTCATATGCACTAATCAAAGCAAGCGTGAATGTGCTAATTAGTAAATTTACAACCTATCTGACAGAGATTGTTTACCCTAACCTCAGTCGTAGGATTTAGGTATCTGAAGAATTTTATTCTAGAAAATATAATCTTGTGACAGAGATTATATCCTTTGATAACCTTTGTCCTTGTGAACGACAAAGAAAGGACATGCTTCTTTAACTGTCATTCCAGGCTAAATGATGAAGGGATTTCTTTCCCCTTAAAAATGTTGTATTGTCAGACTTACTAAGTACCACCTTCAACTGTTCTAGTGAAGTGACTGAAGAAAAAATAGTCACAAGAAAATTTTAGCTGTGTATTTGTTTTCTGTGTGACAGGATAAAAAATAGAAGGTTTTCATTTTGTGGGTTTTTTTTGTTTGTTTGTTTGTTTTTAATTCAAAATAAAATGAGCTACGAAACTTCAAAAACATCAATCTTTTTTTTTGTTAAAAGTACCATAGTCAGAATATTTTCCCATTTGTACTTGAGGCCTCTCATTTTTCATTTTCTCATGAATATGATGCAATGAATAACCTCCAGCTTTTATCCAACAGCTATCATTCTCCATCCTTTTCCCCTTTTTCTTCAATCTATATAGCTAAACTTCTACAGAGTAAATATTTCAGAAGAGCAAAGTTGCAGGTCTTTATATTTCTGTTGACTACTTTGTAACTTTTCTGATATTTAAGACATTTTTAAAACCTACATGACTGATCAAGAGGAAAGAACTGAGACAGGAAAGTGATTACTGATGTTAAAACACATAGCTTAATAATAAAAATCTCAGCTGGAAACTAAACAATGTGAAAACAGACATTTAAAAAATAAATCTTTAATGAAAAATAAAACAGTATTAACGTCATTTTCCTATTAAAATAATTTGAGTGGTGGGTTATTGGTTTTTTGGATACAAAATTTGTGGGACTAGTTATTTTTTATAGAATATTTAAAATCTTTAGCCCAGCACAATTCTCATCCACATTTAGAAATTGGTCCACAAATTACTGAGGATATGTAAAATAAAAAATGAGTAGCCCAGTCGTTAGTATTCTTTCTTTCAGTGAAACAGAAGGGATCCCACATCATACGTAGTGGGATCGAATGCACCCTCATGGATGACTCCAAGCTGAGTGGTGCAGTTGATTCACTTGAGGGAAGGGATGTCATCCAGAGGGACCTTGTTGGACTTGAGGAGTGGGCCCACGTGAACCTCCTGAAGTTCAATAAGGCCAAGTGCAGGGATGGCACCTGGATCAGTACAATCTCCTGTATCAGTACAGACTGGGGGATGAACAGATTGGGAGCAGCCCTGAAGAGAAGGACTTGGGGGTATTGGTGGATGAAAAATTCAACATGAGTCTGAGGTCTTAAACAATAGTCCTACTGTACCAGATGCCATTCTGTGTATATACACGCATGAATTTCCATTTACAACCTTTCACACCCATTTTTAGACATCTTGTCTTCCTCTTATATGCTTCAAACAGGTACTAGGAAACCAACAAAAGGCTGAAATTTCATTATAAAGCCAGTATCTGTGACCCTGTGTGTAATTAGTTTTTGGAGACTTTCCTACAGCAGAGCTGGAAATTGATGTTCAGCTTCCAGTATTTGAGTTTAAATTATCCTTCCTTTTCAAACAAAGTATTTCCAGCACTTGATAATTCCACCTGACAGCATGCATAAGCAGAGAATCATTTGGGCTCAGTAAGATTCAGAGGTAGCCTAATGGGCGAGTAACACAGCACAGTCTCCCATTCATGTACAATAAATTGCAGACCACAAGTAGTGTACAAGTTTGATATGAAGCACTTGTATTTCCTTCTCTGTCTCTGCCTCTTCCTTGTCTTTCATCTGCACTCTCAATTCTTGCTGTAGAAGTTGTTAGATTTGTAGCAGCAAGCACTGCCTTTGCTGTTAAGGAGTATTAAAAACAGGCGAAGTGTGAAAAGTTTGCTATTTTGAAAACGTGCCTGGGGTAAATATTTGTAAGATGCATGGTAACAGGAGTGAAAATGCAGTAAAGACATGCCCTGAGTCACGTGTCAAAAGGACAAGTTTAACTAAGCCTGCCAGGATTTTTTAAAAAAGAAAAAATTGTTATGAAAATATGCTTTTTAATCATATCTGCTTGATAAAAAAGTCTGTTGGGAAAAAACACTGAGGAGGGTTGAAAATGAATGTTGGTGACTATCTCCAAGGAGGAAAAATGTGACATAAATAAAAGATAATTGTAGTATTTAGAACTACTAGGTGTGATTCCAAAAGGCCAATGTTTTAAACGAGGATTGAACAAACCCTTTCACTGATGAGGCACAACCAACAGTACCCCAACAAAGTGTGCAGAGCAGATCTGGTGATGGTAACAAGGGTCAGCCACAGACCAGAGATCACCAGACAAATCTTGGACGTGTCCTCATGCCCAAGGTCAAAGCAGGAACCCAATCAGCAAGGCAAGGAGAGGATCAGCGAGGTACCCGGGCAAGCACAGCCTGAGAGGCATGGCTGACCTGATCTTGTACTGTGGATTTCCCAACCTGAGTGGAAAGCTGGACTGACTGGTTGATATGCAGAGATGCCAATGAACCAACATTTCTGTGGATCTGTGAATCTAGGAATTGCTCTATCTGGAACGAATGAAATGCAAATGGCACTCAAAAACGGCAGTGAGCAGAAACCTGTTTTAGTAACAGTTACACCATAATGGTTTAATTCTTAAATTCTGCATATAATGACTCATAGATCTGGTGCTCTTTGATTGCTATATATCCAAAGAGCACTCAGAATCTTATTACATTTCAGTTCACAGTGTCTGTGTGACATTTCTAGATTGTTGCAAATAGAAAGAAGAACAAGAGAAGTTATGGGTTATTAGCTTTCCTACGCTGAAGCAGAAGCCGAAGGTTCTGCTGGAAAACACGATGGCTACATCTGTACTGATAAATAAAAGGGGCCAGCAACTATTCAGTTGCCGAAACCAAGTGGCATGCCTTGGGTTGTGGCCATGTAAGTAAACCACTTTACCATAGGCAACAGAGGCTCCTCAAACGTATAGGGAATGGTTCCTGGGTGATCTTGTCCTATGAACTGTGGCCAGATGTTACCTAAAGGAATGTTGGCTTGAAATAGTCCAAACATATGCAGGAACTGAGCTAACAATTACACTGTAAGAATGAGTGTGAGACAGTGCTTGATCTCAAATCCTTGCCCTGTTATTTCCTAATATAAACATGTAAGCAATGGGCACACTACTTAACAACTAATTGAAAAATTATATTAAAAGTTTACACATAGTGAGTTGTACAGATACAACATAGTGAGTTGTGACAGATACAGGTTATTGACTCACATTAGGGCCTGGAAAAATCTGGTGCAATGGAAAATTTTCTCTAAATCACTGAATCCCTCCCAGGTGTACAATACATAAAGAGATGTCATTATTAATCCAGGCCAGACCCACCATATTTTAATGCATATGTCCTCTTAAGGCTCCCTGGGTACAATTTTTTCCACCCCTATTTTTCAGAAAGGAGAACGAAGCACAGATCATTAAAGAAGGAAGTACAAAATGCTATATTCATATTGTTTCAATCTAAATGAAATGAGAAATAATCACTTAAATACCCTGGGGGTCTGGATCTAGGTCTTTTACCTGCAGTCACACAAAAGGTCTCACAGAATACACTTGAGTTGGATTTTCTTTAGCTCTTAATAAACTGATTAGAATAAAGGATTGCCTTTCCCAAAGTAGACAATGTCAGGCAAAAGGACTTCAGTATTTATTGAGAATACTAACACCTAGATTCTCTTTCTGTTTTCATTGTTTATATGATTTTTGTGAGCATAGTGTTACTAGTTGTTTAGGTACTAAGTGAACACTTAAAGTTACGATAAATGGGCATTTCAAAAGCCAATTACATTTTGAATAATTGCTCCAATCCATCTTAGCAAGATTACTTCATTACATACTTTGGAAAATATCTAGCTGTTCTATTACTCTTTTACACTTTTAAGTTTGAAAGTACTGGCCCAAAGATGTAGCCCTGAGTTTTTCAGGAGAGAAATTGCCCCTTATTTACAGGCCCAGCAACTTAATATCACATGTAAGCACATTTTAATGGGTGTCTGAATTTATGGGACGTGCTTATCCAGAAGCTACGGAAGACACTATTGATCTTCCTCCCATTTGCTGTTAAAAACACAATTTGTTTGAACTCTTGTAGTCTTTCTGTTCTAGGATTTTTTGTTTCATTTTGTTTTTAATTATCTTCATATTTTTAGCACAGCTTTGTTCTACCCATGCAGCCAGATGGGGCTCCCCAATTAAATTGTATTGGTATTTTTCCACTCATGCAAACCAGCCTATTTACCTTGGCAGAGTAAAATATGCTTTCTATTTTAAAATTTATTTTACTATACATGTATATATAAATATATATGTATAATATATGTATGCAAAATATATACATACACATATAGATTACATATACATAGATATCTATAACATGCTTATATATAACGCACATACATATACAACTATACAGTTATTCCAAGCATGTACATGTATGTATTTCTTTTCTTATGTAAAAGAAAAGACAGTCACAAGGGTTAGTAACCTTCCAATATTACATTTATACATTTATTTTTTTGATAGTTAGGTTGTGCTGTTATCTGAGCATCTAAAAAAGTATCTTAAAAAAGGTAAAATGTTTGTGGAAAGCCCTTTGTTTCCATTTCAGAAAGAGAGAACCTGGGGCTAGGTTGTTAGAGGTCACTAGGTGCTCACTGAATGCACACAAAGGACGTTTTAACCCTTGCCCTATCCTTACCCATCGATGCCAAGCTTATCTTATTCTGGACTGGAAGATTTGTAAGGCTGCTTAGGGTTCTTATCTGGAAGCCATCTTCAAAAGGAAGTGAGGCACCTAGATCTGGTCAGTGGCATCTTATAGCAAAACACAGAGATGAAGATTGCCAGCAGGTCCCCCTCCTATCAGATGATGGGATGGGCTTCCCTTCAGACGGACAAACCTAAATCAACCCAAAGTAAGCAGCTTGGAGAAAAACACTGCACTGAACAGCTGACGTTTTTGTGTCTATTTGGAGACATAAGGATTAGCTATCCTAATTTGGACAGTCTATCCATGGTCTCTGATTTCACGTGTCCTCCCCTGTTACTGGAGGAGAAGCTGAGAGGGTGGAAATCTCTCACAGTAGCAGCAGCAATCCTTGCTTTTGCCTATTTAACCCTTTCTTCATCTCCAGAAGCATAAAAAAGAAAATAGGCTTCTGACTTTCTTTCATGGCGCCCACTGCTTCCCCCTCGTTGGCCCTGCAGTATGACAAGAAGCAACTAAAGGTGTCCAGCATCTTCACAGAAGACAGTAAATAGTGGAAAGTGGGCAGGAATCTCTCTAGACCATCCCTAGAGGTATTTAAGAAATGTCTAGATTTGGCACTTCAGGGCATGCTCTGGTGTCAGAGATTGTAGGTTGTTTGTTTGTGGTGGGGTTTTTTTGGTTTGGTTTTTTTTTTTTTTTGGTGTGTGTATGGTTGGACTCGATGATCTCAAAGGTCCTTTCCAACCATGAAGATTCTATGATTCTATGATAGATGTAAAAAGATTAAAAATAGATGTTTAGAAGGAGAGTGAAATGGTCTGAGGGTCCTACAAAATGCATAGATTGAGAGCACTTGTCCCCAGGGGAACAGGGAAGCAAATGATATCGGGAGGAAGGACTAGCTGAATGGAAGGGGAGAAAGGCACACTTGCACTCCTGAAAGCTCCCTCTGCACCTCATACCACAATGAGGGTGGTGAAACACTGGAACAGGTTGCCCAGAGAGGTGGTGGATATCTCATCCCTTGAAATGTTCAAGATCAGGTTGGACGGGGCTCTGAGCAACCTGATCTAGTTGAAGATGTCCCTGCTCATTGCAGGGGAGGTTGGACTAGATGATCTTTAAAGGTCCCTTCTAAGCCAAACTATTCTATGATTCTATGATTTTATACCACCTTCCTTAGTAAAGTATAAGTACCTTATCCTAAGCTGCCACCTCCACTTGAACCCCTCCAAGTCCTTATGTTCCTGAGAAAGATGACAACAAGAAGTGGTTCCAGAGATGAAGGTAAGCAGAAGAAACAGCACAATGGGAATTTTGCACATTGTTGGGCGTGAAGTGCAGTTTCAAGAATGTTAGTGGCACCAAGACAAGGTTAGTGGCATCAAGACAGTATTGGATAATATTATACTTTACCTGAAATAGAATAATAATCATCCAAAGGCTTTTTAAAACATGTAGGCACATATGTTATTAGGTGTTTCTGACACCCTGTATCACCTAATTTTCCATGCCTAGTTTGACAGAAATCACTGGGCCAGTTTAGTGCTGGATTATCTATTCCTCCCACCTCACATAGGTCAGACGGCTGTGCTTTGTGGTCTGCTGTGTCAAAATACATTATACAAACCTAAATTCATGGTATCTGTTATCTGTATCTCAGGTTCCTATAGTGCCTAAGAGAGGAGCGCCATTGCCCTAGCTTCCCTCTGTAGCCAATGGACAGGGACAGTGACCTCTGGATGGTGACACAGAATATCTGTGGCCTTAATGAGTTAAACGGGGTCTGTCCAGACTTGCCTAGTACTGTACTAAATCTATAAGAGTAATGGAAATTTCCATCTACTGAAGGAGAAAGAACTAAAAATTCAAAGTCAGTGCCTGAGGATGCTAGTCACTTCTTGTGACTTCATTCCTTCCTCCAAAACTCAAAGTCACCCACAGGCACGCTTTTCCTTGTCATTTTATGAGAAATGAGGGTGGAAGTGCCATTTTACAGCAGATTATCAATGTTAGTATTTTGGCTGTAATTGGACAAATCTACAAATTCTCTTAGGTATTCTAAAATAATTACCAAAGGTAGGGCCTGGAGATTTATAGAGTTCAGTAAGCAATAGTGGATTCACTTTCAACGTCTCTTGTGACTTTATGTGTTTAAAAAGCGTATTCCAGATGTTAAGTTTTTATTAATGATTCCAGTCTTGGAACATCTGAAATAAGTGCAGAATAATAAAGTGTTTCATATGAAATATTCTGTGACCTACTTTCTCAGTCTTCTTTGGTTATGAGATAGTGGTAGTAAGAAATGGAAAAATAACACAAAAGACCCAGTGATTTAGATTTCCCAACTAAACAAAGTTAAATATTGTTCCTTTCTTTGTAGCAGAAAGAAAGTTGCGTGTTGTGTTTGAAGTAGTGTATGAACGTTTGTCACTCTGTGGTAAGATGAGTTACACTTAAGGAGTGTCTTCATGGCTGGTTCATT
This sequence comes from Chroicocephalus ridibundus, assembly GCF_963924245.1. Lineage (NCBI taxonomy): Eukaryota > Metazoa > Chordata > Aves > Charadriiformes > Laridae > Chroicocephalus > Chroicocephalus ridibundus. The sequence continues at coordinate 119,763,218 of NC_086286.1, read as the reverse complement.
GAAGAGTACTCATGGCACGTGCAAACTGTTCTCAGAGAGGTGCTATACCCCCTCGGCTTGAGGGCTGTAATGCAGTTTATGTCACTTTTATCCTTGACTGTGACACTGTTCTTCTGTATGTTCAGCGTGAATCACCATGTGAAAAATCCATAAAGGCAAGCATTTTATAAAATACCAAGACCTTCCCTGCTTCCTAAGATATTCAACGTAAAGAATTTTATAATTTATATTTTACATACAGAAAGATGTGTATGCACAGAATACCTTTACGAAATAGCAACAGTAAATAGTAATGAAAGCAGGTGACGGTTCAAGAAAGGATTTATTGTAAGGGAAACTACTCAACTAGAATAAAAGATGACAAAATTAGGTCTTGTAAAATCAATGGCACTGTACCACAGCATATCTGAAAACAATTTACAGGAACTCCACAGGTGTAAAGACATTTACTTGAATTTAGAAAGATAGCGTTATGGCACAATATTAGCAGGAGTGATCAGTAGATGAGAGAAAGGAGCTAAAATATTGGTCCAAGACTTCTTTAACTGGGACATCTGATTGAAGACATAGGCATACATATACATGTATATATACACGTACATATTTGTTTATAGAAATTCATCTGCTCAAAATGTCTCATTGATCTTCAGTATTTATGAGTGGTTCATGTACTTTTGGATGAGTTTTGGCTGAAGGTCTATTTGAGCTCATGAAAGACAGGCCATTATGGTGAGGCAGAAGTTGTCAGGTAGCAGCCCCTTGCTCCCAAGTCCAGAAACCTTATATTTCTATGTAGGGTGGATTCTGCCACACAAGATCTCTGAGGAACTTCTAGATCACACAGATATAACTCTTTTCATGACCTTTTCTACACTGACATATTACTTAGATTACCCCCATCACCATCTCCCAGTATAGCTCTTACAAAACAGATTGGAACAGAAAGGTTGCTTAAAGATTTTGTGTCAGTTGCGCTACAAACCTGTGCTTTTAGCAGATGTCTGCTTCTCCTCATAATCCTCCTTCGCCCCCACTTGGTTTGACTGTAAGGAAAGTAATGAAAACAGAATATGCTGTGATTAAATATTCTTTTTCCTTTCCACTGCTGTGCAAGGACAAAGCGAAGTAATTCTTCCTTTCATAAGCTCCGTATGGTCTTATTTCAAATCTGTTTCCACCCTTCTTAATTTCTTTGGAATTGTGAAATTGTATTGGTAAAGTTAAAGAAATTGAAGGGGTCATGAAGCTAATCAGTGCCCTGAGCCAGGGAACCAAATGCTGGATTATTTTGCTGTATCTTTGCCTTCCCAAGGGACCTCAGAGATGGTCCTGCATCTAGCTAGCTACACTGAACAGCAAATATATCCACCTCAGGAAAATAATGGAATTAAGTGGCAAATTAGGAGCCTAAATGTGGTTAGTATAATAATATGACATCCTTTGATGAAAATTGAAGAGGATGAAAGAATTGTTATAAATCTACTTGTAGGCTGTAAAAAGCATTTTTCAGAAGCTTAATTTCTCAAAAAATGTCAGTTTCAGAATTAAAGACTTAACTCAGATTCTTGAGTTTATACTATATAAATCATAGAATCACAGAATCATAGAATGTGTTGGGTTAGAAGGGATCTCTAAAGGCCATCTACTCCAACCCCCCTGCAGTAAGCAGGGACATCTTCAACTAGATCAGGTTGCTCAGAGCCTCATCAAGCCTGGCCTTGAATGTCTCCAGGGATGGGGCCTCCACCACCTCTCTGGGCAACCTGTTCCAGTGTTTCACCACCCCCATTGTAAAGAACTTCTTCCTAATGTCTAATCTAACCCTGCCCTGCTCTAGTTTAAAACCATTGCCCCTCGTCCTATCGCTACATGCCCTTGCAAACAGCCCCTCCCCAGCTTTCCTGTAGGTCCCCTTCAGGGACTGAAGGGGAAATGTGGGATATCTTGTGTTTGGATTATGAGGACCTTCACTGGGTTTAAGTGCCAGTCAGCAGAAGTGTAGCAAAACCTCATAATTGATAACCTGATCCAAGGGAAAATTTACTAGGCAAAAATTTGTGGGTGATTAACCACTGGAAAAAAGTCCCAAGAGAATATCTGAACTATCCATGATGTCTTATAGAGAGCACAAGATGATTTCCAGGTAGGTGCCACTGAACAGAGAAAAATTAACAGATCCAAGGGTAACTAGAAGAAATGTAATTACTTTTTATATGCAGATCACACAAAGTGATCAACATTTTTATTCCTATTCCATCTTCTCCTAGCTCTGCAACAAGACATGTAGGTGACAAAAAGGAGACTTGAGCCAAACTGAAACTTTTGAAAATTTAGGCTACACTTTAGATATTGTTTTTCTTGAAGAGAAAGAAAATTATCAACACACTCTTACCAATAAAACTAAACTTCCAAATTTGATCAGAGAAAACAGACCTGAATTCTTAATAAATACAGAATATTTGTTATTTTTCTTGAAATCCACTGTGATAAATACAATCACTGAAGTTTTTTTCTTTAAAAAACCTATCCTTTTCCAAAATTATTCTTTGAGGTATTATTTTCAGTTTATTCAGGCCTGCCTGTAACATCCACTTCTCCCACAACCACATTAGAAATATGACAAAAATGAAGGGTTTTTTTTCTCCTGAGAGATTTAGAAAAATATATACAGCTATATAAGGAAAAGAACAAAAACCAACTTTTGATTCAGCTGTGCTGTGCATATACCTTTGCCTCTGTTTGTTTTAGAGTAGTCAATAGGAAATCAATAAGAATTTAGGATTCTAAATAGAAGTTAAAAGCCCAGATAATTTCTTGAATCTTGGCCAGAAAGATTAAATGGCTTGTCAAAGATCGGCAGGAGACTCAGGGTCTAGATCCAGATCTTCTTGTACCTTCCACTTTACTGCAGGTATAAGGTAGTTTCCAGATGTTTTTTTTTCTGTCATGCTTGTCGTTCCTAACAAAATAAAACTGTGTTTTAATTCTTCACTGCACTTCACGCAGAGGTAACATGCGTGCATTTTGGGATAGGGTTTGCTCTGGTGCAGGCAGAAGCCTCACTTATTTATAATTCCTGTCAAAACAACCTACCACTACTAGTTGTTTGATCATCCTTAGGAAAAGGCTACCAAAGCGCCAACCGTACATGTCTCAGAAGTGTATGAAAATAATTTAAATATACTTAAAGACCTCAGATAGGGTGAACTTTAGGAAAGGTTGCAGAGTGAGAGAGAGAACAGTCCCCAGAGATGTTTTTTTCAGATGATTTCCTGGCAGTTGACATCAGCGAGACGCCTGCCAACGTGAATGGGCTGCAACATTTGAACGATGTCACAAAGGAGAAAATGGGATTGTCACACTGGCCACATGACAGTCAGATGCCAAAGGTGCTGAATTTGGCAGGATGTTTTCCCCTAGATAGCATCTAATTCTCTTGCAATTTATTGATTTTAATTTTCATTGCTCTCTCTCTAAAGATGGGTCTCCACAGATCCATGCCATAAGAGTCCTTGACCCATAGCTTAAAATCCAGGTAGGAATGAGAGTCAGAAGGTTGAAGGAAGGGAGAGTCAAGGTGCAAGCTCTGCCTCTGGTTCGTCTCATGCCTCCTGCAGTGTTCCTGGTCCACATCTCTGAGTTCACCTCTGCATTGCTTTCCCAGTTCTCTAGGGAAACCTGTGGCTATGAGGTGAAATTAACTTCTCAATTTTTATATTTTTTTACTATGTGAATATTAAAATATATGTGAAATGAAAGGAAGAGAAACCAGACTTATCTGGAAACTTAAGAACCCCCCAAGACTCTGTGTATTTAAAGCACAGCCCCCACTTCACACGCACATCCATTGGCTTTCAAGTGGAAACGAGAGAAAGAGCAAGCTGATGCATTTTCTACTGTTGCAGTGGTTTACACGTCTATAGACTTATTTGCCAAAATCATTTGGAAGCATGCTTTTTAGCCAAGGCATTATCTGTGAAATATTTGCTTTGATTGTTGGCTTTCTATCACTTTTTTTAGGAATTTATTTTCAGCATGTTTACATTAATTGTATACCTTTAAAATATGTTCACGTCTGTGTTCATGCTGTCTGACTTTGGACATATTATATGGACATATGGACATATTATATCTATATACACATTATATGGATGTGTAGGAATATAAATTATTTAGCTAGTATCAAACAGATTTATTTTTTTTTTTACTCTTAACTTTCTCTTTAACAAAACCTATAAATTTTAGTTTTAGTTAAAAAAAAAAAGTGAAACCCATAAAGAATAAATAAATAAAATAATTCTAATAGTCTTTCTCCTATCTAATTTCATAGTTACTGTGGTAGTAAAAATACTGAGAGGTGTGACGTGCTCGTGTTACGTATATAAATGGGTTTCTGATTTGAGCATGAGAAACAACACAATTTTATGTTGATTGTTATAAACTATTTAAGGATTTTTTTCCCAGACATAAAAAGTTTTTACTCTTTGCAGAAACTAAAGAAAACTGCTCATTAATGCTGACAGCTTAATCATAGTCGTTGACCCACTTGTTTGGTTTAAGAAATGACAGTAGGCTTTATTTATTGAGCCTCCGCTTGCGTAATTACTGGGAAACAGGTGATTGAACCAATGGAAAAATAAACAGAATAATAATAACTTTTAAATGATATGATTACTCTCCCCTGAAAAAGAAACATCTGAAGTAGAATCTCTTTCTAAAAGCACTTTTAATATGTAGTTTCTTAGGTGTATTGCTTTAAAAACAAAAGAGCTGATACTCATAATTGTTCTCTGTGGCAGTATGAAATGTTCCCTTTTTTTTCCTCTGAATTGCTGTAATTACCAACTGTGTTACTCAGTAGGACCCACACATTGTTGAATTTCCATTTATCTTAGCACATCAGCTATACTTTTTCCTCCTTTTCACTTTGCTTATTGTCTGTTTTGGCCTCTGTTCAGGGAAATATTCAAGCTTATGGAGTTCCACCGGGACTCATGCCTGCACTTAAGTACTTCACTGAATCATGATGCTTTCCAGAATTAGGGTCTTTCTGTTCTCCCATAAAATATCTTAAGCTAAAGTGTAATGAGTTGGAGAAAGGACAAACAGAAGTGGAAGGGAAAGTGGTCTCTCTGCGTATGTAAGCGCATCCAACATCTGGAAATGACCATGAAAAGAAAGACCGGACAAAAGAATAGTCCTGTGAGTCAATCAGAAGCTTAAGTGCAGAACTTGAAAAAGACAGTAACAGCTGAAATCAAGATTTCTAGTTAGTTATGTGTTTGAAAAGACTATGGCTAGAATATATTAAGAAAAATAAATTATTTGATTTTAAAAAATAGGAAAAGAAAGAAGTAAAAATAGTATTTTCAACGTCTCACTGCAGCTTCTCCTTATTTGAAAGACTCAGGAATCAATTTATCTAAGTCATAGGAGTCCATCAGAAACTACTGAAAACTCAGTGCTCATTTAATGTAAAAAAGATGAGCAGTCCTTGGAATGAAATTATTGTAAGACAGATGTCTGAAGAAAAGATTTTTGTCAGAGTTGGTTAGGTGAAGAAAATCCCATTAAATTTTTGTTCAGATGTAAAGAACGAAGTACTTTTCTTTCAAATGTTCACTGAGTCTTTTTAACCTTTTCTGTCTGTAGGCTTTCCCCAATAAAATTAAAAGAAAGAAAAATGGGTCGTCGGGTCCAAACTGGTGTGTATAGAATGATCTTATGGTTTGCCATAAAAGGGTACAGAAATGTCCTAGCATTTATTTTTTAACTAATGAGGAAAATAGCTACTCCAAAATTTTCCCCCAAAAATGAAATAATCATTTTCATTCACCCAAAAGTTTAATTTAATAAAAATGGAATTTTTAATTTGTTAAAATGTTTCAAGACAACCTGACAATTACAGTAACAATTGCATAGAATACATGGAAAATTTTAATTTTTATAATATCCAGAATGTATTATTTCATCTGCTTAGATCTATGAAAAATATAGGGGTTTTTCTCACACAGGAAATTTACTATTGTAAAGAACAGAAAGATAAGGAATAACAAATCTTAAAATGTTTTAATCTTTTTTAAATCTTCTTTTTCACCTGACAGGAAATTTTAAAATATCAAGCATTTATTTTTGTATAGAACAATAAATTTGTCTTTTAGAATTTGCCATAAAACAATAAATATGGTTCCTGATTTTTTTTTAATATTTGCTAGTTCTTTAGAGGGTTGAGTAGAGGCTGTGATAATATGCCAATTTAAATCACTCATATTTTTATTGGTGATTTGGTGACTGGAAGTACCTTCCAATGCATGGAACAGGCTGCTGCTAAAATTGCATTAAGCGTGTTGTTTTGTGAGGCAAGATTTACATGCATAAATCACAGAAAACTCACATTTGTTTCCAAATGACACAATACCCGCAGACTTTCAAAAATTCATCTGCATTGTTTGAACTGAGGAACAAAAATGAATCTAAAACTACAAGGAAGACTGAAGAATTAATTCGTCCAAAATGGAATTGTTTAACAGATTTTATGAAGCTTATGTGAATTGAAATTGCTAACAGTTAGTTCCTGGTTCCATGTGCTTATCTGCAGAGCGCATTTCCCCCAGAATGCTCAAGGAAGTGTAACTCCATGACTAAATAGTTGCTTGGTAAAGGACTTTAATAAGAAGCAACAGCAGATTCATTTCTTGGGCAAGAAATGCATGCTAATTTATGGGATGGTTTAATAATTTTTCAAGTTCACTTTCAATGTTATTTTCAATGCTGTTATTTTCTTCTGCTTTGGTTTTAGATCTGTTTTTACAAGTGTACTGGACTCTGAAGCCTGCCCGCCTATTTGAAGTTTTCAACTTTGTTTACTGATTAACAATGCCAGTAACTGCAGTTGAAATTTTACTCATTTTAATTAGCTTTCTTCACCCACTGCACAAATGAAGTATGAGTTTATTTAATGTGACAGTGTGTGCACAGAGGCAGTGATTTGACTTTTGCTCTTTAATACATTCCTTCAAGTTGCTATACTCGGTGATTCATTTACATCAATAATTGAAAAGTCATCAATCTCATCTTGACTTGAGAGCCTTGCTATACTTGCTAATGATATGCATGATTGGTCATCACAATAAGAATGTACCATCATTTTTTTAAAAAATAATTTACGTTCTGTGAATTAATCAATATAAACTGCAATGATAGCATTTTAAAAACAACCCTTCTTAATCTATTGCAACTTGTTTGTTCCCATTGGTGATAAAACTGGGGGTTTTCCTTCCCCTCGTTCCTAAAAATGAGAAGTCTTGCTATTACTTGCCATAATAAGACAGGGTGATGGCAAAGCACTTTGCTAAGCTTGGATTAATCTTGACTCTCATCCTACGGAATGAGGATCACATTTGACATGATAAAAGACAGTAGTAACAGATTCCTTTAATATCTGGTATTCCAGAATATTAAAAATATTCAGAATAGAGTAAGTAATAAAAATAACAAATCAAGCCTGTTAAAAAAAAATATTTTAATTGGTTTATAAGTGATTAAATTGAAGGTCTGAGGAGTTAAAAGATGTAACCAGATCTAGGAATATATCCCTCTAGCCTTGATTTCCGTTGCCTCAAATAAACGATGCTGCATCATATTTCTTAAGGCCAGGAGTCATCACTGTGACTTAAGTTACAAACTGCCCTGTTAGAGAAGGTAACAGCTGGCTTTCTTCCTTGTTCAAAGCTCAGTATATGCAATATTTTGTTACAAGGATGAGATCAACAAAAGAAAGGGAGACTACCTCTTGGCTTTATTGGTTAGTTTTGTAGTGGGCTGCAGATAGATCAGGAATTGTGTCTGAAAGCTACAAAGATAGATCCAGCAGAGTGAAATTATTTTCTGTCTTTATAAAATTTACTAAGTAATTAAGTATTAATTATCTTGGTGGACGACAAGCTCAATATGAATGAACAGTGTGCTGCAGCGACAAAGATAACAGGATGCTGGGCTGCATCAACAAGGGCGTCACCAGCAGAGATAAAGAAGTCATTATCCCACTCTACTCACTGCTCGTCAGGCCATATCTGGAACACTGTGTTCAGTTTTTGTCCCCGCTATACAAAAAAGATGAGCACAGGCTGGAGAGGGTCCAGAAGAGGGCCACCAAGATGGTGAAAGCTTTCCATATGAGGAAAGGCTGAGAGAACTGGGTTTGTTCAGCCTTGAGAAGAGAAGGCTTGGCTTAGGGGAGACCTTATCACCATGATCCAGCATTTAAAGTGTAGGTACAAAGAAGATGGAGACTCACTTTTTACAAGGGGTCATATGAAAAAGACAAGGGGTGATGGGTACAAGTTACTCCAGGGGAGATTCCAATTGGACACAAGAGGAAAATTTTTCCCAATGAGAACACTCAGCCATTAGAATAATCTCTCCAGGAAAGTGGTGGATACCCCATCTTTGGACACTTTTAAGATTCAACTGGACAGGGTGCTGGGCCATCTTGTCTAGACTGTGCATTTGCCAAAAAAGGTTGGACCAGATGATCCTTGAGGTCTCTTCCAATCTGGCATTCTGTGGTACTGTTATGGTACTGTCTGGTACTCTCATTGTGTGGGATAGATTTTAGTTCTGATGGACCATGTTTATCATTTGCATCCAGTGAGGGTGGGTGCTGGTGTCCCTGTGTACCTCGCACAGGCCTGGATAATCAAAAGCAGAGATTCTTCATCTGATCAGGAACAGACTAGGAGACTGCCAACGAGGTGACTTAGAATCATAGAATGAGAATGGTCTCAGTTGGAAGGGACCTTCAAAGATAGTCTAGTTCTAACTCCCCTGGCATGGGCAGAGATACGTTTCATTAGATCAGGTTGCTCAAAGTCTCATCCAACCTGACCTTGAACACTTCCAATGATGGGGCATCCAAAACTTCTCTGGATAACCTGTTCCAGTGTCTCACCACCCTCACCGTACAAAATTTCTTCCTCATATCCAATCTAAATCTACCTTCTTTCAGTTTTGAACTGTTGTCACTCGTCCTGTCACTACGGGCATTGGTAAAAAGTCTACACCTTTCTCATAAATTCCCTTTAAATATTGAGAAGCCACAATAAAACTGTTCAGAGACTTCTCTTCTCCAGGCTGAACAATCCCAACTCTCTCTGCCTTTCTTCATAGGAGAGGTGCTCCAGCCCTCTGATCACTTTTGTGGCCCTCATCTGGACCTACTTGAACAGATCCATGCCTTTCTTGTACTGGGGACCCCAGAGCTGGATGCAGGACTCCAGGTGCTGTCTCACGAGAACGGAGTAGAGGGGAAGAATCACCTCTGTCGACCTGCTGGCCGCACTACTATTTATGTTTGCATCCTTGCAGGCATATAGCCACACACAAGGTAGACATTTTCTGTGTGTACTAGAGGTTTTGAAAAATTTATTGTAAATTACAGAAGCAGCAAATATTTTTGGGCTGGGGAGGAAGAGTGGAGGGAAAGATCCACCTTCAATCAGTATAGAGCACATGCCTGCTTTTTTTTTTTTCTTTTTTTTTCTTTCTTTTCCAAACAGATCTGAGATTTCACTATTTCAAAAATTACTGCATTGTAGCTTTGGAAAATGAAAACCTCAGGGTTTTGGAGTGTTTATTTAAGAAAAAGGTATCATCAGATCCACTCAAAACTCTTGACAATTTTGTATCTGTCACATGACACTTGAGAGAGAGTGTATTCACTGATGAATGACCTTGTGGCTGTCCTCAGCCAGCTGGAACCATGCTTTCCCATCCATGGCATGTATTAGAGTCTGCACCACAGCTGTTCTCCATCAGAAGCTAAGTGCAATCCTTTCAGAAAGCTGTCGGCAATTAATTGTCTCCCTTTCTGAATTTGTCTCTATTTATGGGTTTTAAAGAGAAGAAGAGACTGCAGCAGAGAGTTAAAAGTAGAGAACATTCACAGGCTGCAGATGGATAAAGGCTGCAGAAAGGAGAGCGGAAGAAAGATAGGCAGGACTGAGGTCAAGTCACACCCCAGTATTTAAGAGAATTTCTAGGCCTGGGTAGCATATATTCTATGATGGAAAGTCAGTTATGTCTTTTTAATTGTTAATGCCAGTCCTCAGTATAAGTACAGCTAGGTATTGAAGTACATATTGGAGTTTTTCTTACCCTTCCGTACACCTGGAAAATGCTTGCCAGGGTCAGAAAAGTTGCTCTCTGCTTCTCGGTATTGGCTGTATTCAGATGCTTGTACTTATTCGCGCTTAAAGTCAAGCCAGTACCTCATCTCTGGAATTCCTCTGCCTGTTTTGTTTATGGGGCTCCATATAGGAAAATACATTTAATTTCCCTTACAATGTAATGAAGAGGCAACAGTGTTTGTGCAGTGATTAGGCCATTCATCTACTCTGTGGGAAACCTGCCTTCAAATTCTTTCTCGGCTGGACTGGACTCGGACTCCATCTCCCAGGAACATAATCGAACGGCTCACTGTGGTGGCTGTGGCTGTTTAATCTCCGCTGCTCAAGCTGTTTTATGTTATGCAAGTAATGAGATACGCACCATACAGAGGTCGGGAACTTATCTTTCCCATATTGTTCATGAATGTTTTAAGCACTGAGCTGTTGAGTTTTTGCAGTTTATTTCTCTCTTGACCATTCAGCAAGTGTCTAATTATTCAGTACAGAGGGGAACAGGTTTATTAGGGCAGGTATTGAGTCCACATATAGAGCAGCACATGAGTAATTTATGTGAAAGGTGCTAAAATTGGAGTTAAAACCTCTGAGATAAGAGGTTGATCAAGAGTCTGAATTCAACTTCCTCAGTCCAACAGAAGTGGTCTATAAGGTCTAAGGCTTGTGTGTCATAGAATCATAGAATCATCTAGGTTGGAAGGGACCTTTAAGATCATCAAGTCCAACTGTTAACCTAGCACTGCCAAAAACACCACTAAACCGTGTCCCTAAGCACCTCATCTACCTGTCTTTTAAATACCTCCAGGGATGGTGACTCCACCACTTCCCTGGGCAGTCTTTTCCAATGTTTGATAACGCTTTTGGTGAAGAAGTTTTTCCTAACGTCCATCCTAAACCTGCCCTGGTGCAAGTTGAGGCTGTTTCCTCTTGTCCTACCACTTGCTACTTGGGAGAAGAGACCAACCCCCACCTCACTGCAACTTCCATCTCTGTTACTTCTCAGAGAAAGGATGATTAGTTTAGGTGCCAGGAGAAGATTAATGACTGTAAATAGAAGTGGAGATAGGTTGCTGAAGCTCTCCACTCCCTACAAGGGAATTTAGACACCTAATTTGGGACTATATATTCTGGTAATGGCAGAGTGCTTAAATACAACTCATTACGATTCTGATCCTGGGCCCTCTTGTGCATCAAGTCCTAAGAACTCCTGCTGAGACTAATTTAGTGTAACTCTTATTTGTATGGTCAGGAGAGGACATATTTTAGGCTCACTTACTCTCTTGGACTCTGCAAGACAGAACAAAAGCTCTCCTGTCACAGAGTCCAAATACAGCCAGTTCAGCCTTTGGGTAGGATTCTATCAATAAGGTTGACCAATTGCAACATTTACTCAGGAAGTTACAGTTTCTTTTAAATATGAAATAGTGTTTAAAATAATTTTGATTAATAAACTTAAGAGGATATATATAGAAAAGATGACTATGTTAAAATCATTCTATATATCAAGGTTTGTCTTCACTCGTTATACTAGTTCTGGACACCTTATCTCAAAACTGTATGCTTTAACTGGAAAAAATTCAGATGGGCTCCTTATCTAGAAAAAAGATATGAATTGAGTGGTTCCGTTTTCAGTTCAGTAACAGTTGAGTAAGAGATACATTAGGACCTTACAGTACCAAAAAAGACACAGAGAGGTTGAATTCAGTACATCTGTTTATTCTGTCTTTGTTTTCCAAGACAATAAGGACATATAATGAGACTGAATGATAAAAAAATTTAAAGGAGAAACCTTTTCACACAACACCTAGGATAATTCATAGCTGTACAATACCAGACCAAAAGCAAAACAGGCAATCAATAAAGTATTAAGAAAATACGTGGGTAGTACATCAAAGTTATGACAAAGTATATGCAAAAATGTAAAGTAAAGCCAATGAACACTGCTGGTCTTTTGTTTAAACCTAATGGTGACTAAAAGGAATGAAGGATTGACACTCATTACACAGAGACTCCTTGATAACTGATCTCTGCAGCATATAATGCTAGTCATTTCTAACCACAGCATGGAGATTTCTGTGCTTTTACAAGGACTGTTTGGCTGTGGCAGTCTATCTGACAAATTCAGCTATGTTAATGGAAACTACCTTGCTGAGCCTGTAACTGGTACCTGGTATAAGAAACAGAGAATCTGTAAAATTATGCTGCTTCAGGTTTCCTACTGTATTCCTATACCCCCCTGCAATGGTAGATATTGTATACAATAGTGGACTAATATAGATTGTGATGCTGCATTGCTGCACTACGGGACCATCATGTCATTTCAGCTTGTGAAATTAAGGAGGGAGGAAGGTCTTCTCAAAAGCTCTAAAGCCTTCTTTCCAAATCCTCCTTGGGTGAATTCACTCTATGCAATGTGCCACAGCTACTGACGAACAAAGGTTTCCTTTCCATTGAAATGCGAAGCTGGAAAGAGTCTAAAGAGATATCTAATCTTTTCATCCTCTTCTTCCAACCCTGGCAATGAGACAATGTCCTCTATATGCACACCATGCTTATCTGTTCTTAAAAGCCTCCAGTGGCAGGTTCAAAAGGATCACTGCCTACCAGTTCCAGTATTTAACTGTCTTTACAGTAAAAAGGATTTTCTTAATATTTGATCTGTATCTTACTAACAAATTAAGCTGATTACTCCATGGATACTGACAGCAATCAACACTGTCCTGTTTTACAGTACTCTTTTACATATGGGCAGCCTAACCTGAGCAGGAATTAATCGAGAGAAGTCCTTTGGCCTAGTTTATATAGAAAACAGACCAGATGATCACAACAGTCCCTTCTGGATTCATAATCTATAACTGTGTGAATCATGTACCTCTCCTGAGCAAAAATACCAAGCCATTCTGCTTTCTTTTTGGAGACGAATACTGCAGTGTTTCATTTGACAGAAATATCCCATTCTCCTCTGCACTTACACATTCTGGGAACATTCCCATTATATTTGCAGAAAATTGCAAATTTGTTTTCGGTATGAATGACAAGTAATAAAATTAAACTGTATTGTACTGTACTGGGTCACACATGGGAGCCAGAGTTTGTTTATTACTAGTTCCTCTGTTTTTTCCTTCCTTAGCAGATAGCTCATTATTTCCTACAAGATCGGTTATTTGAAATCTATGGAGTTGGCTGTAAGCGTATGCTGTTTACCATTCTACACATCAGTCCCTTTCCTCCCTTTCCAAATATATAATTACTTTTTTTTATAGATGCTCTGCTATGTTTTTGAAAGGCATGTGTGTTGTTGGTGTTTTTTTTTTTTTTAGAATATGAGACTCTTAGAAGCAAAGTGGGACACTTTGATGTTCATTTGCACACGAATACCCAGAATGACTGAAGTTTTGTTGTAGGGGTTTTGCTTTGTTTTTCCTGCTTTTGTTTTCTCAGCTCTGAAAAAAAATGGAAAGATTAGAGACTGAGTGCTGCTGCAATTGATTCTTTTCTGTGGGTCCTCTGAAATTTGAGAAATCCAGAGGAGCATGGAGGGGCCCACCTTACCTTTTTTGTTCTCTGGATAATCTATAATGAGAGATTGTCTTAAATCAGAAATAATGCAGGCACTAGGACAGTTTGAGCTATCTGTAAGCATGAGACTAACAAGCAGCTTCTTCTCTGAGATGCGCGGACTTATCATAGTCCCCTAAGGACTGTGATGCAGAGGTTTGTACTCTAAATGATCTGCTGCTTTTTCTTGGATGTCCAGGATGACAGTGAAATATTTTTATTTTCCAGATGAGGAGCGTAAACAGTCACAGTCAAAACTGTATCATTCACCATTCCAAGCATTGGCCTTGTTTGCAATGGGTCATCTGACATTAACTGGGAGATACCACAATATAGCACCCTTAGCTTATCTTTTTATTCTTTATAATCTGTCCTAACAAAAAAATTAGCTTAGATGATACATCCCTAATGGAAATAAGCAGTAAGTATTAAATTTGTAATTTTTGTTTTCTTTATAATTCCAACCACACTGTTTTTTTAATGATCTCAAAATATTACCAAACATGACTTCTGTAACTGTAAATATATATGTGTCACCATTTATATGTCAAAACAGAAAACATTTTCTTTTAAATCTTTAGTTCTTTTTGTTTCTTTGTGGTTTGGTTCCTTTTGTTGCTTTTTTCCTTCTTTCCAAGTGCTGCTTTTCTATACGCCTAAGAGTGTACCTGTGATATGGGTAGTTTCAGGAGGCAGATGAAAAGGAAATAGGATAAAACTATCTTTATTTCTTTCTGGAGTTCTGGATTCTCTTTAGAGATAATAAGATATACATTTCAGTTGCTAGTGCTAACACAGCAATGTTGATAAACTCTAACTAAGTTGAAGCGAATTATGCTCTTGATGGTCTAAGAGGACAAACTAAAATCCCATATCTGTACCAAACAATAAAATGGCAGGAAAATGGACCAACAAAATATCTTTTCCATCTTTAGTGGTTTTCTATTATATGTTTCATAAAGCACAGCTATGCAGAAAATTAAGAAAACCAAATAAAACAATAATTTGCAGTAAATGATGAACTACTGTCCTTTTCTCCTTCCAAAATATCAATTTAAAATCCTTGCTTAAAGAAAGAAAAATATGGTAAGGATTACAAATATTCTCATGGGTACAGCTTAGTATTTGATTTTTCCTGTCTTCCTGGAATATTTCCTGATGTTGCTGAATGTTTCAAATGGTAAGGAGGTAAAAATTAGATTACTGCAGGAGCTGCAAGTGCTTCCAATTTGATTGAAAACTCATGTACTTCAAAACCAGGCAGAGTAGGTTGCTCCTCTATAATTATTGTGGAAACCAAAACATTTTCCCCCTCCAAGGAAAAACAATTATGAGCTGCAATAAAATGGTTAATTATATTTTAACATAACTTTACCTTGAGGTGAGTTTTAAAGCTGCTACAGCAATACAACTTTCAATAAATAATTTTGGCTGGCAGCCATAGAAATTAGGTTATTAGGGCTAGCAGTAAACAGTATTGTTCCTAATCTCAATGAGTTTCCCATTACTTATTAAGAAGCACTGATACAAACTCCTTGGGGGGAAAAGTTATAATACAGTATATGTTAAAGATAGAGCCTTTCATAAGGTAACAGAGACTTTAGTTATTTTTTTGTCCATATTCCAGGTAATGTTTATTGACCCACACAATTAAAGAGAGAACTTACAAAAGAAAAGACTTTTGTGCGTAAGTCTGAAACAGTAGTCTTGGTTTTGTCTAACAAAAAATAAATCAAACGTATTCCTTAGTTTTATGCTATATTTGAGACTCTTTTCAAGCTTTTACTTTTTTCTTTTTCTATTATTTCTAATTTTTATAAAGTGGTTCCCTAATAACAATGTGACATGATACTTTCCTGCAAACAAATGGAAAAAATAATTCTCATTAGAAATTATTCTTTAGTTATTGGTGAATATTTCAGTGTCAGCTTCCTGAAAAGGAAGATACTGTGACCTGTGAGGAAGAATAGAGATCTTAAAAAACAAATTTTTTTTTTTTGGATTTTAAAAGAAAATGTTGTTGTGATGTTTAGGTATATAGGTCAGTGGCCTTCATGTGTGTGGATAATATTTCAGTACAGCCTCTAATTTCTCATGAGTTTCAATGTTTTAGAATCTTAAAGGAGTTGAAGGACTTTCATTATATGTTAGCAAAAAAGTGAAAAGCGTACAACTCTATTCTAACAGTCCTTACTTTTCAACTAAAAGAAAATCTGGTCACCTTCCAGTTTGGAGCAGCTGAGACCCATCAAACAACTGAAAACAATTTGTTCAGAGCTGGAGCTGTCATACCCTATTAACGTAAAAAACAAATGAAGTGCTGCTTCTGACTGCAGCTCACCACTTCATACGAGCACTCTCCCATTTCACTTGACAGTTGTGGACATTGAAATAATACAAAACATAACCCAATCAACAGACTGTGAAGAATATGAAAGCTAAAGACAGATGTTCAAAAGCTATCATCACCTTTCAGCTTTAATTATATTGACATGGAACAAACAAGTGATAAATCAACTATTTTATAGTGTAATAAGCCTTATTCTACCTGTTAACCTAATGCCTCTTTGGGTGGCATACCCCAGGTACATGGAAGACCACAGAGTGTTCTGTATGCAAGCAGTCACAGAAACTAATCCTGTACTAAAATGGTATTGAAATGTTGCTGGTTTTCAAGATGAACTTTACATTCTAGTCTTATCTTGGGTTTTCTTCCTACACTCCCTTGACCTGTTACAACTTTGAAGACCCTCTTATGTCATTCATACTAAGTCCTACAGTAATTTGTAATACCCTGAAGAGAAACAAAAGGGATGAAGATTTGTGTATTATTTACTTCAGGTTTCAGTTTTATTGGCAATGATTGGCAACTATCCAACATGATTTATGACAGTCCATTATGCTCTGGGCCAGCTCATGAAGATGAAAGAAAAAGTGTATTACCGCACAAAGCAGGACTTGGAAGCCAGCATTGTTTAAATGAAATTTCTTGATATATCTTGAGTTTATGGACCTATTTTATCTTTAATGCTGAAAAAGACTCTTTGGTACTTTGCCAAACACATGAAATCCGGTTCCTTAATTTTACTGTGATTTATAATGGCAAAATTCTCCCATGAGATCCAGTACATAGCAGAGGGATTCATCGCAGAAATATGGAAGTCAACTTTTTTTGTTTTTGAAAATTTCCTCTCGGCTACCTCCATAGTCTGATCACCTGATTTAAAGTGCAGTGAAGCAAAGGAGGGGGATTTCAAGGGCACTGCAAATTTCCAAGCTCCTGTAAGACTAAGGACCATAGTAAATATAACTTCAAAGGAATTCTAGGAAGGGGACCATGCTAAGTGCCGCAAAAGAGGACTTTTTAATGGTCCTCGTTAACCCAAATCAAGGAAGAAAATTCTCTGCTCATCAAACCTGCCGGTTGGCTTAAGCCTCAATGTGAAATTAGCAACACAGAACAGACTCCAAAATCAAGCTTTCGTCACTGTGATCACTGCTGCCATTCTGTACACTGTGCTTCTGGGCACTATACTCCACTGCCTCAGGGACTGAAGGTGGTTAATAAATAACCCCTCTTTCCTCCATACCTAAATAGAAACCCAGAAAACTACAGCAAAAACACGAATGAGCCAAAAATGATCCAGACTGATTGGTTGCTTCAACTTCACAGAATTTCTGCTGGAGGTTCTGATGAGTCCAGTTTTTCTGCTCCCAGTATCCCATGACCCAACTAGAGAGGATGCCCTGGTGGTAAAGGTAAAGGACAGAACAGAGTCATCCCTTCCATATTTATTCAGTTTGCTTAGAGCCTCTGGGCAGCTCAGTGTAGTCAGGCCAAGACACAGCAATTTCAGAGTTTTATGTTTGCTTTATTAGCAGCTTACTATGAAATGTAAGCAATTGAAAGATGTACATAGACAGCAGATTTACACTAACTTTTAATGTTGTGTTTGTAGACTTAGATGACTTTTATGATAATGCTGCTCTGTTTGGTTTGGGGGCTTTTGTGTATTGAATCTTTAATGATGTTTTAATTGTTGTTGGTTGTTCTGATTAGAGTTAATCCATGTGGCACCTACAGTGTGCTGGCAGGGGGCGCTTTATAAATGAAAATGGTCATTATTTCTTACTGTAAAATACCGAATCACTTACGTTTAGGGAAATGGACTGAAATTTTACAGATGGGTGGTTTTATGAGTTCAGAAGAAAAAAATAATACATTTAGCTTGTTAGTCAATGCTGCAAAGTAAGTCTCTCATCACATGGCTTTTTACCAATTGAATAGACTCCATCTGGAAAACTTACATCTTTCTAAGACGAGAGACAGATGTGGAGGTAGTATTTGTCCTCCACTAAATGAAGTCAGAGGTGAACGTCTGCTGTATCTATGTAACTCCTTGACCATGTGGACAACAATAGTGCTGGTTTTATTTTGTTAGTTTTAGTTGCTATACAAATACCCTAGGAACTGCAGCACTACCTTTCAGACCGCTTTCAGTATCTTCAAACCTGTGTATGAGGTGCATGTTCTATAGATATATCGGATCTATTGCACCATGCTCAGGATTCTCTGACTTCGCAAATTTTCCCATCTGCCCCATTAGAACAGATTTTTAATTGTTTTGTTTTACAAAGATTTGGTCTCCTATATAGATAATTGTATTTCAAGGTGTTACATGATACCACGCGTATCCCCATATCTGGTTTCATTGTGTGGTAACATAACAACTAGACCACTCAAGATCTTGGCAAATGACCTTTCCCTAACTTCTGCCAAACATTGTTGATGTTGAGACAATACTGATTTTCTGAGCCAATGTTGTGTTTCATGTTCCTAATGAAGATTTTCCTCTACAACAAGAAAAATTCCTGGAGAAAACTGTCTTCTCAGAGTGTGCTTATTGCTACTGTGAAATGCTAGACTGATGAAGTTATAAATCAACAGGCTGTGCGCATCCTCAGCGCAGATGTTAGAGGAATTACTCACTCTCAGTGCCTTGAGACTGACCTACAGCAAGTAGGAAGAGATGGCTTTGATGAGTTCCCAGTGACCTGGAATGCTTCTCCTCAGGACTAAATGGGCTGGGAATGCCACTACCTGGACAGTATACAGCCATCTCTGTTGTGAAAGGGAGACACAGGGGTGAAAAGTATTGAAGAGGTCGGAAATTTTTAGATTAAATGAGACTTAGCTAAAGCTGAAAATTTCTGATATGCCTCATCAGATGACAGTTTCATCAAGGAGAGGAAAAATTTGGTATTCTGCTCAATGGTCTCATACCTGTGTCACTTTTCTGGGATGTTTAGAGTTTCTTTCTGAACTCCTTGCTGCACCTAAACCACAATTACGATGCTTTTAATTCAGCTAAGGATGGCCTTGCATTGTGTGTCTTGCATTTTAGGTTAGCAAACTACCAAAAAACCTCCAGCTGCAAGAAGTTATCTGCAAAGTTGTGGGGTTTTTTCCACTGTAAAACAAAAATATGATCTGAAATCTCCAAAGTCGCTGTAAAAATGAGATTTCTCATCCACCATTTGGAAGACACAAATACATATTTAGTGACATTGAATTCTACTACAGCCCAAAATGCTCAACATCATCATTTTAAAAGCCTAATGTTACCATACAGCAACATCTTTCTTTCTTTCCTTCTCCTCCTACCCCGCCTTTTCCTCCTCTAACATATGCCGTCACATCCATACACTTTAAGATGAATCTGCTCTTCTGATACACAACAAAGCAAAGAAAATTGCAGATAGTTGCATTTCTCCATTTGTGATCAGAAGTATATGGAACAGGCAGACCATAAAGCTGGCTTTACACTGTTGATATTATGATGTTGTAATTTGCATTGATTTAAAATAATTTTTGTTTCATCGCTCTCTATGGTCAAAATAAAAGTAATAATTTAGCTAGGTAGCTTTTTAGTTTGTTTATATTTTGGAGAAAACTAAAACATATTCCCTAAGATCCTTTTAAAAGGTAAGAGTAACAAAATCATAAAAAATAAAAATGGTATTAAATAGGTTGTAAATTTCAAAGTGATACATGAATGCAATAACCCAACTGGAGAGTTGGGGAAAATAATAAAACCAGGATGTTATAGTACTGACAATGCAACGTCTACAAAAATCAATAAAGGGAATTTAGGAATCTGAGAAGTTGTAAGGTGTCTGCTGAAGTACAGCAGAATTTTAGAGAGGAAAGTACAGAGGTCTTACAATCATCAGGACTGGAAGGAAAAAAACCTTGTTCCTCAATGGATTCATTGTTCTGGTTTTTGTTGGGTTTTGGTGCAGTTTTTTCTTTAATTATTTGGAACATTCTGTTTCAGAAAAGGCAAAAACTCAAAATAGGAATCTGTGAACCTTGCCTTTATAAACTGAAGCTGTTAGTGTCTGGTTCTTGGTATTTACTTCAGAGCTAAATGCAGTGGACATGCAAATGTAATGGTACAAACCTTTGAAAGTAATTAAATCGCATAGTAAGATTAGTTCAACCCTTAAGATAAAAGGGTTGAGGCTGCTTTCATGACAAAGAGCTATGCATTTATAAAACCATAAAATCACTTGCTTAAATCATCAGTGTATTTAGCTGTTTCAGTAATAGACACTGGAATACATTTCCATGCATTCTGAGCAATCAGTAACCTCTTAGGACTTTGCATATACAACACCTGCTCTGTTCTCAGGTTACAACTTCAGTTTCAAAGCAAAAATCCTAAACATCTGTGAACAAAGAATAATTTACTTTTTGTGTTATCTTTGCTTTTATCGTAATGCTTCATCGTGGTTTCTAGTATTTTTGTCAGTCAATCTGTTTGATTATTCACGTTTCATACAAGAAGACTTAGAACTTAAACATATTTCAGTTTAATATTTGTGACCGTTCACCATCTGATAGGTGACAGCAGTTTGGAAGAGGCATAAGAAAAGTGCAAGTATGTTTCAGGTCACTAAAGTCATATGGCATTGTGATTATGATTGCTATTTAAAAAAAAAAAAAGACTGGTTGTTCATGGGGCTTTGGCATTGTCAGAATGAAGGATGACAAAGAAAGCACATTAGAAAAAGCTAATTGTCTAAAGACTACTACTAGAACACGTGAATAATATAATTTCATTTGCAGAGGAAGAACATTATATTAAAATTGACTGTGTATATTTAAATTTGAAACAGCTGGGCTCTTTCACAGAGAGAGGGAGGGAGAGAAAAAAAAGACTGTGTAAGTGAACTGAGAAGAGAGAATCTGGATTTATTTCTCTTACGGCTTTTATACTAAGTAGTTAAATGCAAGAGCACTGCCCATTTGCAACACCTAGGATTTGACAGGCAAGCTAACATGGGAGAAGGAGAAAAGGAAAAAAAAAAAAAATCTATGAAGCTGCCTTTGAAAAGAAAGAGTCCAAGGTAGTGGAATAAACCAGTTTAGTTTACTGGTTTACTGGTTTAGTCCAGTGTCCATAAAATCCAGGCCTGGCAACTCAAATGATTAGCATTAACATAGACAAAACATCTAGACATCTCTGGAACCCTTAGTCATTGCTGGGAAAAAATAGCCTCACCCTTTACCAACTAGTCCAGTCCTCACATGCTTCACGGCATCCATATATGCAATAAATTTTAAAGAAGCGAAGATACTGCCATTGAATCTGTCTATATAAAAAAAAATAATGTTATTTTCATGCTTTCTTTTCAGTAGGTTTCAAATGGACACAAAATAACTTGAAATTCAATATTTGTCCCTCTATAAAGCTTATCTGAAATTTGTGACAGGAGTGGGAGGAACTATTAAGTTATTTTCTTAATATCGTCCTCATTGAGTGGTAGAAAGGACCTGACTCCATCAGAAAGAAAAATATTCCCCAGAAAAACTATAGTCTGAGTATGTCCCCAATACTATGTTTAGAATAGTCTCTTATGCAAAGATATAAAAAGAATATTTTAAACATTTTTCCAAAAAATCACCACTTAGGTGTAATTCTAAATACATTATGCTTTATATTCAGTGAGATCAATAACTTGAGAGCTCTCTTTCTTGTGCTTTGATAGAACCATAGCCATATATAGTTTGATATATTCAAGCAGGCATTGACTTAAGTATTATATGGAGCTCATATAGAGAGACTGAGTGTTAGCAAAAGGACACCAAAAAAGCCATAGGCTGGCAATGGAACAATGTAGGTGGATATCCGTATATGAAAGAAAAGTCATCCTGAAGGAGGGCAATTATAACCAATGTAGGAACACCAGCCAGAACAGAAACATGAACGAGTTCGTTAAGCACACAGCAAAGAATTGCAAATATCAGAAACCAACACCTGCTTGGGCAGGGCCCTAACCTATGGCATCTCTACTCTAGCAAGTATGCAAGTTTGCATGGAGCTCTTTGCAGCATTATTTAGATTTAATTTAGGTATCTGAGATGCTCTTTCTTAACTACTTTAGGTATATCTGTACACTTCAGTGTGATTAGTTCTCAACTTGCATTAACTTACTCACCTGAACATGCAGAGACTGTAATAACAGAATATTTGATATATAATAAAAGTATGCTAAAAAGTGATGTAGAAGATTTTGTTTCATTAGAAAATAAGAGTATTAAAAAAAAATAAACTGTAACACTTCCTTCACCAAAGCAAGGCAAGACAAATATAATCTGGGGCAGGCATGCCATCTCATATGCATTCATATGATAATACATCACCTGTGCTTTAGACACAGTTTCATTCTTTCAGAATAGAGTCTCACATAAGTAGGGCCCCAAATAAATAAAGGGTGGTGTTCTACCTTCTTTGTCATATATATCATATTTAAGTATAACTCATAGCTCTGTTTGGAGACACTGGAAACCATCTTGTTACAAACAACTGAATTCTTCACTGCTATATAAACTACATTCAAATTACATGTTAACTCTATTTAAAATTCAAAAAAGTAGACAAATCCCAGTCATTTTTGTTGTGACTTTACTCAGTATGTGTTTTATTTTGAACCTACTATCAAAAGTAAAAACAGGCAATTTTACCTATGCAAAAGACTTTTTGACCTGCATGACGACCAAGATTTGGCTCTGAGAAAATTAGGCACACCATTGGCAATAAAAAGGAAATATGTCATTATTAGAAAGGAAATTAACAGAAATATAGCAGAACTGTTTTAAAAATGTGTGACCTACCTTACCTCTTTGTGGTATGTTCTTTGCAGAGAAAATAGCAATTCCACTTCCAAATTAAAATCAAGCACCTGAAAGAGTTTGTAATCTAAAGCCATTTCATTGAAGCAAATTGAATGAATTTATCAATATCCAAATCTGTGTTGATATTTTTATCTGTACCAGACCTCAATTCAGGGAATCATTCAATCATAAGACTAAATCTATCTTCTCTTGGAAAAACATTTCAGCATATATCTAAATCCTGCTAAACTCAGTCACAACTATTCTCCCGTTGAAATGAAGAGTACAAATTCTATTTATTTCAATGATGTAGGTTCTGCCCTTGCACGCATTGCTCGGTGCTGGATCTATATCTGCAGAACTGACCTTATACTTGGATCAAGTACTGTACTTCTTTACAGACTTTAAATTTACTCTAGAATGTTTGCTATTGCTTAAATTTACTGTTCAATTTCTCTTTACCAAATGAGGGACAAATGTTCTTTTTGTTTCACCTGATTTGAGGGAATCTATGGGGGAAAAGTAACAAAACAAATATTTGTATGCATTATTATCATTATTTTTAAGTTAAATACAAGTTATATTTGTCTTAATATTATTTCACTTTAAGGTTCCACTGTAACAGTTAGTTGCCTCACCTATTTAGAATGCATTATTTATACAGTTTAACTGTCATCAGAGTTTAAACCAAAATCTTTGCTTAACTTCTAAAATCAGACTTTCCTTCTTTTACAGTTACCACATTTTTTCATTGCCATATCCAGCCAAGTGTAAAATAATAGAATACGAAACATTACTCTACAGGGTCATGTTGCTGAAAGCAGTTTATTACCATAGTGCACACTGAGTATATTTAGTTTCTTTGACTGAAGAGCAACAAGAACGTCCAGCTTGTCTCTAGATTAACAACTGAATACATAAATCTGTCACCTAATAGGGGTTCATAACTCACCTTTTGTAAATTTTAAAAAGCAGATTCTTATCTTCAAATAATTCTTGTGAGTACTTCTTTTGTACGTGACTTTTCTGTAAACATGCACTTTAATGATCTAGCCATATAATGGCACAAAACCAAAAGTTCAATTATTTAGCAAAAGCTGTGACTCAGGAGGCCAAAAGCAGTGAATGAAGCAATGTACCAATTTGTTAGTTAATGAGTTCAGGTTTTATTCTTGATTATATGACACATAATACTTTAATCGATCCGTCTATACCAGTGGCTCATGATTGATTTAAGAAGGTCAAAACCAAGTCCAATATTATGCTAATTTTTTTCCTATCATATACATGATATTAAGATAAAATAAAAAGTGGTATTTTATCAATAATTTTACAAAAAGAAGTTTCACAACACCTTCAAAAATTCAATATATTTTTTGTAACAAGTATAACTGACTAATGTACATAATGGGGTAAGCCCTTTCTACCTGCACAGTAATATGCAGTCTTAGACCAACAGTGCCAAATTATTTATCAGATTTTCCAACTTTTTTCTTCATTCTTCTGCAAGTACATCTGGCATTTTGTTCTGTGATGTTTTATTTCAGTAGGATTTTATATTTTTCCTTTTCATAGATGTTGTTTAAGCTTTTTACTGTAAAGAGAGATTAAATAAATTATATTAGAAATAGAAATCAGAACCTTTCAAAGACAAAATGTATTTTAAGTACCTTTATTGGCGGGCTCTGTCTTTGTTTTCACTCCCAATCTGGGCAGTATACTTTCTGTGCTCTAACCTAATTTTGATGGGACAGGGAGAGCCCATTTAAACTTTGACTGAAGGTTGAGATATCCTCCTGGGAATCACAGTAGACAGACAGAACTCTGTCAGACTGAAGCAGGCCTTGAGTCCAGATGTTCTACTTACTCTTGTAAAAAAATGATCCCCACCTCTTCTAAAGTTTGAGCTGAACCCTGTACTGTCCAAGTGCATCAGTGGAGCTCTGATCATACCTTGGGGACTGTGCTTCCCTGGAGGCATTACAATCATCCTTAGCTGCTTCCCAATCCCACTTGAGTTTGTAATCAAGCATGATAGGTGCCTTGCTACCTAAATGGTTATTCATGCATCCCTGTGTATGGAAGTAGGAAGTAGTGTCCTAGATGACACTAATGTTATATTTATATATCATATATTTATGTTATACCAAATTTACAATAGAGCTCTATTTGTGGTCTTAACAAGAAGAAGCAGTTATCTTACTTCCTTACCACTTCAGTTTCTTTATGAAAAAAATAATACCAAAAGAGGATTTTTGGCTGTTTGGGCTGGGTTGGCCAATGACAAGACAACAGATGCTCTCCCCTACCTGTCACTCCAAGAAGAGGAAGAAGAGAGATAAAGAAAGTTATGAATTTAGAAAAAACTAAACTAGCTTCATGAAATATTAATAATTTAAAAAAGAAATAATAAAATAAATACACCATATACAAAACCATATCAAGGTCCCAGGGAGTTGTCACAAGTAGGCACTGGGAAAGTTCCAGACAGGACTCAGCAGCAGATAGGAACTGGATTCTGGAACACATTGACTGGGATCAAAGGCAGATGAGCTGACAGCATCCTCCTCACACATCAGTCTTTGAAGAAAGAGAGCCATTGAAGAACCCGAGCCATTGAAGAAGAAGCCATTGGAAAAGAACCTACTGTTGGGTCCCTCAGCTTTTATACTGAGCATGGCAGATAGGATGAAACATCCTATTGGGCGGTTTGGGTCACCTGACCCCTCCAAGCCTCCCTGCAGGTGTGACCCCTCCACAGGGTAAACACACAGGTCAGCTGACCCTGGTTGCCACAGCAAGAAGTGTGAGTAAGAGCCTGTCTTACTGAACAGAAGGTTGGCTCTGCTCAACCCCACTGGCTCCATTAAATAGAGGCTCTTCTGGTTTAGTAAGTGGTTTTTAAGGAGCTACCTGGTTAGCCATCCTTATTAGGTAGCAGTGTTGTTATAGCAACCTTGGGATCAGATCTTTCTTAAATTTTAGTTGTTTAAAACAATGCTACTCAAAGACAAAATGGTTTTCTATGCTTGTGACATTGCCATACAGAAGTGAAATAGTCTCATCTGCAATGTATAGTAGGTAAAGAATGCCTTAAGAACAGTTACAGATAAGAGCCTCAGTGTCTACCATAGGCTTAGGACCATATATTAGTTGGCTAGATTACCAGATATACAGTATAATAATATTTCTAGGAATGCATATAATGAAGTAATCTCTTTTACTGTTTCTGTATATGTAATTTATACATAATAATAGATGTGTTTTACATGCAAATAATCTTCATGAGGCTGGACTAAAGTAAAACAATCTGGTTCAAGGATATAGTACTTGCTAATGAAAAGAAAATACTTTGAACCATAAACTTTCCTTAGTTTTTGAATGTGTATCAACAAGAATCTTTTTTAATTGTCCCCTGTACAAGAAGCAGTACACAAGTCATGTTTCAGTCTGAACACATATTCATTTGACTCCCTTGCAGACTGAGTTGTTGCATTTGAATTTTTGCTCCAGGAGAAATGGGTTGATCCATCTATACTATCAACTGCTGTTCAATCCTCAGCCAATCCTCTTATTGCAAGCTCTAAAGATGCCCATCCATTGCACTGTGTTAACTGGTGAAGAGAGACTCCCACAGTGGGGCTGAAGGTCCTGTTTATAGTGCCTTAGGCAACAAGTTCTCTCCAGCTCTCTGCATCTGGTAGATAGTAACGACCCTGGACTGGAAAATTATGAGTAGGAAAGGAAGAATCAGGAGCAAACAGTGAGACTGAAGATATCTTAGCTGAGATGACTTCTTTAAGCCATCCCTTCACCCTCTAAATACTTGCTTAGTTGTAGTAATTTGTCATCAGGAAGGAACAGTTCCGCAGAGCTGTTCATGTGTGTTCAGATAGCATCTCATCCTGACATAGCCTGACTCCAGTCAATATCCAGACTTCCAACAAGAGTCCTGGTTTGGCCTTAGAAGACAAATTCATTCCACTTCTGTTTCTGGTTTACTCTGTGACCTTGGACATACCATCTCCCCTTGACAGGTCTCAATTTCCTCATATCTGAAATACGTTTGGAGACATTCTGAGTTCTCTGGGGAAAAGTGTTATGTCACAAGGACCTGGGATCAGTTGTGACAATGCTCAGGCAATAAGTGACAACTACTCTGCCAACCTTGCCAAGGCAAGACCTGCTTTTCCTTCAGAAAAAAAAAACCTGTTCTTGCTGGGCAGAAGCACCAGGAGTCTTCTTGTATCCAACAGATTGAAACTTCTGAATATGCTCTGAAGACTGTTGAAAACTGGTCTTTTCCCAAAATAATATTTTTGCAAGACACTGTTGTTTGTTTGTTTGTTTGTTTTTACAAGTTTCCGTCTTGTACATGCACAGTAGAAAATACATTTTTCAGTTTATTGGTCCCATTTCATACTTTCTTCCTTATCTTGGGGTACATTAAAAAAAAACAAGGTGAAGCTTTTTCACGCAACACTAAGATAAACTGTAAAACATGTTTCCACAGGAAGAGTCTTGGAAACCAAGGTGGCAGTGGTATTAGAGTAAATCAGCCAGTCACATTAGTAAGGTAGGAAGAGCATAAAACTTTTTGCAATGGGGTTGCAACAATTTCTGGTGCTGTTAGCACCTATCCCAGGAGGAGGTTATTCTGTGAATGCTTTTCATGGTATTTTTAAACATTCGAACAGTAAGGATAAAGATTTCCACCAGACTGTTAGTCTGATCCAGCCTCAGAGTTCCTATATTCTTACCCTAGCAAGACATTAAATCAGGGGAAAAAGGAAGATATAGCAAAAGGGAGAGGAAAAAACATAAATTCTGAAATAACTTATTATTAAAAAAAACTTTTTCAAAAGGACAAAAGAAAAAGAAATTCATTTTACCTCTAACTTCCTTCTCTATTTTGAGGTAATTTCTGGATTAAACTCCTAGAAATTTTACATAACTAGAAGGAATTGGCAAAGTTGCAAGCAAGCTAGCCTCAACTTTGAGTATAATTTTCCCCTATGTCTACATCCTACAGATGGCCCCTGCATCTTTCCACCCAGTTGACAATTTTCCCCTATGTCTACATCCTACAGATGGCCCCTGCATCTTGCCACCCAGTTGACTTTGAAGGCTTGAGCCCCATCCTATACAAATATAAAAAAAAGAGGAATACTTAGGTCTTCTTCTGCTAATATTTCTCAAAAAACCCAAGCTCTCCTTGGGGACTCGATCAGTAATGCAACCATAATCATTCTAATAAACATCAAATGAGACATTTAAGATAAAGATTTAGAATTAATTCACATTTAAGACAAATGCAGAACCACTGTTAAAGCCAGCCATGGCTGCATTTCTTAGCAATAGGCACACATTCAACTGTATTCACTGATACTGGTCACAACCAAATGTGAGAAGTGAGGGGAAATACAGAATATAGCTTCTGTTTAAGATTATCAAGGCCAATGGAAAAAGAGCAGAAAAGCAGAAGCAGCAGAGTCTCCACCACACACTGCCAGCCTTTCTGTGAACATCTTCTCTTGAAAAGGCTGAGAAAACCTGCCAGAGTGCTACAGAGGTTTTGATAAAGGGAAGCACTCAGAGGAGCACATTAAATCTGGGCTGATACCAGCATATGGAAGTTGAAGTCTCTTCTCATTATCTTGGCTGATTTTCTGCCAGGAGACACATCTGCTGGACTTCTGCAGGAGCCCTGCGGGAATGTAAACCGAGGCAAGCACACCAGCCTGCTAAGCCATATTTATGTAACATTATTAGGTAACTTTTCACATCAAGGGATGCACTGACTCAGAAACACATTCAGGCCTTATTGGAGGTGGGAAAAAATCATATGGGAAGCATGTTTGCCATCTGATGGGAAACTACATGGACACCAGTGGAGAATTCTCCTCCAAAAAGATGAGGGATGACTACTTTTCAAGATTACTTAGCAAGTTCCTCACATTACTTATTTGGAATTATAATTTCCCTGAGCTGTCGAAATCCCAGATTTAAGACATATGATTGAACTGCTGTTAGCAGTAATAATGATTATGGTAAACTAATGACAGTTTCATGCAAATTTTTTAAACTTTAAACATTGTAAAGTTTTAAAAGCTTAGGGCTTTTGTCATTTCGAGCCAGCACTTTCACATTATTATCATCTTTTTGGACTTAAAATACGTTATTTTCAGAGTCTGAGTACCCCTAGAGGGTTTCCTTTTTACACAGAGAGGGAAAAGAACATGGCGTGAAGCCACAATGAATTATAGCCTTGTCTCTTACCTACTTGTCTAATTTTATGTTTCAGATATTTGGCATGTTAAACTCCCACTTTCCACTTGCACGTGCAGAACACTCCAGGGCAACACCTATAATATGTCTTGATGCATTGCATTTGTCAAGGTGGGTTGTTCTGTAAAAAGATCGGTCCCATTTTTAAATAAAACTGAAGAATAATACTGTGTTGCAAAAAGTTGACTTTATGTCAGCATTTCTGTGCTCTTCATCCTGATTGAAAAACAGAACTATGATTTCAGTTAAGTAAATTTTAGCTCAGGGACAGAATTATCACAGAGGAGCATGGATTTCATAAGGAACTATATTCTAATGTCTTCTTTCATTTACTATTCAGATTTAAAAATAAAACAAAACAAAACAAAACAACACCCCCTCACAGATGTGACTTTACTACAGAACTTAGGATTTGTCCAGTCTTTGTAAAGATCAACCAATCAAACAAACCTCCTGACAAAAAAACATGTGTAATTGCCCTCTGCAGTAGTTTAAAAGTTATGACATTTCTGTAAATGATCAATTAGCAGTATACCCTCATCTGAAAGCTGGGCCTGCACACCAGTCTCTCTTGGAAGGCTATTCAACTTTTCTCACTGAATTTTATATCCTGAGTTTCTCTCTAAAGTCCAACTCTAATAACTGCCCAGTACCCTCTGCTGATGAATCCCAGCAAGATAAGTACATTAATAAAGCCCAGATGCAGTTTGGTCTGTATCAAAGTGTTTTGCTGGATCAGGTGAGAGTGCTAAGTCATCCTCTTTCCTGATAAAACTCTAAATTTTGAATGCTCAGCAACTTCCTACCAATAATGCTCAGCAAAATGTGAGAACAGGAAGCAGTTATTCATACAGGAATTTGACATTTCTGACTCTCATCTGACAAAAATGAATGCCTTGAAAATACAAAGAGTTCCTCCTTCAACCTGTTCTTAAGCAAACATCTCATGCATCTTGAAAAATCATATGCCTGTGTCCAACCTGTGAACAATTAATTGCTACATCCTTCACAGTAGAACTTTTTTTCTCTCACTACTCCTTTTTTCTTTGCATATGTATACAGGATATCTCATTATTAAGTGTGTTGGGAGCACTTATCTGCATGGAGAAAAGGTAGTGCATTTTTCCAAGTAGTAATGATAAGCTAAAAGTAAGCCCTGCAAGGTAGTCTATTTAAAATGTGGCAATTTGGGAAAATATGTCCCTCAAGCACAGCAAACATACCATCAAAGTGAGTTAGCTACCAATTAACTTCTACATTTTGCACAAAGGGCATTAAATTCTAGGGTAAAAATAAAACCAAATGATGTATGCCTGCTTTCTGTGAACAATAGATCACACAAAATGAGCTTTAGATATGGTGGTTTTCACTGCGTTTTCAGCATTCAGCTGTCCTGCTGGAAAATATTTGTTTTTCTGCTTAAAAACACTTTTTTCTATGTACACTCATATCACTAGGCATGTATAAAAAGAGAAACTCTCAGTCAAAAGCAATAAATTCAAAAGTGTGATCCTAGGCAGGCTCAGACACTATGACGCAGGACTCAATTGTGACACTTCTGTTCACAACAGGTACGTGATATTGCTCTATCTATTACTGAGCTCTTGATCCTGAAGTCTAGATGAAATGATAAAATACCGTGGAAGCAAATAGAGTTCCAGCCAGTCATAATAGCAACAAAAGGGCATACTCAGAAAAAGTGTGTTGATGGGAGCAGGAGCCCAGCCCAGTCTAGGCTTTGAGTATTTAAGAAGTGAAGGTCAAAGGAGCTTTGGCAGGAGACAAACCAATTGGTGGACCAGCCCTCCATAGATTCAAGCTCTTCCTGCTGGAACTAATTAGGAAAGTCCAACATCATAGCAGACATAAGGAAGAACTTAATTCTCAGCTCCTGTGGCACAGACAGTATCATCTGCACATGGGAAAAGAAGTGCACTGCCCTGGCTGGACTCAGCCAAGGGCATGGGCATGGGCATGGTTTGCATCCAGGAAAGAGCATTTTCTGCATAATGTCTAAAGGCAGTTCGGAAATTCCTCCTGTGAAAGGAAGGTTACAGTGTGGGCAGTATTTCCCCTTCCAGAGAAAGGAGCACAGCGGGTTCCAGATTATGAGAAAAAAACAAACAAACAGTATTTGGCATTAGTGGAGCTTGAAAAATGGTACAAGAAGGAACAAGGCAATGGATTGCTTGATGATTGTTATATTGAAACTTCGTGTATCGGGTTTTTAGGATATCTTTTCTAAGTCAGCAAAACATTTGCACGACATTCGATGCAAGGTCTGCAGCACAAAGAACAGTCAATTTTCATCATACCTGTCCTGCCACACTAACGGCTTGATTCACAAGTTTTATATGTGAGTTTAGACATCAACCATACTCCTGAGGCTTTGACTGACTTCCACCACTACTGGGTGAAGAAGATTTCTGTAAACATGATGCATATCACCCAAGACAGAGCATATAGCCCGCATGTTTGGCCCTTCTCTTTCTGTGGCAAAGCAGGCATAGCACAGCCACGTCGTTGGCGTTGGAGGTGTGCTCCTCTAGCCCTGCAGTTCAGCCAAAGCATTCCCGAATTGCATACGTCCCTGCCACAACAGAGTGCGTCCTGTCACTCGGCCCTCTGCTAGTTCAGTGCAACGTAACAGCTGGCCTGTCGTTGTTGTAAAGCAGTGTGAAAATGTTTTCTGCAGTACAAGACATGAAATATAGACAGTTGTCATCAGAAAGCGCTTACACCTAAACAAGGCACGCATGGATAAGACAAGGTGCATTGAAAACAAAGAAGATAAAATAATGTGTGTATATATATATGTATATTTACACACACATATATGTTTGTATGCATGTATATATATGCATATAGAGAGAAAGGGGGAGAAATAGAATGCTGTTGTAACATTATTGACTTATTTCTTATAGGCACCAAAGAGCAAATGAGTGTTCAGGAATGATTTCAGAGTAGAGTGATTTGGTGGGCTGGAATAAAGGTGTCACTCACAAAGGGCAGGTCAGAAGAGAGTAGTATGAACCACTGACAACAGATATATTTTTTTTTTAAGGTGAGCAAATATTTCCTCAGTTGCCAGTTGTTAGAGTTTGAGGTTGAAACTTCACCAACACTGAAATGAGTGACAAAATCTGGGTTGACACCAGGAGCGCTAGAATTTCACCGTGTGAGGAATGCAAATTCTGAGATATTTTGCCAGATGAGTGTTCCCATTCTGGAGCACATTTAAACGTGTTCAAAGATAGGTGGATGCTCAAGTACTTTGTCATACTGCACTGTTTGATTATTTTTTTTCTGCAGTAGTGTTTGAAACAATAAATAAAAAACATAGGAATGGCAAAGAACTGTTAGATTATTTTAGCTTGTCTTTGTATTTCACCTCACAGTCACCAGGAACACGTATTTCAGAAAAAACATATGGAGTTCCCAAGTGAATACTTTGGCAGTATTACTTCCTTGGAGAATGTTATGTATTAAATCCAGATATAAAGCAATTGTCTCCTGTCTTACAATTTGTAATGTGCTTCCTTATATAAGATGTTTTTCTGTTTAATGTAAATTTCTCTGCATTTGTAAACATCTAAACCTTTTGCAATTCTATAGAATATTTTTCTTTGAGGTGGGTGAATGAGTTACTTCTGTGGAATACCTGCTTTATCAATTGTAAACGTGCTTGATTTCACCAGACTTTTGTCCCTGTTTTTTAGTCTGTGATTATCAGAAGATATTGTAAGGACCCTCCATTGGAGCATCACTGCATTGTTCTTATACCTTCATCAGGTAGGTATCAGGCAGAAAATTAGGAAAAAAAAGCTTGTTGAAAATATCATAGGAAGGGTCGATTCTGCCTCTGCACCGTATTTTTCTGTGACATACAGAAATATCACCAACCATCTCATTCCGTGGTTGCAGTGCCAGTTGACAGGCAGTCTCTTGCTCACCCTGGGATGCGCCCACCAGCTGACACACCACAAAGATGCCTCCTGCTTCAGAAAAGAACTGAAAACAATCTATGCAATTCTTCCAAAGAAATATCTTGAGGAAAAATCTAATGATTACATCAGTGAAGACCAATTCTTGGGATACAGCTACTTTAATATTCACAGCGGCACTGAAACACGCATGTAACCCTGAGGTATACACCTAATTTTATCCCTAAAGAAGATACAATTCAGGAGGATATTTGGCTAAGTGCTTCACTTGGAGGCTGTGTTTCAGCTCCACTGACTTGCACAGGGTCGAGATTACTGCAGACTTGCATGTGCTTCTGTTTTGAAAAACTACAGGGAAAAAACTTTCAAGACTGCAGCAAGGACCCGAGTCAGGCATCCAATGAGCTTGCAAAAGTCGCAGTACTGGTCTGTCTTCATTGTGTGATCAGACATTATCTAACAGAACATTCAGCTGGATTTCATTACATTTTTTAAATTCATGTAACACTCGTTTTGTGTGTTATACTCTAATTTTGGAGATTTTTATTATAGGCATTTATACAATGCGTTTGAATGAATTTCAGGATTTAATGGTGCAGCAGCTAAAATGTTATTATAATTTTTTTCATATGACTAGATCAAAATGCACTGGATAAAAGTGTTAAAACATTAATAAAAATGCAGGAGTGGAGAAATGACTTGTGCAAGAGGGGAGAGAGCCAGGCATTTTGTGAGTAAGAACTATATGAATTTATATCTCTAAGTCCTTATCAATAAATGTTAAGTCTCAGCATGCAGTATTAGGCAAAAGTAAAATGCATTTTTTAAAGTTGCACTCAATAACAATTTCTCCGAAGAACAACTTCTTGTGTGACTGATGATTTTTGAGGTAGGTATGCAAAATCCTGGTTACTGTGGTCGTGCACAGAGGTCACAGTGTTTGTTTTTGTAGCTTGAAAAGAAGCATGGAGCTTTTGTGAGTTGATTCCTAGGGAGAATACTTTCACTTAACAGCTCAGGATTTCCATGACTATTCTTTAAAAATGTAAGTTAGTGGTTTCAGTGTATGTTCTTCTTAATAAACTTGTTCAAGTGAATATCGTGTGAACCAACCGCAAAAGGACACAGCAAAAGAAAAGTTTCTTATTTTCAAATTGGAACAGCCATTCATAGAAAATGTGCTGCTTTTGCTTAGGCTTACTGTTTAAAAAACATTAACCTTACATTTACGTGAAAGTAGAAACTCAAGAACTGCCATGCTGAACCATAAAAACGGACGGTCCAGTAATTCCCATTCTCACAGGCTTCAGAGGAAAGGTAGAAATTTCTTTGTGGACGACTTCCAGTGAAATCTCCCATGAAGGTTTTCTTACTGACTCTTAGGTAGTTATTGTTGTGTCTGGGTCCTAACTCTGAGACCTAATATATTCCCCCTTTTTTTTTTTCAGTTACATGATTAGTCCTTTTTAAACTGGGAAATATATATGGAAATTGAACAAAAATAATGTTTAATCAGCTTCTTTTGTAGGCAAGGAGATACAATATTGGTGTCTGTAATGATGTAAGTTTTTTTTCTGTTTTCCTGAGGCATTCAGTAGGAGCGATGGCATGACTGTATTGCTTCTTGATTGTGCTGAAGAGTAAACATAGAAGTACTTTTCTGCAATGAAATTAATTTAGATTTTTATAGGAGTGCTGATGTCATTATTGTCTCATCAGGGAGACCCTTACTATTTTCTGCCATTTTGTTAAGCACTGTAGTGTATCTGCCATCGATCTCACAGCAAAATAAATACACGAAGGTGAAAAATGTCATTGATTATGATAAATTCATCTTAAAAAGTCTCCTGGTCAAGGACCTTGGACTTTGTCGCATGATAGTTACAATTTGTAGAGTCCTAGTTCTTTATGTTTAGATTTCTCCCGAGGATCCACTTTTGCATGATAGATCAACTGGATCTGCTAGAGACATGGATTTAGATTAAACTCAATTTCCACTGCATTTTAAAGTAGAATGGTCACACCAGCCAGCTTTAAGCTGCTGTCATACAGATGACCGGTAGTCAAGGTGTGCCGTACGCTCTGTGATCTGATCCAGAAGGTTGAGTTAGGAACTCCAAATACCTCTGAAAAATAAAAGAGCATATGCTTAGGTGAAAATTAGCTCAGGGAGGAATAGCAAGGATATTTTGTTATGTTATTTCTTGATCCTTGAGGTCAGATACAGATAGAAAGAAATCATCATAATGGCACTGGTAAAATAAAAAGTATGATTGTTTTCACAGGTGCAGGTGGACAGAAACTTGTCTTCCCACACTCTGAGCTGGCCAGACCTGTTCCAGATGTGGTGTCTAAAGTTGTATAGGAGTTTTTTCTCTGAGTTCACGTCTTTTACCTCTTAGTGGTATTTTAATGTCACCATGAATTTAGATATATATAAATGTTTATATGGTTTTTGTTGGTTTGTGAGGCTTTAGTTTCCAAATATGAACTGGAAACCAAATAATGATGAAGTCTAATTATTTATGAATGCGAAAATTAACACATTATCTTCTCCCAATAACCATTGGCCCTTAACAGCTGATTTTTTTTTTAACTGACTGTGAAAAACACTGTATACTATTCTGCTTGTAGCAAATACAATTGGATCAATGTTAGCCAGCTGTTTTCATTTGCACTGAATGTAAGACTATTAAAAAACAGGCCCATACCTAAGATTCCTGATATTAAAAATTAAAATATTAAGAATCTTAGGGAACTAGTAGAATTACTAGTTGGACTGAAGAGCTCAGGAACTAAAATAAAATAGCGACTTGGAATTTTAAAAAGTCAGTGACATAAATATCCCAAATAAAAGCAGGAAACATTTAATGCTTAAATAATTAACTGGATAAATAGCTCAAGAAATTAAAAACGTGAGGAAAAAAAAAGGCCTGGTAAAAGCAATGTTGCAGAAGACATGACAAGTAGAGAGTAAAACAGAGGTTTCCCAAAGGCAAGTTATGACAGACTTGTAAAACTATTAAAAGAAATAGCAAAGGTCTCCTTCCTCAATAAAAAGGGTAAGAAAATGAGGAAAGAAATAGAGTGAAGAGAGAAGCAAAATTAACAGGGTTCAATGTGTTCAGGTGTGGGGAGACTGGATAATTTCTAACCCGCATTTCTGAAAGAGCTGGGACATGAAATTACAAGCCCAGGAGCAAGTATTTTGAATAAATCTAGCAAGATAAATGTAACACATTATTTGAGAATAGCAAATTATCAAATATATTTAAGAAGGGAGGAGGGGAAGTGATCTAAGCTACTACACGCATGTTAATCTAATATTCATTATAAAGAAGGATTTAGAATTCTTTCTTTAAAAATATACAGAAAGGGTGATAAGCAGAATATAAAATCATGCACAAAGCTAAGTTAGCAAAAATAGATCATGCCAAACACGCTGTTGAAAAAGATTGATAGTCAAATGAAAAGATGGTAGCTCTTATATATATGGTTTTCAGCAAAGTATTTGACACAGTGCCAAAAAGAAAATAAAGAGTTATACTAGAAAGTGAAGAACAGTAGAATAGAGGCTGTATGTTTGAATTGTAATAAACAGGGAAAATATAGAGCAGAAAGAAATTATCAGTGGCATTTAAGGATTTCATTAGTTCCCTCAGCAAAGTAGTGGGGGAGATACTGATAAAATCTTCTGACATTGTGAGTTTCGGAGTCATCATTAATACAGAGGAATATTTTTCTATTGCGCAGAAAGGAAAAGATGAGAGATGGCCCTGAGGACTAGAATAACAAGGATGAGATGAAATTCAGAAGTACAAAATACAAAGCCATGCACTGTTGAAATAATAATTTTGCTGTAAACTGGGATTTCATGAGCTGGTAACGATAGAGGGATAGACCTTGTAAAACTGACTGATGTAGCCAAGAAAAAAAAGGCAAAGAACATCCTTGGATGTCCCAAGTGAGAGAATCCCTGTATCCCACAGGAGTTAAACTCAGACTAGATTAAGTGCAGAGTAGGGTATTCAGGAATGACTAGGAAATGAAAAACTTCTCTTATGAAAAGAGACTGAAACAGCTTGGCTTGTTAGCCTTGCAAAATGAAGGCTAAGTGGGGATTATGCTAGCTTTCTGTAAATATATCAGTGATGATAAACATCCAAGAGGGGAAAGGCTACTTGGCACAAGAATAAATGGAAATAAACTGTAACTGAATAAAATTTACGTTGGAAAGTAAAAGGTTTCTGAGAACCAGGAGTCTGGAAAAGTGTCCAATACAAGAGGGGGGGCAAAAAGCTTAATTAATTTTAAATTTTGATTAGTTTATGAAATGGGATGTGTAACATAATTGCCTGTAAAAGCAGAGACTGAACTCATTAATCTAGGAAGTCCCTTGCAGTACCAAGTTCGTATTTGTGCTGAAGATGATGTGCGGTTTATGACATATGATAATAATCCATTTGCATATTTAATGGGAACAATCACGGCTGTATGGCCACATATCTGATGTCCTTTCTTGCAGTACATTGAAAAAATTGGCCAAAAAAATTAAAAGCAGCCTGGTCTGCTGAGTGCACACAATTTGTCATTTAGTCAGTGGTTTGTGCTTATTCATTATCATCATCTGGCATTCTCTATCACACAGTTATTTTTACGGACAAATGAGTTAAAGCAAGAATGACAATATGCAAAAGAGATCAGAAAATAGAAGGCCTTTTTCCTCCTCTGTTTTATTGTTTGGTTAAGGAGCGTGTCACTGTGATCAGCACTCTTGATAAAGTATGTAAATGTTTAGAGCCTGCTCTTCCTGGGCTATTACTTGTGTAGTCTTATCATAACAGCAATCTGATAGAAAGTGATAGGGATCAGTTCCCAGGAGGAGAAAGCTTAGAATGACTTTTCGGTTCAAATAGCACCACGACATTGTTAGTTCTGGCTTAATAACTCTGTTGCGGTTTTTGCCTTCAGGTCATTGAGGTATCTTCAACCTTGCTGACTTGTATTCTGTTTTTTAATAATTCTAAAGATTCCAAACTGTGCTTGCGATTATTTTAGCATTTAAACAATGTTATTACCTAATGTGTCCTCAAGATTTATGTAATAAGAAGTTCCTATTCATATTTTCAAGTTGCTACTTAAAAAGTAAACCAGGTTTGTGTCACAGGGAAAACTTTCCCGGTTCAAGTGGTTTGAGTCAAACCAGGATCAAAGTAGTTTATTTATTTATTAATACATAAGTAACCAACATTCAGTGAACTATAAATTCAGGATCAGTATCAACAATACAACAGATAAATTGCAATAGTAGACATTGTCAAAATATTAAATATCCAACTACAAATTTCTAAACACTCTTC
This sequence comes from Chroicocephalus ridibundus, assembly GCF_963924245.1. Taxonomy (NCBI): domain Eukaryota; kingdom Metazoa; phylum Chordata; class Aves; order Charadriiformes; family Laridae; genus Chroicocephalus; species Chroicocephalus ridibundus. The sequence continues at coordinate 119,724,706 of NC_086286.1, read as the reverse complement.
TGTAACTAAGCTCAAAAAATTTAATTACACCCAAATGTGCGCAAGCTCATATTTACATGTACACACTCACATCCCTCACAGATTGTGTGGGTTTGGGGCACACACACCCTCTCCACGGTTTGCAGTCCCTATTTGCATCCCCCTTCCGTGGGAGATGTGGATGCTCCAGGTGTACATGTGTCCATGCTGCTCACTGCAACCCTCAATGTACACGTGGGGGAGAAATCCCCACCAGCTCACATACGCACACCCGAGTTTCCTGCTTGCTACAACCAGCTGCCCTTTGTTGACCAGTTGCGGGCTCTTCATGGTGTCCCAGGGGAGGATGCTCAACCTGGCGTGGGCAGGGCGGTGATGTCATGGGGCAGCTTCTGTCAGGACCAAACCAGATTTTGACTGCTTTTCTATTTATTTCTGTCTGTCTCTCACTCACTGTTCCTCCCTACTGTTAAAAAAAAGGGGGGGGTTTGACACATTTTTTCAAGCTGATTTCTTATTCCAAAAGTCCTTTTGCAATTAAACTGAATAATAATCATCTTCCTTTTTAGCTTTGCCGGTCTGGGACAAATGCCATTTGGGCAATTTTGTGTATTTCAGCTACAGACACTGTTGCACTCATATTCCTGCCTTAACATAATTTTTTAACCAGGCCATGTTTCCTTGGAAGGGCCAAACAATCTCCCCTAGAGATTGTAATTGCAATGTAAAATCATAAACCCCTCCTTAATGAGTGTCTGTCATAAGCAGACAGTCTGAATTTTATAATAGAGTTGAGTACAAACCCAGAATATTAGGTGTATCATGCTATTCTGAATTCTAGAAATGGATGTCACAAACAATCAGGCAAATATTATGGCTGAAACAGAGTTGCCTCTATAAAAGTCTGAATAACAAATGATCTGTTAGACAAGTATTGGAGTTCAAAATGCGGAAAGGCAGAGTGCTATTTTTTTCTAGTAGTTTCCACTTCAAATTCTGTGACAGGAGAATTTACCAGTCACTCGGTCAATAAGTCAAAAATGACTTATGTTTTCTGGTGAAAAGTCTGACAAAAGTATGTTCTTTAAATTAAATCCCTTTTATGAATCAGGTTAAGTATCCAGAATCTAATCTGCACTTCTCAAATCTTTATAGTGTTGTCTATAAAGAGCAAAGAAAATCAAAAAACACTAATGGAGAATCGTAGAAAAGTTTACTAGAGCTTATGATTTTTTTTTTCCGATATTGAAAGCTCTTGACCTTTCAAACTGGGACCAAAAGGAGAATACTTAACTTTTAAGTCACCCTTTTTTTTACCATCTTTAGACTTCTAGAAGAGGTCCACTCCTAGATAACAGAAGATGATACCTAAGCTTTATGTGGTACAGAATTTGTGAACAGATTAAATACCTAACTTCTTTTCAGCACATTAATCTGTAACAGGGGAACACATCCACACTCTTGAAGATGAACTTTCACCCACACACTAGTTTGCTAAGGACAGCTAATTCCTCCCCCTAGGAATATTCTCCACTACTGCTATTGAGGAGGAAAAGGATTGAGCTAGTGCTTTCTAAGGAGTTCCTTGTTCCTTGTTCATTTCTATGTCTGTACACTCTTGCTTGCAACAGAATTGATAATATCCACCCAATTTAGCTCCTGGGATGAGCCAGCAAAATAACTCTTCTGTTCTGCTAAGACTTCTAGAAACTGGTGTGCCTTTTCTGTGCCAGATAATTACTTATCATGGCAATAAGCTTTTTGCTTATCTTATGTCCAAACCTACAATGCTGCGTCAAGTCCTGCAGTCCTTTTATATATGTAACTCCTACTGAGATCAGGTGAAAAGTAGAGAGAGTCAATATTTATTCCTGCTCATGACCTTTGTATAAAGTCATTCAGGGTAGATCTGTAAACTGGCATCTGTCTACCTATCAAATTATGTCCTCCCTGCACTGATATAATAATTTGTGATTAGCTTTTAAGATCTCAGAGATTTAACAATTGAGCAGAGACAAAGAGCAAGATGCTCATAAGTCAGTAGTGGTTTGAGGTATGTAGCTCGAGGCTTCTATTTCCAGAAGGAAGGAGTTTCCAGTTAACTGAAATTTGTCTTGAAGGGGTTGCAGTTCTTAGCACTTTTTTTTTTAATCATTTGGAGAAAGTGCTGTGCACTTCTCCTAAGCAAATGATGTTGGAGGTCAAATCTGGGTCTATAGTAACGCACTGTTTAAGAAGAGAATCACACTTCAAACTGGAGGCCCAGTGCAGCTGTTCTCTCTCAACCTGTTTCCCCTTATGGTGTTTGATATCCTGCTTGAATTGAGGATTGACTCAAGACTAAAGATTTCAATTAAAAATCAAGATTGAAAATCAACTTAATTAAACTATTTGAGAATATATTTGCATTCAAAAGTGTGTTAAGACCATGTGCACTGGCCCTTTTGAGCTTATCGGGGATGTTATGCTGTACCTTGGGTATCATGACTAGTTACACATAAGTTAATATACGTAACTGGCTTCACTGAAGGCAATAGAAGGCTTTTTTATTGGTATTAGTAGGAATATTTTTTTTTTTCTTTAACAGTTATTTCACCATCCTTCTATTTCACCTGCTTCATGTCCTAGCCTTAGAATTTAGATTCTGATGATGAGGGACTACACAATGCTGGTGCAGCGCTGACACAGAAGAATGGCTCTTCTGCTGGGGCCATTGACTATTCTGGTGATACAAACACAATCGGGGATTCTTAGCTCAACATGACCTAGCAATTTTCACTTGCAGCCCAGAAAGACAACTGTATCCTGGGCTGTATCAAAAGCAGCGTGGCCAGCAGGTCAAGGGAGATGATTCTGCCCCTCTACTCTGCTCTCATGAGACAGCACCTGGAGTACTGCATCCAGCTCTGGAGTCCCCAAAGTAAGAAGGACATGGACCTGTTGGAATGAGTCCAGAGGAGGGCCACAAAGATGAAGAGAGGGCTGGAATACCTCTCCTGCAAGGATGGGCTGAGAGAGTTGTGACTGTTCAGCCTGGAAAAGAGAAGGCTAAGGCTCCAGGGAGACCTTATAGCTGCCTTCCAGTACCTAAAGGGGACCTACAGAAAAGATGGGGAGGGACTCTTTATGAGGGAGTGGCGCGATAGGACAATGGGTAACAGTTTTAAACTGAAAGAGAAATTCTTTACTGTGAGGGTGGTGAGACACTGGAACAGGTTGCCCAGAGAAGTTGTGGATGCCCCATCCCTGGAGGTGTTCAAGGCCAGGCTGGATGGGGCTTTGAGCAGCCTGGTCTAGTGGGAGGTGTCCCTGCCCATGGCAGGGGGGTTGGAACTAGATTATCTTTCAGGTCCCTTCCAGCTCTAACCATTCTTTGATTCTATGATTATTGCCATATTCTCAGTTGCTGTGTTAGGATAAGGTGGCCAGATATGAGGGAAAGATAGATCTAAACCAGAAAAAAAAATACTTCCAAGTTACATAGTTTGACCTCTCTCATAATACAAAATTTGGGGGTTTTTATTTCTCTTGAACCAAGGCTAATGCGTTACCTTTTGCAGATGCTGGGATTAAAAGCACCCAGTCACATTCCCTTCAATGAACAGATATCAAGAGGAGATTTGCCACAATAAGGACTTTTGTTGTAGGTCTCTGTTTGTAGCAATAGTGTTCCCATACCTACTGGAATATTGATTAAAGTTAGATTAAGACAATATATACTTCATTTTTAATATTAATCGTATTGTAAGAAATATATGACATTCTCTCCTCTTTTTTCTTATACATTAATAACAAATTCAATATCATTTAAGAAAACAAGAGAACAAAATGAAGAAATATTTTTTTCTAAATCACCCCCTTTAATTCTCTTCTGCAGTTACTTCTGATATGTGTTAAAGAACAAAATCTGTCTACTTTGGTTACAAAATCCCTCTGGGATGCCCAGCTGAAAAGTGGTCATGTAGGGAAATAGAATAATTAATCTAAAAAATAGACATGAAATTAGTGGATCAAATAGAGAATACGTACATTTTTTGTGATGAAAAATCTCTCCTGGGACATTTTCATAGAAATGGCCTGAATATATATATTTGGGAATATAACCCACACTGTTCAGCATGGAATGTTTTATTAATCATAGTTCTTCAAGACAGTGAACATGGGAGGAGATAGATCAGGGAATAAATAATACATACAACAGAAATGGCCCTTAGATGAGTGGCTCTTCCCTTTATAAATATTACAAGCTCCCCACCATCCCCCAGGTAAGAACACAGTATTCAACACATTTAATGATGAGCAACAACAGAAGAAGAGCGTTTCAATTTAACATGGGAGGTAGATCTTGGCTATCCCAAGAAGTGTATTACAGCCCTAATATTGTTATATAGAGAATTCTGGTATATTTTTATCCTTCATTACTGGAAACTGACTCATGCAGTAACAGTTTTGTATCATATTATTGGGGATGAAATTATCTGACTTTATATGAATCATCAATATCAGATTAAAAAGTGGCAGCAATGAATTTTGTACCATACTGCCATTTGATACAATAATGGTGCTAATAATATCTGAAATTATGACTTCTAGTCACAGCTCAGCAAGAGATCATTTCGGATGGGGGTGGGATGGAATACAGTTTTCTTCCTGTATTATTCTTTGCAAAACACATCCCTTTTTCACATAAACATTCTTACGAACACAAATACATTTATTCTAATTAAAAATCAAACGCAAAATGTGCAAAAATGTTGGTGATACCCCTCTGCCCCCACTGAGAGTATAGGATGACTCAGTGCCTAATTGAGGTGTTCTGAATCACGCTGCCAGGTTCTTGAGTATACATTTTAAGCATTGCAATAACATCCGCAATAGCATCCACAGTAGCTGGCCTAAATCCTTTCCCCAGAGGCTAGCACTAATTGTGTGAACATAAGAACACTCATATTGGGTCAGGGCAAAAATCCACCTAGCTCCGTCTCCGGCACTGACCAACGGCAGATGCATAGGGAGCCATGTAAGAACAGGGCAACATATGGTGACGCCTCCCTGGTACACTGCTTTGCCAGCAGTGACTTGTGCCTCCGGGACTTCCTGAACGAAAGGTGATGCCTTTGTGTTTAATAGAATCCTGTCAATTTTATTTCATTAATTTGTCTCATCTCTTTTGAATCCAGATAAGCTTTAGGCATCCACAATGCCTTGTGTCAGCCACACATATAAGAAAGTACCTCTATGGCTTGCTTTTAATCTGTTACTTGCTAGTTTTATTTGATGGTCTCAGCATAGATGAGACAGTTTCTATTCATTTCACCCACTTGACATTACTGCTGTTTTACAGACATCTGTCGTATCCTTTCCTCAGTGACTTCTCCAAGATGAGGAATGTTATTCTGTTTAGTTTTTCACTATCATTGGTCCTCCTTGTTGTCCCTCTCTGTATCTTTCCCAGCACTACTGTATTCTTTCGAAGACAAGGTAACACTGAACTGTATTAAAGACACCTGAGTTTTTAAACAGTGGCATTATGACATTTTTTATATTGTTTTCTGTTCCTTTACAAGTAATTCTTAATTCTGCCTGCTTTTGGCATCCATTAAACACTGAACTAATAGTTTCATAGAGCTACCTGCTGTAACTGCAATATCTCTTTCCAGAGCAGTAATAGCTGGTTCAGAAGCTGTCACTGTGGAAGCAAGATCACTTTGAATGCATAGTGAAGATTTCTTTCCCACAACTCTGCTTGCCTGTCACATCATTTTTACTAGTGAAGTAGAACATGGACAGAACTGCTCTTTCCAGCAGACACAGCCCTACAGATTATAAGATAAATATCTTCTTTCAGTGGCAGGGTTTGTTCCTTTGGAGCCTCAAGAGTCAGAGAGGAAGATCCAAAATGAACTTTTTGCATCTGAAACAAAGTATGTCAAATGACTGAATGCACCTTTGTGGCAGAGAGATGGGAAAGGTAAACAAGGAGGAGCTGCTAAATCACTGAGATAGATCTAGGGAACAGTAGTCTTGCCATAGCTATGTATCAAAGGAACTGGAGGGAGTCACTGGAGCAGAAGGGGCAGAGGTAGCCCATTTAGACTTGCTGAACCAAGAGAAAGAGGCAGAGCATTAAACATGAGTTCTTGCAGTTCTTACAGCTCCTGTGCTTAGGATATTGAATCCTAGTCTTAACCCGTACGTTCTGAGGAGAGTGGATAATGATTCAGCTTACTATACATACATTCAAATGCTTGAAGAGATGTATTTAAGCACAGCTGAGGTGTGTTTGGTTTCCTGCTTGGTCACAAGTTGCCACTCCTAACGCCATGGATCTAATGTAGATCCTGTGTGTTGTGTCTGTCAACCTTGGGTGGATTTTTTGCATGTACTAGTCTTTCTCAAATGGTGTTTGTGCCTGTGTGCAGGAAACTGAATTGCACCCCAGTGGCTTGTCTCCCCGTAAAAAACAATGACTGTATTGACTGTGTCTCTATTGATTATGTGGCAACTTAGACACATAGCTCACCTGAGCGCACATCCCTTCAGACATCTGTATTTGATGTCTTCATTTTGAATTGAATCTGCTTCTCTGGTCTGGCTTCCTGCATATCAACTATTTCTTTTTACTATTTTTTGCAGGTGAACTCCGTTTTACAGCGGTGACATAACTGCAGCATATGCATTATTTTTCTGCAGAGAATGGCATTCACAGAAGGACATTAGCTCTAAATCGGCAGTATATATATTGTGATGTTAGCCTTAAATTAAATCTGAGACACCAGGCACATCTCAGCTGTAGCTGTTGTTCCACAGCTAATCCTACATAACTCAGTCTACACAAAACCCGTGCTGCAGATGAGCCTCTACCAGCTTGTGGCACACACACATGCACACAGAGCAAACCCGCATGCTGCTGACATTCCGGCAATTCAGTTTTGAGAACAAGTCTTCATGCAACTTTCCCTAAATTATAACACACTGCTTAGTGAGTCAGATGCACCTTTAGACCATTAGGGTGACCCTGTCTGGCAAGACCAGGACTTTTAGGGCATGCTCTACATCAGTTTACGGTCTCAGCAGCCTTTATCTGGTCCAAGGACCCTCCAGCTGACTTGAGAGCTGGGATCCTTCCAGGGGAGTTTTCCTTGCAAATCTGCAAATCCGAGGCTGGGTATGAGGAGGGAGTTTACATTTTCCTGACCCCCATTAGCACTGGGTTAGCTTTACTATTACTTCATCAGTCCTTTCAGGTTCCCTTTCTCTACCTCTTCTTTTTTTGTCAGTTCCATCAGCACACAGAATAGCAGGATGCTAAATGGATGCCTTGGGTCTGAGCTGGTTTCTTTTTTTTCCTCCTCTCCTCTTCATCTCTCTAATGTTGACAGTAATCTAGTGCAAGGGTTTGTCTCATTTACACACAAAAAATTATCAGCCTGTGAATTAGATAGAAGAGTAGGGATACTGTTCAGAAAATTACCTTCTATTCAGCAGCTCTGTTGACTCCACATTTACTGTGGATTAAAATTCATGCTATATGAAAAGGTAATTTTCTTTTCTAGTCTTGAGACTTTTCCTTGAAATATTCAGATGTACGCTGAAAAGCAAACAAATCACTCAACTTTCTTCCGTTTGCTTATTTGGAAAGAGTGCCTTCCCAAACTTTGTTGAGGAGAAAAATAATTTTCTTCTTCAAAAATCTGGAGCAGCTGTTCCACTTTTTTGCAGGATTTCTGCTGTTGGAGATTTTCTTGTAGGTATATTCCTCTGAATAATTTTATTTGTTCTAGGTACAAAAAGGAAGGAAAAAGAAATAAATATAATCCCTTAGCTGTCTGTGTAGAGAAACTGAGCTGTTTTTGCATGGTATCTAGCACCATAAGAATATCCCAGTGAGAATATAAGGATTGACAGGCTGAGAGAGTTGGGGTTTTTCAGCCTGGAGAAGAGAAGGCTCCGGGGAGACCTTATAGCCCCTTCCGGTACCTGAAGGGGGCTACAGGAAAGATGGGGAGGGGCTCTTTATGAGGGAGTGAAGCAATAGGATGAGGGGTAATGCTTTTAAACTGAAAGACGGTAGATTTAGGTTAGATATTAGTAAGAAATTCTTTACTGTGAGGGTGGTGAGGCACTGGCACAGGTTGCCCGGGGAAGTTGTGGCTGCCCCATCCCTGGAAGTGTTCAAGGCCAGGCTGGATGGGACTTTGAGCAACCTGGTCTAGTGGGAGGTGTCCCTGCCCATGGCAGGGTGGTTGGAACTAGATGATCTTTAAGGTCTCCTCTAACCTGAACCATTCTATGATTCTATGATAAATATGAGCATCCCATCAAGAGGCTTATGAGTGGTCCAGTTCAGAGCTGAGGAGCAGGGGAAGACTTATGGTGCAAATTCTCTTCCAATGTGACCAGGGCACAGGTGTGGTTTGGGGCTCACAGTATCCCAAGGATGCAGCAAATGTCCCGTCCCCTGACCTAGTTGAGTGCACGGCATGCTGCTGCTGCCTTGTCGTTGTAGAGAGCCGGTTTGCAGCCATGCCTTCACCTGTGTCTGAGTTCAGATACTGTGCTGTCTTGTGTTACACCACAGCAGGAGAGAGTCTGGGTAGGCGTCACAGTAGTTTGCTGGAGACCGTGTTTTTGGTACAGGAAATTCAAAAGAATAAGGGAGTAGTTTACATGTGGTTTAGTAAGGAATCCATAAGCTGAGTCTGAACAAAGAAAACCTGGTACCACGTGTGGTATGCAGTAACCTTCTTTGCCCAAATCTGCTTCAATTGTAATCTTTGTACGTGACTGTTGCTTACAGGGTTGGCAGAGAGAGAGGGGAGGAACACAGAGCAACAGGGTAGAATAAACTGCAAAAAAGTAGAAACAGGGAAGATGCTGCCTGTTGGAATCATAACTCCCCATTTGTTTTTTGTTGGATTTGTACAACTGGGAACACCCTTTTAGTCAGGACACAGATCCTGAACTTTAAAAAAGACATGAACAGATGCTTCACCCCTACTCATTTCTCTGGCTTTGTGTGTTCCTCAAGAACCACCACAAAAGTAAATGTTGCAAAAAGCATTGTTTATGACGATTTCTTTGGGTTTCCAAAGTGTCTGATGCTCCCCAAAATGGAGATGCATGATTAATTTTTGTTGCTAAGAAAAGTTCTCCTTTTAACTTGCTTTTATCTTCTGGAAAGTCAGCTAAAGGATAATAAAAATGAAGCTGGTGGGATAAAGCCTCAGTAGAGTAAAATCCATTATATCTAAAAGGAGACATGGAAAGATCAAAGAGGGAGCTAAATGTGTCCTGAAGTACTTCAAAAGGTGGCTCACTTAGGGACTATTGATCATCTCAGGACAGAAGTGAAAAATTGGCCAGCTTTTACTGAAGGAATTGAAGAAGCTGTTGTAGAGGCGGAAAAGCAGCAAGTCTTTTAGTCTATATGCAGGCTTACATGCTGATAAATGTTACAGCTATTTGCAGCTATGTAAATTAGTGTATGAGTTGGATGTTACCTTACCACTGGTGTTTTCAATTGCAATCCATTTTATTCACTGCCGAAGATTTTAGTTCTGCTAATGTTACTAAATACAGAGATTTCCTTTGTTTTCTAATAATGTAAAGTACATTTTGCTTCATTTAATTTATGCTGCAGTTTGTAACAAGTTTAAAGATAACAGCTTTCTGCACTTGAACATGAAGGACATAACAATGACTGTAAGTATAATATTGTAATCATAACATGACTGACAGTATAATATTGTCTGTAAAAAATTGCAGAGTTTTTATATATATGTATATATAGAGATACATATGGAAACACATACAAATAACTAAGTATATATTGTATATTATATGTCTATTATTATATATACAATATAATGAAATTATATATAATGTACTATAATGTACTTTAATAGCATTTGCCCTGAATTAAAAAAGAAGTAAAAAAAAAAAAAAAGAGAAATAAAAAGAAGAAAAAAACAAGAAATAAATATACATAAGGAGCATTTCCAGGCAAACAAAACAAAACAAAACCGCTCAAAACCTGAACTGCGACAAAATTACAGCTTGTCTCGTAACTACCCTGAATGGCTCTCCTCAGCGTTACTTCCTGCTTGTGATGATAGTGGATTGACACCAGCTTTCCAGGAGGCCGGCTGAAGCAGGAGCACTCAGGATTTCTGTGTCCTTACCCCTCCTACCATCCCAGTGGGGAAAGGTGGCCCACCCTGGAGGAGGCAGAGAGCTCGGTACTCAGCTCTGACAGTCTGCCTGGCCAACGCCTGTCAAATTTGCTTTCTGCCTGCAGAAAGTGAAGCTGACACAAACCTTCCAGGTGAGGAGCCTGGAGACCTGTCAGTTTGATTTTTCCCAGTGGAAAAATGGAATATTTGTTCACAAAATAAATTAAAAAAAAAAAAAAAAATCAATTCTGCGAGAAGGGCATGTTCTATCAGAAAATCCTTCTGTCTGAACGTTCCCAACTAGCTTCACTGACAATTTGCATCTGCTGTGGAGGTAACATAAAAGGAGTGCAAAATACATACCCACTGATGGTATAAAGACAGTCCTGGCTGGGAATTTAAGGCATTGTTCAAGTACCTGGTATTATACACTAGTTGCTTCCTTTATAAGGGCCTATGCCCCTTGCTTTTAAAATTACCTCAGTCCACAGCATGTATGGATATACCTCTCCATCTCCCATGAGCTACAAGCCTTTGCTGGAAACTTAAAGGTGTGACTGGACATGGAAACAGTATGATTTGGACAAGCAAAATCCCATTTAAGCAGGATCAGGAGACCAGAAGAGGAGCCAGTCGGGGTGGCTGCCAAGGGGATGCTGAGAAGGACTCCCAAAGACCTTGCAGAGGCTAAACTTCTGTAGATGGAAACATGAAGCCCTCTCACAAGAGTAAGAAAAAGACTGTCAAAGAGAAGAGTGTGCACAAGGATTTCTATGCAAAGATGTCTGGTTAATGCAAAAAAATAAAAAAGCGGGCCTGTTCAAGGCTTCTGTGCTGTACACACCCAGTCGACATCTGGCTGAATATGAGCAGCAGTGTGCCCAGGTGGCCAAAGTGGCCAACAGCATCCTGGCATGTATCAGGAACAGTGTGGCCAGCAGGACTAGGGCAGTGATCGTCCCCCTGTATTCGGTGATGGGGTGAGGCCCCACCTCGAGTGCTGTGTCCAATTTTGGGCCCTTCACCACAAGAAAAACATTGAGGTGCTGGAGAGTGTCCAGAGAAGGGCAACGGAGCTGGTGAGGGGTCTGGAGCACAAGTCTTGTGAGGAGCGTCTGAGGGAGCTGGGGGTGTTCAGCCTGGAGAAAAGGAGGCTGAGGGGAGACCTTCTCGCTCTCTACAACTGCCTGAAAGGAGGGTGCGGAGAAGTGGGGGTCGGTCTCTTCTCCCAAGTAACAGGCGATAGGACAAGAGGAAATGGCCTCAAGTTGTGAGAGGAGAGGTTTAGGATGGAAAAATTTCTTCGCCGAAAGGGTTATCAAACATTGGCACAGGCTGCACAGGTTGAGTCACCGTCCATGGAGGTATTTAAAAGACGTGTAGATGTGGCACTTCAGGACATCGTTTAATGGTGGACTTGGCAGTGATACGTTAACGGTTGGACTCAATGATCTTAAAGGTCTTTTCCAACCTAAACAATTCTATGATTTTATGATTCTATTCTTTGTGAGTTACTACCATCATAAGAATAGGATGAGTGACTTCAGTGAGTGGAATATTGCTACTGACCTGAGCAAGAGCCTGAGATTCTTAAAAACAAGATTCTTTTCACTTTAGAAGACCAATTTAAGTGATGCATTTGGATTATCCAGTTAAGAAAATGAGAGGTTTGTATGTCGAACATTCACAAATACTTTCTTTTTCTTTTGATACTCACTTAAAATATGGAGTAAATTCACAAATGTCAGAAAACTTACTTCTGTTTTGTTGCACTGCAAGTGAAGATAAACTAAGGCTCTTTTTACTGCAAGGAAACATGGAAGAGGATTTTTTGTCTTCGCAGAGTGTATGAAATGCTCATGATTTTTAAGGTGCACATCTTTGACTGCAGAATTAACCTAGCAACATCAATGAAAGAAGAATGAACACAATGCCAATACAAAAAAATACATTGCAACTTTAGGTATTTAATTTAAGCAAGCAAGAGCACAAGCCTGCTCCCAGTGGAGTCAATGGATTTTTACAGGATTACGTTCTTAATTCCAGTGGAGCTGCATAGGCAAGAAAGACCTGATGCACTTTGAGCTGTCTGGATGACATTAGTAGTCATCCCTGTGGAGGTGGTATATGCATATATTTTTTTATACACGTATATATACACACACACATGTATATACATATATATACATACATTTATACATATATATGTGTGTGTGAATGTGTGTATACTCGCACAAAGGATCCCTTTGGTGAAAAAAAACTAGGAACTTTAATTTATTCTTATTTTCTCAAATATTTTGCTAAGATGTGAATCTAACCTGAAAACTGTCAGGCAGCCCCTTGGTTTAGATAGTCAATGTATATAGTTTGGCTGGTTTAAATACAAAATTTTTGGTTTATATTATGTGGCATTTAAAAAAGATTAAAGCTGCTTTCCACAACAGTTTTATTAAGAAAATAACCAGTGGCAAGTGTTAAGCTACTTTTTAATTTTTCCCGTAATAATGTCATTAAAGCAATATTTAATTTAAATCCAGCTAGTGTATGATGATAAAACGTTATTTTCAATACTGAATTTAGATGATTATTTTTCAAGGGATTTTTTTAGTGTGAAGGGAGTTACAGTCAGCATGCTACTGTACTGTGTTTTCAGTGCAAAAGAATTATATTTTTTTATTCACTTTAGAAGACTGAATTTTTGAAGTGATGCATTTGGGTTATCTGGCTAAGAAAATGTGGTGTTTATATGTTAAACATTCACAAATATTTTCTTTTGCTTTTAATGGTCTTTAAATTTCAAACTAAAATTAGGCAGCCACAGACCTGAAGATTTGTGGTTGTGGGAAGAAATTTCTTTTATTCAGGGCAATCTGCTTAGCTTCTTTCAGGTCTATAAAATGGTAATTCTGCTAGTCATTGTTGCTGTTATTTATTATGTTTTATTGCCTTTCACACAGCCTCATGAACCCATTCTGACAGAGTTACGTACTGCTGGAGGACAGTCTACTTTCAAAAAGGCTTGTATTCTAAATAGGACAATAAATGAAACCAACGTACAGGGAATATGAGCAGAGGAATAGCATATAGAAAATTAGATTGGTAGGCTCTGTGTTATGTGTTATGTTGATCATGTGAGTGAGAAAAACTGAGTGCTGACCTCTATTTTCCAGAATTTTTCTGTATTTTTCATAAAATGGGCATTGGCTAAAATCTATAAACATCCTGGAGAAGAAATAAGGTTTCTTCATGTTTGCAGGTGAATGTCGTGCCAAGCAAGGTACAGCACCACTCTTGGTCTTTCCTTCTTTCTCAGCACAAACGTGTCACCTCCCATTCTTCACTTTTCTGTACAAAAACAGTCCTTAAGTTTTATTTTTTCCTTTTTTTCAGTCTCCTCCTAATAGTCAGAACGGAAGGGAGAGAGGCACATTCCAATTCAGGGAATAGCCACACCAAAAGAGCAGGTTCAGCACCTGTCAGCCAGCACATACCTAGGGGAATGTTTGCTCGCCTCCATCTACTCCAGCTGTGCAGTAAGGTGCGTTGTAATTGAATACAAATATAGACATCTATCAACATACCTTTCTTAAAAAGCCCTGATGGAATCATACATAATACCCTCCTCCGAATAATATATTCCTACCCCACAAAGCCTGTCAGTCTCTTCTGAAGAAAGGCAGTTCAGCAGATTTAGTTACACTTTCTACATCCCCCTTCTCATTAGGATAACAAGGAAACACGCTTTCATTCGGTTTTCCAATGATCTATATCTATAACTGTAGAGCTGTGTTTCAACTTTAGTTTTCTTCATCCTCTACTGGCCAGTGTGAAATCTGAGACATCACATCTCATTTGTCAGTCTCTGTCCTGTGCTAGAGTTCAGCAGCTGGTTTTTGCTGCTCCAGTAGCCATTCACAGCTCTGACTGTGCTGGTGCAGCTAAAGGTGATGTGAACTACTGAGGGCACATTACATACGCTCTTCTCATTATACGGCTGTCAGGTCTGAAAAACTTTAGCTGAAACTTGTCTATGTATTAAATTACTGGCAGATGCCAGTACAAGGTCTAGAAGCTCTGCTGAACTTCCAGGCAGGAGGTCAGACTGTACATATTCACTGCTTATTTAGGACTTATTCAAATCCTGTTGCTTCCTCTAACCTCTTTCTTTCTTCTCATTGAAAATCATCGAGGAAACAATCTCAGTAGAAAACTACTAGTGTGATTAGGTATAGCCTGGAAAGAGTGTAATGTATAAGTAAAATGACTGGCTACCACATAAGGTCACAGAATCACAGAATGGAAGGTTGGAAAGGACATCTTGAGATCTTCTACTCCACACCCCCTGCTGCTCAAGCAGAGTCTACAAGAGCAGGTTGCCCAGCACCGTGTCCAGCCATGTTTTCCCAACCCCAAGGATGTCTCTAAGGACAGATACTTCACAGCCTCTCCAGGCAAACTGTTCTAGTGCCTGATCACCCTCACAGTAAACAACAGTGTGCTTTCTTGTGTTCAAGTAGGATTTTCTAGTTTTTAATTCGTGCCCATTTTCTCTTGTCCTGTCAGTAGGTACTACAGAGAAGGGTCCGGCTCCCTCTACTTCATATCCTCCCCATTAGGTATTTAGACATAATTGGTAAGATTCCCCCAAGCCTTCTCTTCTCCAAGCTGAACAGTCCCCAGCTCTCTCAGCCTCTAACCGTGTGAAAGATGCCCCAATCTCTTAATCATCTTTGTGGCCCTGTGCTGGATTTATTTCAGTAAGTCTGTGTCTTGCACCGAGGAGCTCAGAACTGGACACAGAACTCCAGATGTGGCCTCTCCAGTGCTGAGTAGAGAGGAAGGATCATCTCCCTCTACCTGCTGGCAACAATCCTCCTAATGCAGCCCAGAAAACTGTTGGGTTTTTTTACTGCGAGGATGCACTGCTGGCTCATGGTCAGCTTGTTGTCTACCAGGACCTCAATCACCTTCTCTGCAGAACTGCTTTACAGCCAGTTGGCTTCCTGTGTACTGGTGCCTGCGGTGATTTCTCCCCAGATGCAATTATCTACAAAAGGACTAACAGTTAGCCAACCGTAACTTGGGAATATTCTCAGACTGAGCAACAGAGATAATGGTAATTCAGTTAACACTTTTCTTTGTACACAAGACCAGTAAAACTCCAGCAGTTACCGCTTCTAGTATTTTCAGTCACAGATCACAAAGGAGATTCTGGAAGTTTCCTACTAAGGATACTGTGGCAGAATTGGAATCCCAGGTAATTACACAAGTAAGGTACCAAATGTCCTGCTGGAAATTAATGTAACTCAAAGAACAGAAGTGTTTGTTATTGCTGCATGGCGGTTATGTGGATCATGAATGTAGGAACAGATCGTTCCTACATCTCCATGACACTGATCCACAATAACTCTTCTCTTCTAAGATCTTGGTGCAGATTTTTTTCTTTCTGCTTTGCATACTACTTAACAGGTTTGGTACTGTTATTATTTGTATTTCTGGAAAAGCAGTTGTGTAGCTGAAATGCAAGTAGGAAGAAAAGACACGGGCTTCATTCTCTTCTCACACCAGTATAGTACTACTGATTTCAATGCATTTAATCCTGAGCAATGGCAGTTTAAATAAAAGGTAAGAGAAAGTCATAATCTATCTACAGTGTGTTACTTTGGGATGTGGTGCTTGGTGCCTTGAATACAGGCAGGAATAAGAGCTGCAAATTGTAAACTCATTAGAAAAGGCTCTGTATCTTCCTTTAAGTTTGTGTAGACTTTCATTCGCTTCTAATGGAAGGTTAGGCTATGTAAGGAATGTAGCAGTGGACTCTCAGTCAGCTTTCAAAAATTTTGTTGTCCTTAGAGCAGTTGGTAATTTACTTCCTTTTCTTCAGGTGGCTTTGCAGTTTGGTGCTGCAGCTGTTGATTTGCTCTTCCTCGCAGGAGACAGGATGAAGCGTAAAGAAGGAGCCTCTGGTAAGCAGTTCACTGCTGTTCTAGTCCTTTGCGTCTTATTGTTGGCAAAAGCAGCATGACCTTACATAATGTGACACATGATAGAAGAAGTAATGTGACAAGACATATCAGGCAGCAGTGCTGCACACAAGATATATGACACATCTCATCCGAAACAAATATTGCTCTTAGCAAAGATAGTACTTTTTTAAAGTACTTTTCTCTCTACCCTTCAGACTGTTGATAGATATGAGGGTCACTACAGAGACTAAACCTCTGTCCTGAATAATACCAGAAGTCCAACAAATTGCTGAAGCTGGTGTTTAAAATTAGAAGATTAAAATTAGAGATAAGTCCGAACACAAATATGCTAAGCTGTGTGGTCAGAAGGAGAAGATGGTGGGATTTTTTTTCCCCACTGATTGTCAGATCAATTGTACAAGTAATAGCACAAGGCAACAGTTGCTGTCAATTAGAAATAACACAAGTGAGATTTCATTAATTTGGGTCATTGTAGTTGGAAAACGACTTGCAAAACCTGGAGTTCTGTGAATTAGTAAAGAAACACATTGGAAATTGTACCATCTATTGCACTTGTCAACCACAGTTCAAGTTTTTTCAAAGTTTTTTATCGCATTTTTGCAAACATGCTGTAGTGTAAGTTTTTAGAATAAAAACAATAGATAAATAAATTACAATAAATAGATTAACTGATATTGCATGAGACCAAGTTCCAGTGATTAGCTCTTGCACTACTGCACAGAAACTCCCATGCTTGAAAAGAATGCTAAAATAGAGGAACTATTTAGCTTCTTTTGTATCACTTTACATATATATGACCACCTTTCTCTAAAGAGTGGCAAGAACTTTCTAGTAATGAACGTACGAAAATTCAAAACCTGTTTGGCTATCAAAAATGACATATTATTTATTCCTACTTATGGACAGGTGAGGTGGGGCTCAAGGAGACTAAATAAGTTGCAGAAGATGGCACGGAGAATTGGTGACCAAGTCCATTACCCTTATTCTGTACTGGTCTCCATTTAGATCAGATAACAGGGATGAACTCGAGACATGATATGTTGAGCATGCACAGGGGGGCTATGTGGACTACCCAACCCTTAATACCACATTTTGGGCATCTGCTTTCTATCTGTTAGGGCTGTAGGCAAATGAGTTGACTGTTAAACAGGCCAACCGTATCCTGGGCTGCATCAAATGAAGCATGGCCAGCAGGTTGAGGGAGGTGATTCTGCCCCTCTACTCTGCTCTCATGAGACCCCACCTGGAGTACTGCATCCACCTTTGGAGCCCTTGGCACAAGAAAGACATGGACCTGTTGGAGCAGGTCCAGAGAAAGGCCACGAATATGATGATAGGGCTGGAGCACTTCTCCTGTGAGGACAGACTGAAAGAGCTGGGTCTATTCAGCCTGAAGAAAAGAAGGCTCTGGGCAGACCTATAGTGGCCCTCCTGTATCTAAAGGGGGCCTACAGGAGAGCTGAGGAGGGACTCTTTATCAGGGAGTGGAGCGATAGGATGAGGGGTAACAGTTTTAAACTGAAAGAGGGGAGTTTTAGATTAAATATCAGTAAGAAATTCTTTACTCTGAGGGTGATGAGACGCTGTAACAGGTTGCCCAGAGAAGTTGTGGCTGCCCCATCCCTGGAGGTGTTCAAGGCCAGGCTGGATGGGGCTTTGAGCAATCTGGTCTAGTGCATGGTGACCCTGCCCACAGAAGGTGGGGATTGTGACTGGACGATCTTTAAGGTCCCTTCCAACCCAAACCATTCTATGTTTATAAATTCTCTTGTTTAGGCCTCTTTTAACCTATCAAAACATACCTCTGCTTATAAACCAGTCTTTTCTTCTATCGTCATTTCTATTGTGCTTTTCCATAGTCCTGTTGTATGACCAGTTTTCATACTGTACCAGAACCCATAAAGAGAAGTTGGTAGTTTCTAATTGCTTCACTGCCAATGGTTTATTGCCCTGGATGGCCTTGGTTTGGGAGATATGGATATGAATTCTGGCCATTAATGAAAGCTGTGGCACTAATGTTTTTCTCAAGGGGCTCATTTCTGGTTTGGTTGCTGCTTTGAACAATATCAGGCATATCGGCTTGCCTCCTGACCTCAGTTTCACTCCCTTGTTTGGACACAAGGATATGAAACTTTCTTTCAGGAATGTTTTGTGATTTAAGAGGTGAGAATAAGATGAGAAGAATTCAGGTAGTGTTATGTGTTGCTCTATTTATTGCTATTTAATTTTCCCATAATGAGAGTGACTAGCTTTGGGAAAAAATAGGGGAGGGCTTTTTATGAGTTAATGTTTGGCAGTTCCTCATCAAACAAGACCTTATCAGGGAGACTTTTGTCAGATGCCAGCACTGTTTAGATAATGTTTCAAAAAGCAAACATTTTAGAAGAGGGATTATCCACAGAGATCATTCTTGTTGGATTAAAAGATTTACAAAGGAAGAAAACTGGACAGGAAGAAACACACGAAGCTATTATTTTCTTTTCAAATGTGTTGCTCCTATTGTCAGTTTGGCAAACTCTTATGGGTCACATCCTGAGTACAGGACTGTACTCTAAATACCTATAATATTAGAGAGGACAGGATTTAGTCTTCTGCATGATACACCTGTTTTGAGATATTTATTTATTTTCCTGGTTTTAAATGGTGAAATTTCACTGATTTAAGGGAAGATGTTTCTGGTTTATATCAAAAAAGTGAGCAGAGAATTGAACTCTTGACTTACACTCCTCATATTAGCTCCCTACTAGCTCAAGAAAATAGGTACTAAGTGAGAGTGCATAATATTTTGCTATCTCTATACCAGAAAAAAGATATTCTGGTAGGTACCAGACTGTATTGATATTTTTGTTAATAAGTTGAGCCAGTTGTCCAATTCTATTATTATATAAGTCATTTCTTTTGTGTGTGCGTGTGTGTGTGTGTTCTTTATTTTCCTTCTTTAGTTTTTTAAATACTTTCTTGAAGATGATTTTGTGTAGTTTTCTTTGTCAATAGAGTTAAGGTAAAAAAAACAAAAATAGAAGGCAATGATATAGCTTTCAACTAGTGTAGAAAGATAATTAAACCTTACTGCTTTAAATCATAGCTCTAGGTCATTTCTCTAAGCTAAACTCTCAATAAACAACAAGAAAAGAAGAGAGCGCCATGTATACTTCACTTTTGCATCCTTAAGGTATAAGGGTTGTGATTGGACATAGCGTTTTTTTTCACACAAGTTCTGCTCTTCACTGAAATATTCATTTCCCTATATGTTACTTCAGATGCAATGACCTCCAGGAATACCCTAGCAAGAGATGTATTTCCAACGCAAATTCACAACAGTGTGGGTAACTTCGGACTTGGCTTCATTTGCTCTTGACATAGATGTCAAACTGAAGCACCATCTCTCTTCTTGAATCTTGGGAACCAGAGGTTATACAGCCTGACAGTTGGCAGCCTGATTCACTGTCTCAGAAGTCGTTGCGGAGTGGTGGCTTTTATTCTTCTTTCTTTTTATACTGCTTCCTTCTTGCATCTTTTTTTCTTAGCTATATGGTATTTTGTCATTTGAAAACTGAATGACACATTAATTTCAAGCACTAATGGGAAACTTTCAACTTGAAATCTAGTCAATTTAAAGGAAGTTAAATGCAGTTTCTGCCAATGCATTTACCTTGAGACATCCTGCCAGTGTTATATTTTTGCATTCACATTTTCCTATCTTTAAACTCTAGTTCTTTTTCTCTAGTGCTGTGTGAAAGACAAAGTCACTGGAGGATGATAGTGACAGAATGAGTGACTACACAAAAGGTGCCCACAGAACTGTGTCTATGCCATAAAGAGCAAGTTGAAAATTTTGCACATTTTTTATTTTCCAGAGGAACTTCACATAACATGCAAAAAGACATTTATTTTCTAAGAAGACCCACTGTTCTTGAAGAGATTTGTTACAAAATTTGAATCAAACTTTGCTTTTTTTAACCAAAAAAAAATCTGTAAAAGCGAAGTTGCAACAGAAAGTATCTGATCAGCCTTGGTACAAAAAGTCCTTGCCAAGCACATGGATGAGAGAAAAAAAGACAGAATTCCTAATCTCTTCCAATGCCTGGCAGTAAAAGGTATTACTTCTTATAACAGCGGTTAAAACATTTTCGGAATGAAGTATGATTTTTATGTTAACAGTATCCCTTTAATTAATTAAGCATAACATATTACCTCTGGCTGGATAGTGCTGGCTGCAGCTGAGAGCAAATGAGTTCCTACCATCTGAGATATATTCATGCTATTTACATGATTTTAAAGCCATGAGACTTTCTGCTCTTTCAGTGCAGAGAACTCAGGAACCACCACCCAAGCACTAAAGTGCTCTTCACAGATTAATACTTCTCATTGGGGATTCATTTAACCCAAAGATCACACAGTACTCAAAGACATGAAGGTTTTTTTTCTTGTCTGTTCTAACTTGATTTCCAATGTGACCATAAAGTTACTTCTTTGCAAACAAGGGGATACTGCAGAGTTAGTCAATAGCCATCATCTTTACCACAGGTAATGGAACGAAGGTTGCATGTCCCAGGACAAATACAAAGATCTATAATTTATTTTATTTTTTATTATTTTAGGAGACAATGCTTATGGACTTCAAGCTGAGATTTCACTGCATTGGGCACTTTCTGGCAAGCTGAACTTGCCCCCTGAAGCTTCCATTCTTTTAAAACTAACCTATGCAAATTAAGAGATTTAGGTGTGACTCTAAATGTAAGCAAAACTCCTTTTCTTTTCTCAAGTTTTCTTGAATTCAAACTGGGGTAAAATGTCCGACAATGAAGCACAGCTCCTTTCTAGGGTTTGTCTACCTAACCTGTATAGATACAGGGATTGTAGGATCATGGATCACTTGCCAGTTTAAGCCCCAAAGCATCGGATTATTAAATCTATAAAGAGAAAATAAGCGAACAGAAATAAATGTATTTGCATAAGTTAGTAGTGACATCAGTCCTAACGCTAGTGATCTCAAGACATGCCGCAATAAATCAGTAATTCTTGTAGTTTATCCACTTTCTTGTTTCTGTTTCAGATGCACGAGGAATTCTCTGTCTTACTTCATTTTCCCTCTGAGAATGAAGAGAGCGTGCTGATTTTAACTGCAAAGACTTGGATCATACGCAATTTGTTGTCAGCAAGGATGCCCTCCAACTAGCAAGTACTCCTAACATATTTGAGAGATTCATCCCTCACATGATATTAAACATTTAATGCAGAAAGGTGTGGGGAATTGACGTAGCTTTATTTTCTGTAGCTCACCCATAGAACTTTCGTTGCTTTGGCTTTCTTGTTTTTTAAATCTAACCAGCCACTACTAACCATGTATCAGCAGCTATCTCATTATCAAAGCTTTACTAGCTCAGGGCAATGATACTGTGCTTTTACTTTATTTTCTTGATTCCCCTGACAATAAGCATAAGCAAGAACAGCTGGTTCTTGCTTTCCATATTTTTTTCAACTGGACTGAGGAAATTAGAGCAGACTCTGAAAATGGAAGTCTTTGTCAGGTCAAAATTTGTGTTGATTCACGTGACATTCCTTATGAGCAACTTAAATATAGGCAGAGTGGCTTCTGGCAGAAGAAGAACCTGGAGTAGGTGACTAAATAAAGGGCCTGACATTAAGGGAAGGCATAAATCTGTCTCACTGGATCACATCAATAGGCAATGTGCTCTGTGTTAGGAGGTGGTGAGAAAATGGAAGAAACGTTACAGAATTTAGACAGCAACTATCTCTCTAAATACAGGTGCAATATACACAATTTCAGCACTTCTAATTTGAGAAAATTATGACCTTTAGTCCACAATTGCCTTTTGTCAATTGCCTTTTGAAATGTTTACTAAAGCTAATGTGACAACTTCCCCCAGACACAGAGAAGAAAAAGTCCACAAAATCAAAGATTTGAACGACTGGTACAGAATGCTTTTCAGACAATTGCATTTTTCAAGATTTTGTATTTTCATTCAAATTTTCATTTGATTTTTCAGAAGTTCTAATGAAGAAAAATAGTGTTTTCTATATAGTTTTGCTCTGCAGTTTGGTTTTTTTTTTAATCCCATCTCCCTTAGCTTGACCTCTTCTTATTTCTCATAATTGCTCAGCTCTTTGCGTCAAAGCTTATCTTCTAACCAGTTGTGAGCAAGCCTTTCTTGGGTGAAATGACTGTGTCCATTTCACTTTAGATAATCTAAAATCAGCAGTGAACGTGGACCTCTTAGGATTCCCAAATATAATGTGAAAATCTTACTGAAAAAAACCAAAGATGACCCACAATCTTCTCAGCCTGCTTAGAGTGGGAATGTCAAGGAAACAGATTATCGGGCTGGTTTACCAGGTGGGTCATAGAAGTCTGGAGATCTGAAATAAGGGAAGACGTACTCACAGCAAAATATTAGAATCTTTAACATTAATTGTATCTGCTTGGAGCATAGGCATCATTTGGCCAGACCCAGTTATATCTTTCTGCCCAGAAGTTTTGTGGATCATTTTGCTCTTCTTAGAGCTCTAACAGCCAAAGCTGTGGTGGACATTACACAGCAGCCATCTTCACTCTGCCTGAAAACACCACCAAGTCCACGAAATCTGTACAGCAGTTGGTTCTGAAAGGGGTGGGAGGACCATATTCAACCAATTGAAAGATTGTTTCTGTTTGCCTAACATCCATTTGTTTTTAACTGCTTGGACTTTTTAAAGAAATACTTGTTTTGCTCTAACTGTGGGCTTTTTATCAATCATGTATACATGTCTGACTTCTTATGTCATTTGGACCTTTTTTCCCTTACCATACTGACCCTCCCCTGGACTATTTAATCTTTTCCTATTTTAGTCATAGGGCCTTTCACAAAAATATGTTGCTGACATTTTAGATCTGAGTTCCTGTTTCTAGTCAGAGCTTTTTTTCTATTAGTCATTCCTAAAGAAAGCCAATCCACAGTCTTTTAAGGCAGGAAAGTAGATTGCAAGAGTAGCAAGAAAGGCAAAAACAACCACCCAGATTCCCCTTTGAATGACTTTCCAGTGTTAAGCTTGACCAGCTGCAGGGTTGAGGACTTTAAAGATTGTTTCTTATTCCTATCTGTGTATAATGGTGGGTTTATGCCTACATCTGCTTCAGACAATTTTTTTTTTTACCATTTATTTTTATGGGCTGGATGTTATTAGAAACATAATCTTCTTCCTGAAAGCCTGTCTACCTTTTCCCCAATGAGGCCAACGTTAGTCTCTGGGCAATTCCAAGCCATCAGCCATGTTGTATTAGACTCTGTTATGTCATTCACAAGCCTTTGTGTCTTCCACTGTGTGTCAGATTCCTGCAAAAAGAGGAAAAAAGACACATGAGAGAGACATGCAGGGCTGCAGAGGCAGTTCAAAAGTGGGAGCAACCATAAAGCTCCTAGTGCTTGCGTGAAAGTGGTATGCAAGTGTAGAATACTGCACTATATTTTTTCATTTAAAGTCTCTCCTATGCTAAAAATGACCTAGTTATTCTCCTGCAGACACAGAAGCCCAGTAGTACAGATTTCAGTGCTAGTACAGAGTCTGTGTCTGTGATGCTGTGTATGAGACTAGACAGTACAGTCAAATCAAGGGAAAGGCTCACGCTGACTTCTGTCTCATACTATTTCCAAATGTAGAATTAAGAAAAATTTGCCTGCTTTACCCTATTTCCAATACTAATCATTATTTTTATGTTGGTAGTGCTTTTTTATGATCTGTCAGTTCTGTAGCCTCTGGAACAATCTCTCATTTTTACTCTGAGTTCACTGCTGGAGACTCAGGAGCACTTACAGCAATGAAGATTATAGATTAACAAATTATATCATTTAAATGTTATTTTTTATTTTAATCCAAATTATGGAGTATTTCTCAGTTTCAAGTCTCCTTGACAAAACATAATTAATGTGAAAAATGCCAGTCCAGCTTCAGTCTCCCTAGGATTTCTAATTAAAAAGCTGACTCATGGACTACACTGGTGCATTTACAGTAAAACAAATCAAGAGTAATTCAATTGGTACTGATTTACATACTTCAAGTTTACAATGGTGTAAGTGAGAGCAAAAACTTGCCCAGATCCCTAATGTACTTCGATTTATGTAACCCGTGCCACGCACTTACAGATCTCCCCTTCTAAGTCATTTTAGTGATAGGGTATTGCAAAGCATGACTTTCCTGCAAAAGACATAAATGTTCTTAAATTGATATTGAGGAGCATTTCTAAAATAAAGAGGGAAGAAGACACCATTCAGAACTCAGTGGTCCTTTAGTTAAAAGAAGTACATCACCAGTGATAAAATTGAGGGAGATGTTGCACGTAGGTGCCTTGGGCTAAGGGCTGTCCACCAGCAGCTCTGCTGCCTGTTTCCCTGTAGCAGTTCTGCACCCTTTCATCCAAGATATCCCAGAGTCTCTTTGGCAACATTTTCCCCTTGTTTTCCTGCCATTGTTATCCTGCCATTTTCCTCATGTTATTCGTTATTCTCCTGTCCTTCTGCCTGTATACACTGATATTGCTGTAGTGGGAAGTGTTTGTCACTAGTGTGAGAATCAGCCGTTCTTTACCTCCTTTCCTTCTGCTTTGGTTGTAGCTTTTGAGTTACCTTAGGGACCCTGATAACACAGAAGCATAAAACTTAGCAGCCATTCAGCATGTAGCCCCTGTTGCTAATCAAAATGTGCTTCATCATCGTGAGCAGGAACAAGCAACGGGGGCCTTGAGCTGGTCCTGATGAAAACTACACTGTTACTGTGCCAAAATGTTACGGGGACACTCATTGCGCTGGATGGGAACCCAGGGGGGGATGCTCATCTGGGAACCCCCACTGCTTCTCCACCTCTCTCTCTCTCTTTTTCTCTCCTCTTTTGATTTTTTATTTTCTCTAGAAGTAAATTTCAGCCTTAGAGCTGAATGAATGACATCAGGTATGGAGCCTCCTAATAAATCTGCATGAGTGTGAACTTGTCTAAACCTACTTTGTTCAACAGAGGCACTATAAAGCAAAAAGACTGAAAATAACAGCTTACTCGGAAAGACCATGCCTGTACTAAGCAACACGGAAGTGCCTGGGACTGTTTCCTGGCCTTGAGGCCAACTGTCAGAAGTGATGAGTGTCCATGTAGCTTCTTCTACTCGATCAGCATGGCTACATCTGTTCTTCCTGCCGGGAATAGCCCTGGTGTGAGCTAACACTGACTCAGACACCCTCGAGCCCATCAGGCAGTGATTCAGCTCACCATACAGTGGACTTGGAAGGCTCACTGCAGCTGTACACACACGCACACCTGGTGCCAGCTAAGCTGCCTATAGAGTCTGAGACATCCTAATGGGGTAGGCAGAGATCACAGAGGGCCTGGGCAAGACACCATCCTGGGCCGGGAAGGACACCTCAAAGCTTCTCAATCAACACCTGATGCGTGCGAGCAATAGTACTGAGCACTAGTAGCTGGTTAAGAGTAGCTCTTTAGGTTTTTCTCAGTGTTCTGACTGCACCAGGAACTTAGGAACCTATACTGTGATTCAGTTACCAACATAGACAGCCATTGTTGGGCTGGTTTTGTAGTGGAATGTGCAAGAGATCTCCAGAGATGTGACAGGTATCATAAAGGACCTACAAGAGCTTTGATCCTTCTGGAGAAGTAGAAGAGAAGACACCATCCGGCAGCAAAAATGACACTAAACTTTTCTTTTTAGGTAACTAAAACTTTAAGTGCATGGGCAAACACTTAAAATGAAGTGCTTTAATCTTGATTTGAATCCTGACATTGGACCTATGATGGTGAGTGACTGCAAAAGTCTTTAAATACAGTGAGTGCTTTCTGGCATTCAGAGTGTTAAGATGCTACTCTGCATGGTTAATACTGGTATAAGTGGCCTCTACATTCAAACAAAACAAAACAGAGACATTAGTTACATGAATTAACATTGTACATTAATTAACAAACTGAAGTTAGATAAAGTCTGGATGTGACAGACTTCCATCTACTGTCATATTTCAACCTATGTACTAACTTCACGCCATAAATATATGAATAAAAGTATTACGGTCTAAATAAACAAAGCAAGAAAAGCTTTTCAAAAAAATCTTTATCTTTTAATAGTTATTGATAGATTTTTCCATTAAGCTTTCTGATAAGTTAAAGTAATCTACCTTATATTAGAACTCATACCTAGGGATATTATTGCACACCTTAAAAACCTGACCATATAGCTGATAGCAGATCAATAATTTCATAATTACTTTTTTCCCAGAATGCTCTAATAGCTTAATACTAGGAATAAACTACACATATACGCACCCAGCTTTTACTGTGCTTTTTATTTACCAACAAGGACATCAGAGCATTTTTATCGTGTTCTCATATGCAAGGTTGTTGAAAGAGATCGAAAGATGAAGGAAGAAGAGATCATGAGAAATGGGAAGGATTATAAAAGACTTAGAAATAAGCTTCAATTTCATTGAAACAGGTACCTATATTGTTTGGCTCTAAGGAAGTTTTAAACTCTTATCTTAAGGATCCTTGTCACTGCAAAATAAACTGATGTTACAATGATTCAATACCGTGCATGACGTTTCTGAGCTCGAGTGCTCTGCATTCGTTGTCTGTGTCACGCAGGGTTGAGAGATAATAGGCAGCGACTGAGAGACCAGTGTCCTCTTGGAGGTGTCCTAGGGAAAGTTTTATGAACTCTCTTTTTGAGCTTTGAGCAAAATGAAACATGAAACAGTAAAGAAGAGTGGGAAATAGGGAAGCTGGAAATATAAAGAGTTAGAAGCAATGAATCTGAAACAGAGGAAAGAGAAGCTTGAAGAAGTCAGTGGTAATGAGGTGAATGGAAGTTATGCAGGTTCTGAAAACCACTGTTTACCCTAGGAAAACGCACAGGGTAATTTCACGCTAAGGAGGCTGTTATGCTGTTAATTTTTTGGAAGGTACGCCTAGCTATGCTTGGTGCACCTCCAGAGCTCTGCTCAGAACTATGATACTTTACAGTTCTGCTTCAGCTCCCTATTCTCAAATCAGAGACACATCCGTAGATTAGTTTCATTCCCATTCCCATTTCATTTCCCTTGATACCCTTTGGTGAACTCCAGTGATTATGAGGATAAGGGATTATTTACATGCTCTAGATCCAGGCAGAGATCAGGCTTTGCAAACGTTTATTTTATGGTTTGCAAATTCATTGCCTTTTGTGACTTGCATTAACGCAAGTAGTGATTAGCAGTCATGTTATTAACCTATTATATAACCTATTATATAGATAATATCAGCCTGGATAGTACCTAAAAGCTTCAGGCTCATTTAGTGTTCCTTTTCTTTTACTTTTTCTTTTTCTTTTTTTTTCTTTTTCTTTTTCTTTTTCTTTTTCTTTTTCTTTTTCTTTTTCTTTTTCTTTTTCTTTTTCTTTTTCTTTTTCTTTTTCTTTTTCTTTTTCTTTTTCTTTTTCTTTTTCTTTTTCTTTTTCTTTTTCTTTTTCTTTTTTCTAGTAGTGTATTAAAGGTAGTTACAAGATTTTAACAATCTCAGTAGATTAATCAATCAAAAAAAGTTTGCTAATTTCTTACTGAAATTTAGGGAAATATTTCCATTTAGCATTTCGTTCTGATTTGTAAAAATTGCCATTTTCTATTGAAAGCTTGATCAGATAGGGTGCTACTTTTAATTAGGTAGATTGTTTCAGAAGCAGGTAAATAGGGAAATCTAGCAAGAAACAGAATGACTTCTACTTACAATACACAGTAGAATACTCCGTGTTTATCATTTCTGACAGATAGGAAAATTTGCTGAGAAATCATATTACAAGTCACAATCCTTTGTGGGAAGTAAAATTTTGAGTGTGAATCAGAGTATTTTCTCATGTCCATGACCTATTCTGGAGAACAGCAGGTAAGTTTATGAACCATCTATATCCTGTTCTTAATAACAAATATTACTAGGTGGTCACTTTGACAGAGTATGGGAAATATGAACAAGCAGTTCAGAACTGGTCAGAAATGAAATAAAATATTCTGTCTCTCTATTTTTCTCTCTCTTTTCTCGCGAATTTCATTATTTGCTTTTTTATGGCAGCTTTGTTTGCTTTAAAAAATACAGAAGGAAAAGTGGAGGAAGGACTCTTGAAAATGTCATCCATGTTTTGAAAAGGGGAAACTTCACATTTTCATTTTCAAAATCTCAGCTTTAAAAGGAACATAGTCTGCTGGGTAAGGCAGAAAATGTTAAAAGCAGACAAAGGAAATAACTTTAAACATTATCAAATTCCAGTTTGCATTTGAACCTGTGCCTCAGGCTTTCATTTTATATTTAATACCGTTTCCTGGGTTTAATTGCTCCAAAGAAGCAGTGATGAAATCTGAAGAAAAAGACCCCATAACAGTAAAAAAATCTGCTTGTAGTTATACCTGCCAGTTAAATAAATCCCTCTCTGTGAAGTTCATTTGTTGAGAACTCCTGAAGAAACAAGACGTTTCATGTCCAGAATGTTCTCTGAGGTTACCAGTGGATACCAGCAATGAGAGTTTACCGCTTTTGACTGACTTGTCCTTCACTCCACTTGCATTTTCTTTCCAGCTTTCCATACACATGCACAGTGAGCTCAGTAGATTGGAGCAAGTGGCGCAAAGAGAATGTTCTTGCTCCTTTCCCAGGTCTCTACCCCATCGCTGGAGGCAAAGTAGCCATGCGTGGTCCATGAAGAGTTTCTGTTGCTGCTGCAGATGAACGCTTAAAACAAATTTTGTTACACAAGTTATTGAGGGCACCTACACTTTCATATAGTGTGTATGGGGCAATGAACCCTTATGGCTTCAAGGTGAAGCAGAAATCTTGATTTGTATTCCTCATCCTGCAGTTACTTTTCCAGTTTTGAGCAAGTTATGACTTTGCTTATCTCTCCATAGAATGGATTATGACAAGAATTTCTTGTCATCAAGGCATGTTATGTGGCCAATTAACTTATATTTGTCATGTCTTTTTATGGCACTTGTATGGAAAGCCTTACATTGCTGTTGTAATGAGTTCACTCTCTTCCTATCAACTGCAAATGAAGCAATGGATGTTTTAATACTGAAGCATATTTCTACTCTTAATTATGGGCTAGATTATTATCACTCTCAGCCCAGCTTGAAGGTACTCTCTTCTTTGCAATATCCATTTCTCAGGTTTGTGGTGTTAGGTTCAGCTAATTTATTTTTGTAATTGGAAAGGAAGTAAGTTTGAGGGAGGCATCACTGTGCTTCATCTTGCCCATCAGGACTGAATAGCTTGTGGTCATTTGAATGTGTTAAATATCCCGGAGTGCAGTCAGGAAAAGCACTGTAAAATGTAAATTGCATGGCACTGAAAACATAGCAGCTGTTAGTAACAGCGAAGAACAGGAAGGAAAGGCAGGTGAGCCTCAGCTCAAAGGCTGCGCTCAGTGCCACGGGTCTCTCGAACAGGGCACAAATACATTTCTGATTCCTACTATTTACAGCATCCTATTACTTTGGTATTATTTGGAAGTTAATTACAGGGCCCATCAGCTCTTTCAGCTCAACAATATTTCAGTGAAAAGTATTCAGGCATTATGGGACTGGTTGCAAGGGAGATTATCAAAAAGTCAGAGAAGTGTAATAATCAGGGGATTTCTTTGTTAATAAAGAACTCGACGAAAAACAAATTAGTTAACACTACACTGACTTGAAATCCTGCTGACGGCAAATTTTGAAATTAATTTGAAAAAAAACAAACTCTGAAGATACTTTAAAGTTAAGCATAACACCAAAATTATGCAGAAAATCTGTGAAAATCTAGATCTCCAACTCACGTTTCTAGGCATGCAGAAGACCCTCATTGGTCTAGCATCTGAACACTTCTGGCATGCTATTTTAAAAACCAGAAACCAGAAACCATTGTGTTTAAAATGAAAAAGAAAATGAATTAGCCATGTTGAAAGCCACTCTATCGACAGTTGCGTTAGATCTTGCTATGGCTGTTTAGGAATCACGTTAGGGAGAAGCTACAGCCTGTCCTTCATCTGCATTTTGTCTACTGAGAAGACAAGCACAATGTGGCCGCATAGGCTTCTGGTACGCCAAGAGGCTGCTTATCAAGCCAGATGCTCAGTGTGTGGCGTGCCTAGGTAGAGCAGGAACAATTGGTCTGGCGTTGCCAGGATCACACCTATAGCACACAGTTGTCCAGTGTGAACTGAAATATAACTAGATTTTGTCAGATTCTTACCCAAAGCAGTAGCTGGAAATCAGCGTATCGTCGTGTATCTTCTGGACTCTAATGCGTGACTCAGAGGGACAAACTTTTCCTCAACAGCTAGCAAGGAGCTTGTATCCACATTGTTTTTCTCCAGCATCAAGTACTTGTTCCCTTGCCAGCTAACGTATATTTCAACCAACATGGTGTTTGTGGGCTGAATAGAGAATGTTTGCATTCCCAAATGAAACATTCACACGATAATGATAATGCAGCATAGGGAAAATTGTTCCGCATTTGCTTTCCTTTATGTACCCTGTTCATGGATTGTGTGAAGATTTACCGTGTATGCATTCAGCATGAAGTCATGCATCAGTGACAAAGCATTTCCTTGATTCTGCCTATTATATTTTTCAAATGAATAATATAATGTACTTATATTTTGCCTCAGGAAAACAAATGCAACTGTAATGAGGATGGGAAGTGTATTTTTATCTTAATAATTCCAACCATAAGTACTAAAACATCACGGGTTGGGTCCCCAAAAATCATGAGGGTGTCTTAAAGATCACAAGAATAGGAAAAATTATAATATTTTTCAAGTTGTGTTTCTTTGGTTTTTTCTTCGGTTTTTTTTTCTTTTTTTTTTACTTTGAGTATTGAGAGACACTTGGGATATATATTCAAACTTTTTTTTTCAGACATGGAGGCTAGAAACTTGTTTTTTGAAAGAAAAACTTTCCAATACTTATGTACAGTCACAAAGTCAGATTTGAGTAAATACATCATTATTTATTTTGACCTTCGTACTAAGATCATGATCGTGGCAAGGGGGTTGTCATATTTTTCAGGAAAAGAAATATGGCACATAATAACCAAGTCAGGGATTTGTAATGAAAACTCTTTTCAGCAGGACATGCAATTCCCTTACAGTCCCTTGGAAATGCCAACTACAGGTGAGTTCATTTTACCTAATCCAAGTTTGTTGTTTGGGATCTGTAATGGAAGAGATTCATATCACCTAATTCTATCTGTCTTGTAGGTGTCTAGCCTAAATGAGCTGCTAAGGTTCCTCTTACAGTTAATGGAGAGTGACAGGAACCTCCAGACTGCAATTCATTCCACCTGTCATAGACACTTGTCCTGGGGAAGAGCGAGTGTTTCTGCAGCCTCCATGGATTTTACAGGAGCCTTGAGACAACACATTCCCACCTTTATTTTTCACGCTGCTGCGTGAGGGATCCCACCACAAAGTCCCTTTCCAAGCACCGCTGCCCCCACATGTGAGCTGGGTTCCCCGTCAGATCGTCAACCAAACCCCGAACACCACGTTCCACCCTGGCACTTGGGGGTTGAAGCGAATGCAAACTTTTGTGCTTCTATGCATTTGACAGCTTATGAAACAATTTAGTTTGTAATACATTTGCTTAAATGAAAACCTGATTAATTCCACTGTACTGACTTATTAGAACTAATAGGTTTTGTTACATGTGTTGCAATTTAAGCATTGTTAATTATTCAGAGCTGAGTGAATATCACAAAACATTTGTCATGAATATTTGCACACATTTTAAACAAAATTGTCCTTGGCAGTGTTTGCAACAGTTAAATATTTGATTTTCATGTATATTTGGGTGAGACAATTTTCTTTTCATGAATATCAGCAGAAAGGAAATATCACATGAAAATTCACACAAATGTTTATTTAAGTAAATAGTCGTACCTGCAATATACTTGCCAGCATCTTTGAGAATCAGCAAAGTGAATGGTTATGCAGCTGGCAAAGCATTTTGGAATATATTAATGATAACTTCTTTAGATGTCACTAGGAAGAAGGTGGGAGTGAGAGTCATTGTGTAGCACCACATTCAATCAAAAAATAGCACACTGGCCATTTGATGATATCTCAAGCACATAATGATCCAGAACCTTCACATTTAGGGAAACAGCTCTGGACCTCTTAGACTGACCTGCCGCTGGGACATCCACATTGTGCACTACACAGTACATTTGGGTCCCACACTGCATTTCCACCAGCTATGCACCTCCCCTGTTGCCTGGAGCGAGGTTTGCAGTGTTTCCATCTGAGACGAAGGGAGTGTAGGGACGACTGAACACGTCAGAGAGTGACAGCCTCTGAGACCAGTCTTTTATATGGCACAATGCTTGATATTCATCCTGCCGAACTTCGGATTTCCATGGCATAATTATTTGTATGTAACATAGCCTACTCTGTTTAAAGTGAATAGAGAAAATAGGCTGTCAGACCCAAACTTGTAGTGGACCTTAGGAAGCAGTGAGTTATATTTTGCAATTGTCTGTACACTCCAAGTGTTCATCTACATGATCAAATAACTCAGCTTTCCTCTTTGCTCCCTGAACCTGTTCTCTTCTTCATCTAAACCAATTAAATGTCCTTTCATCTGAGCTTATTGTCTGCCAAGGTGACACCCAAGGTCGATCTGGGGATAGTAAGCCCCAGAGACAATTTGATATAAGCAATATGAGATTGTGGTGGCCCCAGCTTCCAAGTCCAATAGGACAGGTGTCAAAGCCCCAAATCACCTTGAAGAGTGCACAGCACATACCGTTATCCTCCTGATATTAAAACACTATTCCCTGTGACACAGGGTGGCTTTGAACTGGAAAAAAATTGCACAAATAATCATGATGTTCTAGGGCCAAGTGCTGTAATGTGTGGAAGCAGACTGTTTCTGCTAAAGTGGGCAGCCCTGAGCAGTGTGGACATGATACACCCTGGCATCAAAGTACAACACTCTTTAGCTGCATAAATGGGGCCATTACTCCCCACTGTTAATAAAGGGATTCTAGGCATCTATGTTATTAATATCTAAGGATAGGTGAGATAATTCCGCCCTGCCTCGGATGACATCTCTCCATTTCTGCCTTTTCAGGCGGGAAAAGACCATTAGGAAGAATATCAGGCCAGTGGGATGAACCAGCAGCTGTTGAGTGCGGAATGCACTGGCAGTTTCTCAGGACTAAAGAGAGCTAGTGCGTGAATCCAATGCCTGCTGCTCTTTGAGCTAGCGCCTGGACCAATAAACCTCCTGTTAAAATGAGCCTGCTGTGACTGTTTTGTTGGTATTTTTAATTTAAACAATAGCTAATTAAATATGAAAGCAATTAGTATTTCTGTTCAAACAGCTGTCATGTAATGTCTGGTGCTGCAGTTATAATTCCTTAGCAGCATTGCAAATGGTTTAGAAGCAATGGCTTTTGGGGAGAGGAAACGGAGCAATATTTTCTATGGGCATTGAAAACCACTGGCAGGTGCATTTAGCTTTTGCTGCTTCAATTTGCAAGCGTGTGGGATGCTTAGAAACATAAATATCCTTTGGATTTTGGTGGAACTTTAGGCAGCATTATAATATACAGCAGGGAGAGAAATACAGTTGCTGATACTGTCTTCCAGCTTTAACAGTGGAAGAATTTCTTATGCAGGGTTTCAGAACCCCAGTGGAGAAGGAAAGTATCATGGCCTTCCTCCACTCCTGAGGTTCTTCGTACAGCCCAGTCTGATGACAGCAAAAAAATGAGGACAACAAGAAACTGGTGGGGCATGGAGTCAGCTGTAATCCTGTTCTCCTCTTGGCAGCAGATTGTGGTTTACATGGGGAAAAGCTAAAACTCTCTTAGCTTTCCTACACTTCTTACCCTACCCCACCCCATAAAACAGCGAAGCCAGCAGAGTTCTCCAGTGATTTGGGTTTACTGAAGACACCCCGGCAATGGGCTGGGTGCAGGCAATGGATGGAGCTCCTTGTGTGTA
Organism: Chroicocephalus ridibundus; assembly: GCF_963924245.1. Lineage (NCBI taxonomy): Eukaryota > Metazoa > Chordata > Aves > Charadriiformes > Laridae > Chroicocephalus > Chroicocephalus ridibundus. The sequence goes on along the minus strand of NC_086286.1, from coordinate 119,690,561 downwards.
CACCAGCAGTGTGCATCTCGTCTTTCACTCTTCATAGTCCCGCTTATTAGCTCCTGAAGCCCAGAGGCTGTGGTGCAACTGCAGCCATGTCTGTCTGACAGCAGCCTGGGAGATCCGCACACCTTCTCTGGGCCATTCTTGCCCAATATTCCTGCATTTGAGCATGCCCTTGTAGCATTTAAATACTCCAAAGTTGTACAACTTGTAGACTTATTAATTATTAGGGTCTGTTTCCCAACCCACTGAGCTAGAGACTTGGAGACTTGCCACTCCCTTTAGCTGTAGTTCATCCTGTCCTTTTGTAATCTGAGCTGTTAAGTGTACTTCATCAAATATGTTTTTCTCAAATTAGTAGTGAGGGATCCACAATATTTTAGGTTCTTAGTGACGTTATCATGGCTTTCCGTGTTCAAACATCTACTAGCTTACTCATGTAGTTCCACACAACTTCCATCACTACAAATTCCATTCTTATATAAGAATGTGGGGAAAAAATATCCTTAAAGCAAATCAGCACAGTTTCCTACAAATTAAAAGTTCGATTTTATTTACTGTGGCTGAGAACTGGGCCTGGTCTTGTCTTTGGCTGTGAGAATACAAAAGAACCTTATTACTTCCAAGTTATTTATTGTGAATAAATAATTGGCATTGATCTATGTTCAGTCACCTTGTATACATTATTAAACACTTGTTTACTAAACAACCTTTATAGTTTAAAAACAGCAACCAAAAACTTCACTGAAAAATACATTAAATCTCAGTATAAAATCAACTCAAGGAGTTTAGCAGTAAGGTGAGTGAAGTTCATTTAATTAAAAGATTGCTAGAGGGGAGACATTGGCAGATCAATTTTTTAAGTTCGTGGAATTATGCACTGATATGCAAGTTTAAAGCTGCTGCCTCTGATTGCAGAATATAACAAATGGGAACATTATATATTTATGAACCATTCAATATCTTCCCCCTTTTTTTTCAACTGGCTTATTGGAAAAGAAAAAAATATCCATTCCAAGTTGTGACAGCCGGAGTTAAACAGACATTACCAAAATATATATAAGAAGGTGTTAACGTACGTTTCAACATGAAATTCTAATTGAAACTTCCACGCAGTTGGAAGCCAGGGAGTAAGTTTGATGGCCTGAGGACATGCAGAAACAGCTTTATACGAAATTGCCTTTTTGATAATGGATATTAACTGATTATTTTTTTGGTTCATAATTTATTAAATAGGTTGCTACCATTGATTTGTACTTGGGGATTTTTCAGAATTTCCTGAAACTTTGAACCTTTTACTTCCTCATTAAGGTGTATATGTTAAAAAATATACATAATGGAAATGTTAAAAAAGTTTTAGTAAAAAAAAGTCCTTTTAACTAATCAGTAGTGTCAGGACCAGAGGCCGGCCAATGCATACCCTTAACCAGTCTTAAGACTTGAAAGCATGCAACACATGGAGATCCAAAGGTTTTAGAAGAGTCTATAAAGTCTTTAGCATCACCATAATTGTGAAAAATGAAGTATTTTGAAATTTTAAATATTTGTACAGTGATCATATAAATGGCCTTTTATGGGTTCACATAAAACTGTGTTATTTTTATTAATATTATTACTATTGTTTATTATTATTGCAGCATAGCACAACAATTACTCTAGCTAAGGGTCCCTTAACATTTCCATTAAATATACCATTTTTGGAGGGGTTTATGACTCAGTCATTAAAATTCTCTGCAGGCTAGAAACTGGCAAAGAAGCTCACAGTCTGAAGTAATCTGTTTAATGAAAAAAAGGGAACAAAATCAATCTGGTTGGTTAGAAAAATGGTTGGGGAAACCCAGTACTCCATTAAGTAGTTCCTGAAATTTGTTTATTATGATTCTATTTTTAAAATGCTGCTGTTGTTTAGAAGCAAAGCCATATGCCTATTTCATTGGTCCTGATTCAGTTTTTGCCTGTAGGCAAGGAAGTGATTTACATCCATTCAGAGTTGGTGCAAAACACTTACTTTGAATTGATGGTGTCTTACGTGAGGTTTCCATATTTGAATTTTGAACATGCAGGACAGCAGGAAATTGGGCCTCTTGACTTATGGCTAGTGAGTGGCGGTGCTAAAGCTTCTATTTCACAAGTTGATCAATCATGTCATGTTGGAACACAGAGTAGAAATCCCAGAACCAGCACTGCTACAAATCAGTGTGTCCAAACATGGGGTTTCTTTGTTTGCTGCTTCTTTAGTGTAACTCTCCATTCTCTTTTGTCTGACTCCTAACAATATTTATTTATTCTCATATAGCTACCTTGGTGTGGATGTACGAAATGTTTCATTTATGAGGTTTTCAGTTATATAGAATCACAGGATCATTCAGGTAGGACTTCAAGGTGCCTCTAGTCCAACCTTTTGCTCAAAGTAAGGTCAGCTGTGGTGTCCAGCCAGGTTGCTCAGAGCTTTTTCCAGTCAGGTCTTGAAATCCTCCAAAGACAGAGACTACATAACCTCCCAAGACAGACTGTTCCAACATTGACCCCCCCTTGAAGCTGTCTCTTTCTGAGGCTGAACAAGTCCAGCTCTCTCAACCTCAGTACTACAGCAAGTGCTCCAGCCCCTGACCATCTTGGTGGCCCTCTGCTGAACTCACTGCAGTTTGTCAATGTCTTTCTTTTATTATAGGGTCCAAAAGTGGATACGGATTTGGGCTAACAAGTGCCGAGGAGGGGAGGACAACCACTTCTCTCAATCTGCAGGCTGTACCCTGGTCATGCAGTCTAGGGTGCTGGTGGCCCTTGTTGCTGCTAGGGCACACTGCTGGCTTGTGCAGCTCCCTGTCCATCTGGGTCCATGTGGCCTTTTCTGTGGAGCAGCTCCCCAACTTCTGCAGTTGCAAGGGATTATTCTGTTCCAGACGCTGGACTTCTTTGCATTTCTCATTGTTGAATTTCAACACATTTTTTTTCAGTTGTTCCTTCAGTCTGTCCAGGTTGGATGCCTGATGGCAGCCTGGCTGCATATTGACCACTCTCCCCAAACTTGGTGTCATCTGCATATTTGATAAGCAATCAGTCCTCCAGGTCATTCATAAAGATGTTAAACCTGGCTGGACCCAGGAGACACCACTTGTTACCAGCCACAAGATAGAGTAAAACATATGAGCCCTTGGCCCCCGACCATCCAACTAGCTTTTTACCCATCTGGTTGTCCACCCATCCAGACTATTATGTGCTAACTTGAATACAAATATCTTGAGAGACAGCATTTAAGGACTTGCTAAAGTCAAGACAAATAATACTCAGTTCTCTGATTTCATCCACAAATCCAGTTATTTATTTTATCATAGAAGGCACTCAGGTTGATCAATCATTTTTTATCCCTGGTAAATCCATTTTTTTACTGTTCCCAGTCACCTTCTTCTCCTTCATCTGCCCAGAAATGTGTTGAAGGAGTGCTTGCTCAATGATTTTCCTAGGGACCAAAGTGATGCTGACTGTCTGTTCCCAATTGCCCAGTTGGCCTTTCTTGAAGATGGGCACGTACATCTTTTCTTTTTTATAAAAATTACTGCATAAGAACCATTGCACCATTGCATCTTTTCTTTTTTTTTTTTTTTGTTTTAATAAAAATTATTGTAAGGAAACAAACTTTCCTTTTCTCTATTGTGCAGGAAAGAACAAGACCATAGCATGTGACTGGGGTCCCTCAGGCTACTGGAATATGTATTACAAGCATTGAGTGAGTATTGCTGATGGCAATTACATTCATGTTCCTGGACCCGAAGTACCTTTACGAATTGGAAATAAATTCATGTTTGTGTATCAGAAAATCTATTTGTGTATGCGTGTGCATGGTTAAAATACTTTGCGCTCTGTCTTTTAAAGATCTTATTACACCAGTAGGAGGAGAAGTCATTTATTCTGGTTTTGGACCTAAGAACATTGGATTGAAGGTATTTTGGCTCACAGGGTACAGTCCCTTGGTGTCACAGGCATCATATCATATCATCACTTTCATAACGTGATCAAACTTACATTATTTTACACATATCCAGGTTTTGATTTCTTTTTTTTTTTCACAATCCTCCTTCTGTGTAAAGACTATTACATCACCTGGAGTATAGATATCTTCAGTATAGTCAGGAACTCTTTTCTTCTCCTCTTCCAGTTTCACTGCCTTTTTCTTCAAGACAAGTGACTAAACATCTGAACAATGTTCTAAATGAACACTCAGTTGTGCTTGAAACACTGATGTCAATGTTTTCTTTTCTTTCCTAGATATACTTGTCCTGTTATATTGTATGGCATTATTTCGTTACCTCATACTTTTCCTGTGGTTGACCAGAACTTCAAGTTGTTTTACTTCCTCTGTTTTCTAATGATGGCTACCCACATGTGGAAGAAATTCTTCCTGTTAAACTGTAAGTGCATTATCTGGCACTTTGTACAAATGTACAATAAATATTTCTCATTTCTCTTAGTATGTTCTTCAAGCTCCTCTTGCCAACAATAGCTTCTAACATTTTGCATTAGCAGCGGACTGGTGCCAAGATCAGTAATGAAGATATTTGGATCAATTTCTTAAGCATTAGTTCTGCAAAAACCTCAGGAATAATACTTGTCTCAATTTTTAAGTTATCCCTAACCTGTTAAAGTCAATAGTACTTTTTCACTACCCTCTTATGTTGTTCCATTTGTTTGCATATAATTCTTATACTAATCTACATCTTCTGCAATTTAACCAATGATTTCCCATATGGCAACATGTCAAATGATTTACTGAAGTCCAGTTAGATTAAACCTATTGCCTTTCCTTTATCTAGAAAATCAATTAACTCATCAAAAAGAAATGTCTGCTGAGGCTAATGTGATCTATCTTTGGTGAATCCATGTCACATTTTACCCTATTTCCCATTTACTTCCATACATTTAATTATTCATCCTCTTAAAATATCTTCTAAATCCTGGGTAATGTGACAGTCAAATTAATGGGTGTACAGCTGTCCAGATTACTTTATTTCCTATTTTTAAGTATAGTAGTAACAGCAGACGTAGTAGTAGTAGTAGTTTTTATCAACATTATTAATTCTTCAAAAATATTGCAACATTTCCAGAATAGCAGATTTAATAAAAGTCCTTACGAGTGGTTTCCTGGGATGTCTGCTGACTAATAGAAATCATGGAATCATAGAATATCTCAAGTTGGAAGGGACTCATAAGGATCATAAAGTCCAACTCCCTGCTCCTCACCAGACTACCTAAAAATAAACCATATGACTAAGGGTGTCATCCAGACTCTCCTTGAACTCTCACAGGCTTGGCGCCATGACCGCTTCCCTGGAGTGCCTGTTTCAGTGTCTCTTTAAAATGAAAAAGGGGAAAAATAACTCACGTTTTTAAAATGGGAAAAAAGGAAGACCTGGGGAACTACAGGTCAGTCAGTCGAACTCCGGTGCCTGGCAAGATCATGGAGCAGATCCTCTTGGAAACTCTGCCAAAGTACATAGAAAATAAGGAGGTGATCAGTGACAGCCAACATGGTTTCACTAAGGGTAATTCATGCCTGCCAAATTTGGTGGTCTTCTATGGCAGGGTTACAGCATTGGTGGATAAGAGAAGAGCAACTGACATCATCTACCTGGACTTGTGCAAAGCATTTGACACTGTCCTGCATGACATCTTTATCTCTAAATCGGAGAGACATGGATTTGATGGATAGACCACTCATTGGGTAAAGAATTGACAGGATAGTCATACTCAAAGGGTTGTGGTCAATACATTGATGTCCAAGTGGAAACCAGTGATGAGTGGCATTCCTCAGGGGTCAGTATTGGAACGAGTGCTGTTCGACATCTTTGTCAGTGACATGGACAGTGGGATTGAGTAAACCTTCAGCAAGTTGCTGACAACACCAAGCTGTGTGGTGGGGTCAACACACTGGAGGGAAGGAATGCTATCCAGAGTGACCTGGACAGGCTGGAGATGTGCGCCTGTGCAAACCTCATGAAGTTCAACAAGGCCAAGTGCAAGGTCCTGCATGTGGGTTGGGTCAATCCCAAGCACAAATAGAGGCTGAGCAGAGAATAGATTGAGAGCAGCAATGAGGAGGAGGACTTGGGGGGTGTTGATTAATGAGCAGCTAAACATGACCCGGCAATGTGCTCTTGCATCCCAGAAAACCATTCCCATCCTGGGCTGTATCAAACAAAGCCTGGACAGCAGGTTTAGGGAGGTGATTTTACCCCTCTAGTCCCCTCTGGTAAGACCCTAGCTGGAGTACAGCGTGCAGCTCTGGAGCCCTCTGCACAAGAAGGACATAGACCTCCATGGAGTCCAGAGGAGGGCCACAAAGATGATGATAGGGCTGGAGCACCTGTGCTATGAGGACAGGCTGAGAGAGTTGGGGTTGTTGAACCTGCAGAAGAGAAGGCTTCATGGAGACCTTATAGCAGCCTTCCTGTATCTAAAGGGGGCCTAAAGGAAAGATGGGGAGGGACTTTTTATCAGGGAGTGTAGTGACAGGACAAGGGGTAACAGTTTTAAACTGGAAGAGAGGAGATTTAGACTAGATATCAGGAAGAAATTCTTTACTGTGAGGGTGGTGAGACACTGGAACAGGTTGCCCAGGGAAGCTGTGGATGCCCCATCCCTGGAAGTGTTCAAGGCCAGGTTGGATGGGGCTTGGAGCAGCCTGGTCTAGTGGGAGGTGTCGCTGCCCATGGCAGGGGGATTGGAACTGGGTGATCTTTCAGGTCCCTTCCAACTCTAACGGTTCTATGATTCTATGAACTGATGACACTAACACATATTCTGAAGACAAGAAAACTGATTATTATTATCTTTAAGTTAAACAAACATAATACTGAGATGTAAGACCAAGATACCACATTTTTGTGACTAAATCTGTAAATTTATACCTGTAATTGTGTATAAATAATTATCTATATCAGAAAGTAGAGGACAAAACATGAAATTTGATTCCTTTTTCCGATCCAAATTCTTTTTTTTAGATTTAGGTAAAAGATTTTATCTTACTGCAAAAATTAATCTGCATGTTACTTTCAAGGGGTATTTAGTATATTACACATTTGCATTTGAAGAACCTCTTCTAGCCCTTGGAGATACAGTACAATTCACTCTTCAGTAAACTTTCTGCTTCCTCATAAAATTAGTAAATAATCATAGGTCTTTTTGTATATGATTACATTGATTGTAATGTTTAAATGACTGGGGGGCCAATGTGACTCGAGGGGTCTTCTATCTGCCAGGTCCTAATGCATGTCTTGGCTGCGTCCCATCTGTGTGTCCAGACAAAATATGAGTGTAAATTATTCCTCTTGCTCCCTCATGCTCACGCTTTTGTGGAAAGGAAACCCAGATGCATTGGTCAGAAAGGATATTTATGGAGCAATCATGCATAAATGGCATTTTATGGGTCATTTAGGAGGAGAATGGAGGAAAATATGTTCTAATATCACTGGCAACTGCTCCAGACCTGCTAGGAGAGTTGATGCAAGTTCATTTGGTGTCAGGATGGTATAGTGATAGGGAAGTAAGAGGAAAACACCAGAGCAGGCATGCAGTAAGAGGAGCGCCCTCCATCTGAACATACCTTGCTGCAGATCTGCCCTTAACAATCTCAGCTAGTTTCCTGTATCTTCACTCCTGATACATGGAAATGGCGTAAAAGCTCTTTCTTATCCCACTGGGTGTTCGGAGGGTAATTGCAGTGAAGCTTGAAAAGGCTTCTATCCTGTCACAGTATGGACTGTACAAGCAGTTAAGACATTGGGAACATTGCACAGTGTGATAAATATTGACCTTTTAAGTAGCATTAGCAGCACAATCATTCCAGTGTGTATCCAGAATAATGTAAGTCAACACACCGGAGGGAGTTGACGGCACATTTCACCATCACTGCATTCTGCATGTTGGTGACTTTTGTTTACCAAACATCTGCAAATAATTTGCCCATATAAAAATAACTTATCCTCAAAGTGTATGCAAAATGCTGTGTTAATTTTGGCAAAGGAAAATATTTTACTACATAATTTAATAAGGTAACAAAATTAATAAATATAAATATTCCTTATGAATGTAGGCCTGATGAGTTAATTTGATGGTAGGACTCATGGTTACAAGCATCTTGGACAGAAAAAACAGGCACAGTTGACATACCTGCAAATGAGAGAGAGAAGACAAGGATGAAATCATATGCAATGCTTGTGCTTGTTGTTTATCGCTGACAGTAAACGTACCATATCAGCAGTACTCCTATAGCAGACGCTGTCAGCACACTCTACTTCCCAATCACAGCTGAAGTCCATGGTCTAATCTCCTGACCTGCTGCATGCATTTTCAGCTTGCTTTAGGGATTAAAAGAAAAGCATTTTAAACCTATTTTTGAATTTCTTCTTGTGTTTAGTGCAAAGGAAAATATAATTCAAGTTTTGAGTCACCTGCCAATGATAATAAATGTAGTTGCAAGCAAAAAGGATGTTTTCTCTTGTACAACTATAGCAATATGTTATGTTGCTTTACAGCACTTCTCACCCAAGCATGATGCCTGAATTACACAGAACAGTGAATGTGCCCTTTCCTTCCACTCCTTCCAGTACTGCACCCCCAAAAAAGGTTAACCCATAGAAAATAGCACTATTGCCACAAAGCAGATAGGGACGAGACGCAATCAGACTGGAAAAGTGACCAAAGAAAGACATATGCTGATCTACTCTTGTAAAGCATTGAAATAGAATTTGCCAGTAATCTTTACTGTTGTACAGTGGATACTTTTTGATTTTTGTTTTTTGGTTGTTTTTTTTTCTCACGGGAAATTCATAGGCAGACTTCATATTCTGTCTGTCAGAACTATGATGTTTAATTAAGTCTAAAACAGATATGCAGCTATCAAAACTTACACCGGTGTAATATAGTCAAAATATCCTTTAAAGGCATGCTGCTATATATACCTCTCCTACATCAGCTGAACGAGCTGTAAGGAGTGGAGTGAGAGGAAGAAATAGGAGGGAGGATCATTTTTTATCCCACCTGAAGAAATATCTCAGACACGTTTCTGAGGCTGGATTCCCTACGGCTACCTCTACACTAAGAAATTAAATGTTCTTGGGAAAATTCATGACCAACTGGCAGGGAGGATTTCAGCCTCCAATAACAGGGTGGCTGCATGCAAACTGCCTGTTGGAAAAGGTGCCTAGAAACGTACTGTTCCCAAGGAATGTTTAGGAAATTGACAACTGGGACAAACCCAAAGCAAGCCAGAGACTGTTCTAACAATTTAAGAGTTGAAATATAGATAATAAAGATGACTGTATTGGAAAGCCCAGAAATGTACTGGGCACTGTTTAGTTTAGTATATACGCAGCCCCCAGGTGCACGTAACAAACTGTCACTATTTAATTCATGCTGCATCCCAAGTGAATGATGTGAGATGTATGCAATATCCAGAACACATCCCCAGTCATCCAGCCGTTCAGATCATCTGAACCAAGGAACTGCTGGTTCATAGGACAAAGGGCTTCTATTTTCAGTATTGGTTGCGTTGACATACAGACAGTAATCTGGCATTTTTCAGAAGCTGAAAGGATCCTACTTTAATTTCTAAAATGGTAATAATATAGCAAAGTTCCTAGCTGTAGCATCTACTAGAACTGAAACATTTAAAGTCTGGCTAAAAGGAAAAGATTTTTTTATTCTATGTCTACAAATTTCTCCTAAAAAGAAAAAAAAAAACAACCCCAAAACCCCACCACCACCTAAAAAAACCCTACCAAAATTAAACAAAAGCTGTGTTTGGCTGTGAGGTGTAAGCACAAGTCTGAGAAGGTTTGTTTGGCTTCATTTATTGCAACAGTGAGCAGAAAGATGACACTACTCCTTGGAAATTGCATATTTGGAAGAGAAAGCGTCTGCATGTAGCAAGCACTTAAAAAAAAGGCAAATGAAAAAAAAAAAAGCTAAAGCATCGGGCAAAGATAAGCAATATCACAAAGCCAAGGCTCATGGAGACCAAGACACTTTAGAAGTTACTGAAGAACATTTATCCTGACCTAAAAAAAAGAACCATCACCACAGAGGCAAGGTGCAGCTGATAATATCGTATTCAATAGTCGGTTAGATGCATTGATAACCTTTGTTAGTCTGAACAAAAACCTTTTGGTCACGTGAATCTTATTTACAGCAAGTGTCACAGTTGTGCTACAGTTTTGATTAGAGGCTGAACAACCTCCACTTTACAGATGTGTGGGGAGCACAACAGTCACTGCTCGGTTCTGTTAATAATTAATGACCAAATACCTACAGTGCCACCCACAGGCGCTTGATATTTCTCCTGGTTACTAAACAGGTTCCCGCCTTACATCTCTAATCCAAGCGGAGTTGATAAGCAGTTGGGTTTTTTTCTTCCACTGGACTAAGTCACCCTATGACAAACTTGAAACCCTGCCCAGAAGATAAAACGGAAAGAGGAAAACAAAAAAGGAGGAAATAAAAGAGAAGAAATATTTTTAAGTTCTGTCACTGTTCTCAAGTTTAGTGCTGACATGCCTGCCTAAAGCTTTCTACTAAACTGGGATGAGTAGTCAACATCTGTTCTGAATTATTTATTTATTTTCGATTGCAGAAAATTGGCAGCTCCAATGTCCCTAAGAGAAGGATAATTGTAATTATCTATGATGTTGTGAAAACTGTTTCAATGGCTCAGCAGTTACTGAGGGCCTGGGTTTTTTTGATTCAATTGAATCATTTCAGCATATACATTCCAATGTGAGTAAGGATGTGTAAAAAATAAACTTTAGGGTTCTTTTTGTAAATTTTGATGTCATTTTTTTCCCTCCATACCACTTTGGATAGGCTATGATCTTTTGCTAATTAGGGGTTCCAGAACATGCATTTTAAATACACCACATCGTTAAAGCCGATGAAATGGATACTGATCCAAGGTCTCCATCCTTCAATATGCTGTGCTTGAAAGGGCTGTTGGGCCTGTGTAGATCCCCTTTGATATTCAGGGAGGTGGTGTGGGGCCCTCAAGCCAGCAAAGCCCTGGAATGCCTAATGCAAAATACCTGAAAAAGGTACAGAGATAACTATTGTACTAAATTTTAATAATTGATTATATATAATTAACGAATGCTGATCTCTCATTTCTGTCATTTTGCAGGAAGAAGAAAAGATCAAATATCAAATCCAAGAAGCACATAATTTTCTCAGAAACACATTTCTACTGATATTTGAAAGAAAGAAAAGAATAATAGTGAATCTTTCATTGGAATCTTTCATTGTCTACTGCTCATCAAATAACCAAGGAAGACTACTGGAATTCTTATTGCCTGACTTTAAGTAAAAGGTAGACAGATTGAGAAGAGAACTGCTTGCCCTAGAACAAAAGGAAAGAAAAATGGGGAAAGTATTGCCTTATATATCAAGGAAAAACGCAATGAATCTGAACACAGAAGAACGTGAGATATGGAATTATTAAACATCCATGGATTAAGATAAAAGGCATGCATGACTCCAATACAGCACCTATTGAACTAACTTAACATCTGATGGATAAGGAAAATATGAGGAGATAAAGGCTAGATCTGTACTAACAAACTGAACAGTACCAGGGATCATTCTCTGACATTGAGGCCAATTGGCACAGTCTAGTCACATCCGTGCTATTAAACTCTCTTAGCCTCCGGCGCAATGTGGTCAGATCTGCACTGCCATTTGGGAATGGTCCCTGACCTGTGCTACCTCTTGAATTGGACCCAGAAATTATCTGGCTAGTTGGCTTTGGCCAAAATCATGGACATTATAAAGATTCAGCAGCAGAGACAACTGAATTCCAGTGCTGGTTCTAGCTCTAATTCTTTGACTTATTATCTCTGCACAGCTATATTTTCCAAAAATCCTTAGATTACATTAGGGAGTAAGTTGTCTTTTAAAATGTGCAGGAAGTTTTAAGTGGTACATGATACTGAAAAAATCATATTTAAATGACCTTTCTTTTAAATAAATTCATTATGAAAACAAACTCATCATGATTGCATTAACAACAGAATAGGAAAACAAGACAAAAAAGGGAAAGAAGAGGTCAGAGTTACTTGGATAAGTTAGCTTTCCATAGCTGAAAGATACCCTCATATAGTTTAAAATATTAGCCAAAGCACCAACAATTATTTCCATAAATGTATGAAGAGACGATTCAGAGAACAGGAGAAAAAGAAGCAATACAATACTGAATGGGAGAAGGGAGATCTCAAGGACTTAAACAGCACTTGACCTCATTCTGATACCCCAAAAGATACTGAAACAGAATTGTTAATCTGTTTTTGTGCAGCTGGTAGGTAATAAGGTGCTAAGAAAAGGGCAATACGGATTTGTCAGGATTTGACAAAACATGCCAAGCCAGTCTAATTTCCTTCTTGACATGTTAACTGGCCGAGTGGATACGGGAGAAGCGCTAGATATGTTTGATAGTCTGATTTACGTAAGTCTCTTGATGTGGATGCATGGGGCATTCGTACAAGTAAATTTGGGAAACGCAGCCTTGCTCAAATGTAGTCAATGCAGAACTGGTTGGGAGAAAAAGTACTCAGAGCAGACTTATCACTAGCTTTCTGCCTGATTAGGAGGCTGTTTCAAATTGGCCTCACATACGGCAGTTCTGGGACATGTATTATTTAGTATTTTCATTGAAGACATGGATGACAGGATAGAGAATATACTTACGAAAAGTTCAAGGACTTTAGGTTGGGACAGGTTATGTCACTTTAGAGGACAGAACAGCAACTCAGAGATTATGATATATTAGAGAAATAGTCTGAAATCAGTAAGAAGAATTTTGTGAAAGGCAACTAGAAAGATGTATACTGAGGAAGGAAAAATAAAAAAATACCAAAAAAAAGGGAAAACAAAAGTAGATCAATATAGAAAACAGGAGCTGTAGTATAAACTATATGGGTTAAATATATGATAAGAAAGACAACATCATTCTAAAATGTACTAATTTCAGAGTTGAATCCAGGACTTAAAAAGGTAATTATTTAATTCTGCTTGAACTACCAAGGTCCTTGATCCAGTTCAACTTTCTAGAATTTGCACCACTCATTAACGAGCAGGCTTGTTAGACTCTAGATTCTAAAAGAGATCAACAAAGATAATAAAAGATCACAACAAGATGAATTATCAGTAAAGGATGAAAAAACAAATGTTTATTCTAGAGAACAGAAAATTAGGAGATGTAAGCTGCAGTCAAATCCATTAAACAAGATACAGCCTCACACAGGGTTTCTGAGTCTCAAAAAAATGTCATTTCATCTCTTTAATTTTTTTAATTTGTATGTAAATCCAAGTTTTTTTCAAGTTTGTGATGAATCAAAAGTTCTTCAGACTGTGCAGCTGCTCATTGAATTTGATGTTACTTGTCAGCTTCGCTGCTAGTATCAGCTTTCAGGGGCTTTGGCTTCAGGGCACACTTGCCAAAATTGTCTGCTCCAGGGCTAAGCATCCACGACTTTGAGCATCCCCAGGACAGACCCACTACTCAGGCACTCCCCGGAGCTGTAGCCTCCTTGGCTTCCATCGTCCTTGGCCCTGGGGCAGACTGTCTGTGCTACGCCTCGCTATTACACACCCTCCAAATGCATCTCGGCAGTCTGGAGTCTTGATAACAGGGAAATGAATATAAAGATTGCTATTATGTTTTCCAATGCTGAAATTAGGTTTATATAACAGTTAATTACTACTTCTTGTGTTCATTTACAAATAACATTTCCCCCTCCTGCAGGACGAACAGGAAAAGAAGCAATCCCAAATGTTATAATCAGCATCTCGCAGTACCTGCTGGATAGGATGCAACAATGGTGTTACGCTGCCAAAGCAAACCCAGGTGCAGATTTTATAAGTGGGAGGTTGGGAGGGGAAGGGGGAAAGCGGTAATCTCATTTTCTCCATGAGTTCTTGTGGAGTGCAGCACGAACGTGCCAGGTGAAGAACACAGTCACTGCCGTGTAACTTCACTCTCTGTCAGGCACTGCTCCTCCTGCACAGGTCAGATTGAGTCAGTTGTGAAAAAGGGATGGAAAGATTCATGAGGAAAACAAAGACGTGGCATCCTATTGCTGTAGACTGAAATATGCACGGTTTGCTAATAAAGAGGGAGGAAGGAAAGGAAATATATTCCTGAGGAACATGCTTCCCTTGTTTCAAGGATTTCAGAGCAGGCACTATGTATCAGCAATGTGTGATATAAAGGGAGCCTTGCTCCTTTAATAACATTTTTTCCTAGCCTTCAGGTAGAGAGTTTGGAAATCTTTGAGTACGTGAATGTTTGCGAAGAAGCCGGATCCATGTTAAAGGCATAGATTTGTCCCATACGTCTGTGGGCTGTACTCCTTTGGTCTGTGACTTGTGCTTCTGCAGCTGTGGCACAACCCTCCATGCCAGACTGGTGAGGAGGGAAGTGCAGGCCATGCTGGGGAAACTTTTTGTAGCTTCAGACCCTTCATCCTCTCTTACACTTGTGGAATTTATGGCTGAATCAAGCCTCTATAGCGTGAAATGCTAATGTAACCCAAATACATGAGCTATAATCCATAGCCTGGAGGAAGGTCTCTTATCCTTACGTCTGGGAGTGTGCTACTTTTGTGCTGCTGAGCTGATTTCTCTAGTAAAATAAGGCAGTTCCTGCCTCCAATCATAGGTGTATATTGTATGCATGCTACTCTGCTGAATTTCATATACCCTAGGGTTCCTCACAGTTTTAAAAAAAGGGGATAAGGACAATGCTACAAGGTGATACTTGATATAATGAAAATCTTGCAAAGTTTGTTGATGTTAAAAGCAACTAGAGGAGAAATTGTTTTGACTGCAAAAGGCATGAATGGTCTCATAGGTCTAGAAGATTAGAGGATTTATTATAGTCTCAAGCAAATGATAGAAGTGGCTAGTGTTCTGGCCACCTGCTGTGTCCTTAGTGAAGTGGGATCCAGTTTAGTTTTATATCAAATTCTTAATTCTAGCAGAACGGTTTTAGATTTTCAAAGTCCAACCTTTGAAAGCCATAAGGCTGAGGTTCTTGTGTAAACACAGGCATTATTCTGCACAAAAGAGCAGATAAGCGAATACACATAAGGCAACTGGCATGTTGCAAAATAATTATTAAGTCAGTTTTCTCCTATAATTTTTATTTGTTGAGAGGCAGTGGTTAATCCCAGATAATTTTTACCCCCTTAGTAAGGTCAAGAGGAAGGCAGAGGGGAGAGGAATAAAGAAATACGTCTATAGCTAATTCCATGTTGAGCTGAGCTTGTTAAACCAGATACTCTGAAGCTAAAGAGTTTCACGGAAGAAAAGACGAAAGAGCTTTTTCAACTTCCAGAGAGAAGGTAGCAATAAACTGGCTTGATGATCACTGTTGTTAAATTGAGCCCCTTGGGATGCCAGGTAATTTGCTAGTAACGTGAAAGACTTGGTTTTTAGCAAGCCTGCTTGAATGACTGTCTGGAGGTTCCATCTTTATAGTCCCAAATTCTCTAGCACCTTTCTTTTCAGGGGGACCTATTATGCTGCAACAGTCAGTTGATGAACTGCAGAAAGTTAGAGAAGGCAAAAGGCCATTTTCACTGCATGTGCGAGATTCAAAAGCACTAAGAGTAGCAGGCTGAAGGGAGAAGAGATGCTTATTGTCCACCCCTAGAGCAACAGTGGAGTCACAAAAGAGATCTTCAAAAAAAGAGATCTCACAAAAGAGATCTTCAGAGAGAGAACATTTATTTAGAGTGTTGGGAAGTTTTTGGAGATATAATCTATTTGTAATAAAATAGCTAATTTTCCAGTTCCAGACAGTTCCTAGAATTTCTTTATATTCTGAGAAGTAGCTCAACCAGTCTGTTAACTCTCCACCTATCCATAAAAACAATTTTTCCCCCAATAGCAGAGTGACTTAGTTTCAGGGTTCCTTGGTTTAACAAGTTCATACAGACATTTTTCTGTAAATGCTAAAACAACTCAAGGATCTCACTGGATTGTTGCTAGTTCCAGTTGTTGCCTCTTCAGAAGGTGACCTCTTCAGAAGGTGACCTCTTCAGAAGGCGCCACCTTTCCAGAAGAGGCAACTGTGTTCTCCCAATAATATTCATTTCCAAGTTTCAAGGTTGCTTGGTTTTCGTCTCATTAATTTGTGAATCTCAAGACTTTCCATATCCAAAGCCTGTTTCCCGGAGAATGAAAAGAAGGTACCTATACTCCCACCTAACCATGGCTAACATTTTCCATTCCAGCTGTGAAGACAAGAGTAGGACAACTGTCTCACATGCCATGGTTTCTGATCCCTGTCTTGAGAATATCTGTGCAACAGTTTTTCCTTTTCATTAAGAATGATGCAATAATGGATCTTGTTTGCTCCTGAGTGGCAACTGAGAACTGACCCAATCTAGCAAAGAGAACTACAATTATAAATTAACAAAGAAAAAGTGACGATGTTTTAATGGTGCTGCTTAAAGATGATTTGATTTACTGACATAGCCATGGGTGCCAATATTGAATGAATACTTAGGAAATATTTCTGTGGGTATGCACTCAAGTACAATAATTGAATTCTCCGCAGCAGTTTTTTTACTTCCTTTGTGTTTGCCTTTTGTGAATATTCTATAAAGTGAATTTAATGGCAGGATGCATGTGATATAGTCAGTTTTAAGCAAATATTGGAGAATATTCTGAGCCTATAAATACTGAATTTGGAGGTGCAAATATTAGCAGTGTAGTTCTGAATATTTTCAATGAACTTGGTGTTAGTACTCTTCCAAATATTTTTTTTTCACCAAAACCTCATGATTTCTATTGCACTCTGGATAAGTAAAAACTGTTTCCCTCAGTCTTTAACAAAGTGGGAGTAGCATGGTTGTAGAAGACAACATAAATACTTTTCAGAAGAAAATGATGCTGTTGCATCAAAATAACATCTAAATTCACATCTGTGACACATGGTCTGGGAATTGTGGCACTGAAACCCCTGCAGCCTGCTGTTTGTGAGCATTGTGAGAAACCCTTTATGCAGCCACCCACACGCACCAGAAAAGTTACAAAAATCTACAGAGTGATCAGAAAGTGCTGTTGCCCTGTTCAGGTCTACTATTAGAAAACAGTGCTAGGCTTTTTTAAGTCTATTTTTATATTTTTACAAGAAATGCATGTGTGTCTGGAATCTGTGAACTTTGAAGGATGATACAGACCCATGGGAATTACTATACTATGGCAAATATTGTTCAGGTAGTCCAATAATATATTTCTGACAGAAAGCCAATATCAAACACTTCAGGTAGAGAGAATGAGAAATCCTTTTATGGACAATTATGTTATAACCTGACCAGTCCAAAACTCTTTTATTTACTGGTTGTCTCATATTCTGAAATGCTTCCAATAGTCAGAGATGACTGTTCCAAAAGTCAGAGTTGTAAAATCTTATTTTCTCTTCTGATAGTCCAGACTTTTGCTGGACTCAGGAAAGATTTGCAAATTGCATTGAAGAGAATGTAAAACCACAAAACTTTGTGTGGAAAGTGCATGTCCCCTCTCCATTATTTTGCACTGGAGGGGGTGGTGGTGGTGTAGGAAATAGAGGAGAATAAAACCCAAGTTTTCAGACAAGTAGATTTCACGATGGAAATATTTAAAAATTATTTGGATTATATAAAATTTTGATTTAAACTAAAAATCTGTTTCTTTAAAAATTGTATATTTGAAGCTATTAAATACCCTAAAGCAAGTTCTATTTGCAGTTTATTTTTAACCAAATCCATCCTCTCTTTAAAAGAATATTTTTCAGACTAGAAGCTTTAACATTTCTTTATCATTAATTCACCTCCTGTTTAGTTTAAAGGGTGATGGTTTCTTCAGTCTCTATATAGAAATTCGTTGCTATTTTTCTCATCTAATCATTCGCACCTCAGAATCACCTCAGGAATTTTTTCACATCATGAAGTAATCTAATGCACAGGTGAATCAAGGCACTTTTTTTGCTTTTGCTCAGTTAGGTAAAATGTTTGCACAGGATGGGTAAGATACATTTATAGAGCACAGCTTGTCCATGGGTTGTCTGGAAATAGTAGTCAGTTTTCAGTAGCTGTCTGAAATACAGCATTAAAAGATAATAATAAGACATGTGGTTTGCAAGGGAAAGTTTGAGTCAGGTTATCATCTCCTGTAATTTTCTGGTTTCTTGCTTTTAAGTTTTGGGTGGGTGGTTTGTACTTTGAAGGATCTATTATCTGCTCTTTAACAATGTTTTTGTTTTTCAGGACCTACTGCTCTATTATCTCTTTTTGGTATTTAATGTATCCAATTACCAATAAATGTCTTTCAAGTGTCCTTTATAATGTATAACAGGAGCAAGTGTTAATTATGTCCCAAATAGCCTCCTATACACATAGTTTATAGAGAAAAAAAAAAGAGAGAACGTAAATGCACTCACAGTATTATATTAATGGCTAGGAGAGCAAGAAGCCCATATGCTTTAAAATTTGTACATATGCTCCTTGGCTATTTACTCTCCCCAGTGCAAGTGTTTCTATTAAAGCTGAATTTGTCATTTTTTTTAATTTGTTACTGATAGTTGGCAAAGAGTGCTGTTGCTCCTGTCTGAAGACTGCCAACCTAGCTACTCAGGGAGAAGTAAGGACTCTCAGTGCTCTTGAAGAAATGGTGCTGAATTCCCTTTACCACACGCTGAAGATATATATAGAAATATATTCTTCTCCAAATTAATTCCTTCTCTCTTTCTTCCCGTTATATTGTCTCTGTGCAGTAGGAAATTAATGACATTTATTGAATAGGATCAACTTTGAAAGTTGTCTTTTCACTTTTCACATATACTCTTTACAAAAACCTTCCTCTCTTCACCACTTTCCCCTGTAAAAGCCTGACCCCGAAGAACTTCTGCATCTAATGATGATCCACTTAAATTTCTCTGCCTGCACTTTGAGTTGCTTCTTGGAAGTGTTATTTATGCATCTTACATGAATTCATCTGCAACAGAGGCAAATCAGAGAACGGTGATCTGGCAGCCAGGATCTAAGGCAAACAGGGAATAGTCCTCTGAATGCATACGGATGAAACTGGGAGAACAATATAATATTCACCAGTGCCTCATGTAGCCAAGAATCTGCTTGCTCAGTGATAGCTATTGTTTAGTCATTTTGGGGACCATTAGGGATCATTAGGCAAATTGCGTCATCCTAACTGTGTTCATACTCTGTTAGCCTCCAAAACTGGGAACAAGGGGAACTGACACATGCAAACTGCCTCAGCTACAGTTTATTGTAGCTTGATCCATATTAATTCATGTACAAGGCTTCAGAACTCTTGGAAGAGTGATAGATCTCAGGTAAAAACTGTGCCAGGAGCCTTTCCAGTAATTTCCCAGAATGGACAACTGAAGGCCATTGCCTAAGCCTGGAACTAGGACAAGAAGAGCCTCAAGTCGCACCAGGGGAGGTTTAGATTGGAAATTAGGAAAAATTACTTCACCAAAATGGTTATCAAGCATTGGAACAGGCCGCCCAGGGAAGTGGTTGAATCATCATCCCTGGAGGCATTTAAAAGACGGGTAGATGTAGCGCTTAGGGATGTGGTTTAGTGGTGGGCTTGGCCATGTTAGGTTAATGGTTGGACTCAATCATCTTAAAGGTCTTTTCCAACCGAAATGATTCTATGACTCTGTGATCTGATTTAATTTCCTCTTATTGGTTAGTTTGATACTTACAAATATATACCTTTACATATATATATGTAGACGCACACATACCTACATGCATATATGCACACATATGCACACACAGTATAAGAACCATATAAGAATGAAGGGTCTCTAACAGACTCGTAAAACTCAGCCTCAAGCTCCATGTCATGGTACCTTCACTGGCTACACTAAAGGCAGTGTGAATATGCTGATACATGCCACAATCACACATCTTCTTACAGTGTAGACATACCGTAATAATGAGTGTCAGTTAAGGTCTTGGTTCAGCTCTAATCATTTCGCGCTGCTCTGCAGTACAGTGAATGCATTTCATCCACAAGTGGAGAGTGCTCCCAGCAGAGGGAAATTCTCTACTTGTATAAAGTCAGCACAGCTGATTCCCACAAATGCCTTGTCAACCCTGTGGGATGGACATGCACAGGATGAATAACAGAGCAGAAAGAGAGTCTTTCACTGGTCTCATAAAAACGCTATCAGTTAGAAGAGCCCTCAAGCTATTTTAAATGAGGTCATACTACTACTGGCTTTCCTATCTTCCATTCTGACTACCCGAATATGACCATGTTTGTACAATTTTTGCGAATGATGCAAAACAAAGGAACTCTTGTGTCTTAACTTTTTGTCTGTGGTATGCTGAGCACAAATTGAAGGTGGATCCATCACGTATATCCTTTGTGGAGAGGAAAAAGGCAGGACAGAATATTTGTTCATGTGTAAAAGTAACGGAGTCACTGTGGATCTCCATTTTTTTGTTGCAGGAAGAAAGGGAGTGAAGTAGGGGAGAAGATGCTGAGAAGGCTGAGGGTGTACTGACTCATTCAGAACAGCCCTATGTCACCTTTATGATTCAAGCATATTTTTTCTTAAACATTAAACCAAATCATTCTATGAACAAAGAAAATAATCAACTCAAGTCTTCGGTGCATTGCTGTCCTATATCCATTAATCTGTTCACCACAGAGTTCTACTACATTGCCCCTATTGCCCAGATGCCCACTAGCCCTTCAGATGTTCCTTCAGCCTGCATCTGCATCTTTAACCTCCATCTCTTCCGGCTGCACTTTCTATTGCTCCTGTTTCCTTTAACTCCTGGCAGTGGAGGAGATGGTATGAACAAGCTTCTTCTGAGTGGTGTACAAGCTGGCCAGCAAGCCAGGATTCATGGGATGGTTGACTTACAGCAGGCCAGCTGACCAAATCAATGCTGAGCTCTTTCTGAAGATGTTCTGGCAGTGGGACACTAATTTGGGCCTTTCTCCTTGGCCAAGCTTCTGATTTTGCTGAAGGTGTAGGAATTTTATTATCCCCCAGGTCTCAACTCCTGTGACAAATGCTGGAACTGGCTAATGGTTTCAAAAGTTATTAGGCAGGTATAGCAGATAGCAGATAGTGGGGTCATCTACGCTTCATTTCTTCAGGAAACCAAGCTAAACATGGATTTGCATTTTGTACATTACAGTCACAAGACAGCAAGATAGACTTTACAATATAAGATCAGACTAATTGTCTGTTTTGTCTATACTATCCAGTGCCAGTGCTTCAGATGATGTTGCAAGAAATACTGTAGTGAGCAATTAGGGATTAACCTCTCCATAACAGAAGTTTCTTAATTCCCATCAGTCAGTGATTAGCTTATGCTCTGAAGCATGAAGGTTTATATCCCTTATGAATTTTTGTTTAATCTAATATAATTGCGGATGTTCTTGTTATCCATATAGCTGCTTATCCTGTTTTGTTTTTTTTTTTCTTTTGATCCTTCTGTGTTCTTGGCCTCAATGATATCCCATGGTAATAAATATTACGGAAATAAAATCTCTATTCCCAGCATTGTCCCTTATTCTACAGTATAATTACAGGGAAGTATGTGAACTCATTCAATATCCAAATATCAAAATATTAGATTGTTCTGTTTACTACAGAGGGTAGAATTCATCCTGCCTAACATCAGTGCCTGAGTTCATCACCTCAGACTCCATTTTGTAGAGAAAAACATACTTTGGGAGGCAATATATCTGACCTGTGGTAGATGTCCATAGTAAGAAGAGATGAAATACACCTTGAAACTACCACTTTCCCTCTATTCACTATGATACTAATTTTGACGGCTATCTCAGGTATAGAAGTTTATAATCTAGACATCCATTTTTAGTCAAATTAATACTTCTGATGAGTGGTTAAATTCTTAAAATTCAGCGCAGGGTCTTGGATGCTTCCAGAGAGTCATTTTGCCTAATCAAGTCTGTCTCTGTAGGAACCTGTCTCCACTGACTACAGGCAGATTGTAACACAAATTGATTTCTAACTTCATGAAAGTCATCACAGAGGTTTTTGCCTTGTCCAGTCATGCCAGCTTTCCCTATTCTGTATTTCTCAATTAATATTTTACATATGCATGTGTGCATGCCTTCTGGTAAAGTGAGTATTTTCCTCAATTGCTCACATAGGCATGACTGTTCCGGGAGTCAAGATGTCTTAGAGGTGCTCTGCCTTCAATTCTGGGAAGAATTGCCAGCAAAGCCTCACTGTGAATTTAATCCCCACTTTGTGTGAGGAACTGAAGAAAAAGTAAAGACAGAAAACCAGATAAGTAAAAGTTAGGAATAGGACACCCTTACTCCCAGCGTTAACAGGAAACATGGTGGAAGAAAGGTATGGAAGAAGACTCATCACAGTATCAGTAAGTTCCTGACCATTCTTCACCTGTAAAGAGGGAAATGAGGATGACAGTGCAGCAGCACCTCCGTCTTTGAAATTCTGTTAGAAAAAGACTTTGAGAGCCAAAGATTTGTGCACCCCTTGTCATCACAAGTGCCTCATTTCCCTTTTACGGTCTTGCCTTTTGCTTTTTTTTGTGATCTAAGACACATACTCCACTTTTAGTCCTTAATTAGAGTGTGAAAGTGTAACCTTATGCATATCTATGTGTTTGAGCAGCTTTCAAGTTTACAAGGAAAGGGTGCCAGAAAGAAATCTTTCCCAGTTTGAACAGTAAAAGAAAGACCCCTAAACTAACTCATTAAGGGTTGTGATTTGGTGAGAGAAATAGCAAGAAAAAGCAACTAACCAAACAAAAAACTAACCCCGAAACAACAACCAAAAACACCCCCCAAAACCTTCCGAAAAACAGAGGCAAAAACTGTTTATATTTTTCTACATGCCTAATGACCGGAGTCAGTTCGTTAAGGGGTCAGGCAATGGCTGGAAGCCAGGAAGGAAGACGTGAGAGATAATCCTCCTCTGCTGGGAGCCGCAAGATGAGCTCAGCTGCTCCATCCGAGAGCTTCCAGGGAGCCATAGAAGCTCACATTTGGGTCCTTAACTACCCGTGGATTTCAACAGCAACGCAGAAATTCAACTAGGGATTAAATGAGCAAATATCTTTGTGGATCTGGGCCATACACGTTGACATGACCTCTGTGCTTAGACTCCAAAGAAACCTGAGGTCATCAGTTGTGACTTGCTATCAGAAGCTGTCAGCCTGTCGTCTGCCAGGCTGCTCTGCTAGCATCTGCCCTGTGGGATCTTAGAAGGGAAGGCTAGAGGTGGGTTTCATGGTGCATTCTACCAGAACTGAAATGTAAAATGGAAATGATGTAACCAGTTGTTTATTTTTCATATATTGCAGGTCAGAAAATAGAAGAATAATTTATTTCCAGTATCAAAATAGCAAAATAACTAACTTTCTCCAAAGCTTTATTTCTTTTCCTGTGATAAAATTCTGTAGTTAATAATTTATGCAAGTTGTCTTTATTGTTCTGTTGCTTTTAGATACCTAAGGATTAGAAAATAGTTTTGTTACAGGCACATAGATAGATTTGGTGTTGTTACAAGCCTTTCAGTTTACCTTTTTAACTTTTAGCTATTTATTCATGTTTAGTTTTACAGTTACGGTCTCATAATTGTAATTCATATATAAATAGGTAGGAATATATATTGTACTATCATTTGATTGGATTGATACTGATTTATTTCACTGCCACTGAGCAACAAAGAATTAGGATTATTAGAAATCTACAAGGACATTAACTGGTGAACCTGGAAGTGTGACTGGCTCTTCTTCATCAATACTGGGTCTCACAACACATAGTTAAGATAGGTGAGAACTGTGACCGCAGCTTTGTCCATTTTAGCTGTGTCTCTCAAAACGAGAGCTAAAATGGCTGATGACTGTTAACAATAGCAAGTTTCACAAGGTGGTTTGTTTGGTTTTTTTTCCCCAAACAACAAAATCCATACTTCTGTACTTCAGTAGGAGTGGCTCAATGATGGCAGATTTTTGTTTAAATGGTTTTGCTGAAAGATTGCTTGGATTAAGCATGATTTGTTCAATTTTCAGTCAAAGAAAATAGCTGTTATTTTGCAGTAACATTTAATAAAGGCTTTCTGCAAAATAGTCAATGGTGTTAGATTATATCTCTGTTACAACATTAGTAATGGAAAACGACAACGTGAAAAATAAGGTGAAATCAAAATGTTTTTATTTAGAGGAATAATTTTGATTTCCCAGGAAATAAACCCATCACTATATGTTACTTTGCATTTACTTCTGAAAATGAAAAATAACAATATTGTC
Source organism: Chroicocephalus ridibundus (assembly GCF_963924245.1). Lineage (NCBI taxonomy): Eukaryota > Metazoa > Chordata > Aves > Charadriiformes > Laridae > Chroicocephalus > Chroicocephalus ridibundus. Next base: position 119,666,241 of record NC_086286.1, on the reverse strand, counting down.
TGTACCTGCTTAATTCTGTTTGACAATAACAAAATAAATTTACTATTGTTTATTAGAGATTTTCAGAGAAGTCAGCTAACTTATCTTTGATTTGAATTTCAAATACAACCTTTTTAAAAAACACAGCCAGAGATATTAATCTAAAATATAGATAAGAAATTTACATTTGAGAATATCTAAGTGTAGTCACTGTTCTCGCATTAACAGTCACTTGCTGTTTGCTTTTTGGAAATTACAATTTTTATTAGAATTAAAATTACAATGAGCTGACACTTTCAGGTGTATTTCAGAATATGTCATTTTTGCATATGAAAGAATAAATGCATAGAGGTATTTGAAAGCAAAACAAAACAAAGCAAAACAGTATCTTTATTTTAGAAATACCTTTCATTGTTCACAGAAGTAACAGCTTCTTGATCACAGAGCCTTTAGGCACTTGAATTTGAGCAATTATAGCTAACTTTTAAATTATACCTAATTCAAGCAATACATCATGGTTTCATACATCTGGAAGCTTTATTGCAAAAACATATAAAAAAGGCTCTTTTACAATTACTCAATTAAATTACATTTTGGTGGTGGAAGAAGACGTGGAGGAAGAATGAGAAATACAGCCTATTATATTACCATACAAGGAAGATCATATTTTTGTCTTAAATACATCGTGGGAAGTTGCAGAGAAGGCAGAGCCAGGCGTTTTTAAGAAGTGCATTGTGGTAGGATGAGAAGCAACAGACATGATTTTTTGCAAGGAAACTTTTGCTTAGATATTAGGAAGTTTTTTTCCTTTTTTTTTTTTTTTTTTCCCCCTGCACTGAAGAGGGTTCAAAGAGGAAAAGACTGTCCAGGGAGGCTGTGGAATACCCATCCATGGCTAAGCAAGGGTCAGAGGGTCCTGATGATTTGACTTTGAATTTGGATCTAACTTTGAAGTTGGCCCTGCCTTGAGTGGGAAGTTGGATCACATAACCCCTGACATCCCTTCCCATCTAAATTATTCTGAGTTTATGATTTCAAATAAAGGTAGCCTGAAAATCAAAATAACAAATTTGAAGACACCTACATATTAATTGGAGTTCAACTAAGTGGTATGGGATGTGCAATTTAAATTAACACCACGTAAAAATGGGCAGTGTTCTGTTCAATCTTAGCCTCACGCTTGATTTATCGCAGTATTGTGTTTTCAAGTGTGCAGCTTGCAGTTATCTGGGAAAATTCCTGAGATTTAGCAATGCAAACCATGTATGTTTAGTATAACATAGGGATAAATTTACTCCGGAACTCCCCTCTCTCTCTTCAGTGCTAAAACCCATGATCCCTCAAGCTTTCCCTCTCAAGACCACTGAGATAGCTTTCTAAGTTTCACAAACAACGGGTCCAAATTTGAAACTCTTCTACAGAGAAGAGCTTTCAAGTATAACACAGGATCTGTAGACGTATTTATCAGGGTAGTGAGTAGGTACAGTGAGAGTGTAGGAAAATGGGGTGGGGGTCAGGAAACGTTGGCTGAACCATTATTAGTTGGTCATGTATTTTTGATTAAATATATATGCAAATATTTTGATAAATTTGAATCACGCTCCTTATATTTGTCAAACCTGGAATTAATTTGTTCGTGGTGAATATAAGTTGAGTAAATCCACTGCTCAGTGATAAAAGTATTTTTCCTTTTCAAAAGCTGCAGACAGACAATGATTGCATATATCTTTATGAAATCCATCAGAAAAATATCTGGGTATCAAAGAGAAAAAAACATGACTGAACTTCATTGATCAGAAGTAACTTTATTTATGATACTTTTAACTTGAACCATAAGTTTAACATGAGTGGACAAAGCAATCCAAGTGAATGAAAGAATCAGATCTATTACGTTCACTTCAGCGTATATCTGAAATGCCAGTGCATTTTATTCAACAATTCAGATATTACAATGCATCTCTTCAGAGCCATGATGTGAATTTCTTTTATCATGCAAGCTAATGATCATTTTGACAAATGTCTTTACATAATTTCCTTCCTTCTTTGAAGTATTGGGTTCTGGGATTTCTTAGGAGGAAAAAAGAGTTTGACATCCTGTTCTCATTGAATGATAATGGGAGATGGATGGCTGAATATTTATTGAATGTACATTGTGTATATATATCAGGGATTCTGCTGAGAATCTCGTTTAATGAACTGTATATCTTAGATAACTTTTGAAGCGTTTTAAGAAATATGATCATTTCTATTGATTTTGGGATATTAATAAATCATAGTTTCCTCATATATTTTGTAGAATAATATTGTAACTACTGTTACTGAAATATATATTTCCTTAAATGTCTGAGGTGATATGAATTCCAGTGTTTTATTGAGTGGCCATGAGATTATCAGGTTGTCATCTTCCAGGGTTTTTCTAAGTACAAGAGAGTGGTCAAAAGACACATGCAGCTGTCTGAGGTAAGGCAGAAAAACTCTTTAGTAGTGTTTTCATTCCTCAACAAAAAGGTGGTTGTATATTGGTAACTTTCCAGGTCTTTGTTGAACTCCACGTTTGGCAGCTGCTTGGCTTCCACAAAACCTCCCAGTCTCAGCATCAAGTCTGGTTGTTCTCGTAACACAAATTGCACGATGTATGTAGGAAGTGTTTCTCAGAGCAATTTGGTAATGAAGCAATCCCCCACAGCAAAAAAAGATTTTGACAATATGAGTTAACAGGAATACTATATGAAAAATATTGATTTTGCGCATTCAGCTGATAAGAAAATTGCTGTATGAAGCGGTAATCACCATTGCCACCCGTAAATGCTCAGGTCCAGGAGGGGAACTCATCAGGATGATGCACATTCCTTAAAATCTCTCTATACACAGACAGGGGGTTATTTGGTGTTTCTACTGAGATTAACACCCACCATCCTGAACAGTAGGAAATGCAGGACATTAAGAAACGTAAAGGAAAAAGGATCAAAGGATACCGAAAACCCTGCCTCTTGCCTTTGGGAGGTCTGAGTTGGGTGCTTCTATAAAACTGGAAAATGAAAGCGATGTGGGCAGCACGTTGGAGCTTCCTTGTAAGGAGGATGTGGTAGCAGTGGCTTTTTCCTTTTGAACAGCAGTTTAGATTAGGTTCTCATCCTGGAAGGTTTTGAATCTACATGACGAATAAACACACTAGCCACCTGGCTGTAGGGTATTATAGGAGAACGTATTTCCATTCCTCCCGTTAACTGGCCCCACTGTGCAGACAGGAATGCAAACTGTAGGGTCACAGAGTGAGCATGAAGAAGTACATCTCCAATCCATTGTTAATTCATAGAGCGGAGAGTGAAGAGTCCCAGGCTGTTTATACATTTAATACCAGCAAAACACTCATAAAACCTGCAAACAATGACACCTCCCTCACTCCTGCCACATGCTTTTTCAGAGATGCTGAAAAACAGATAAAAGACTTATTAGAGACTTTGGCTAGTGGATCTGAATAAGCAAATCTGCTCTGGTTAGCTATCAAACTTCAAGAAGATCAATGGAGGACTACAGTTCAGTAATTATTTCTTCTTTTTGAATCCATATTCCGTTAGCTGATCAATGCATTAAGCTGAAGTAGCAGATCTGCAAAGAACGACAGATGCATATCAAGAGTTTGTAATGTAATCTATGAAATTCATTCACACCAGGATATGATTTACAAGGAGTCTATTGATTGGGGAATAAATGTTATTTTACATTTAATAGAATATATTTCAATAATGCTGGAGCTCCAGCTCCTGGGTTTTGACGGATCCTTTTTTATTCAATACAAAATCTGCATCTATCCCAGTTCCTGTGATTTTACTGTATTGTGCATACTACCCGATAAACCTATCAAAGTTTCTTCAGAGCTGTGACATTGGCCATTTTGCCTGTAGTCTGAGGCAAATACAATTAGTGGTGGGGACTTTTTAATTCTTTGAAAACTGCTTTTTTGGGAACAGAACCTTCACTGCTTGTAACCACCATAGATCTACAGATCAAAGGCAAAGAAGCCAACTTGCCAATTAACACTATGTAAGGACTTGGACGAAAGGGCTGTCCTTTCCACACAGCTCATCCCACAGGAGCACAGGACAGACCATGCCTTGCTGAAACTAGAGAGCCATTTTAGGAAGGTGCTGTATTAAAAGGCAATGAGAATTTGTCTTGGAGCTCGCTAATGAATTCTTCCTTCAGTCTGCTGACCCATTTCATATGTTTCTTGTAATTCTTTTCTTTTTCTCTCTTTCAAATAAGGCAATATTCTTCTCCTTAGACAGTCCAAGGTTAACAGTATTCCTTGTAGTCTCATAATATTTTGCTGATTGGTTATACACCAATCAATTTTTTCCCCAGAAAAGCCTTCAATTAACCCCCCAGTGATTGGGAGGTGGAAATTCCAGATTAGTGTTGCAGAATTCCACTTCCTATCACCAGGGGTTTAATTGAAAACTTTTCTGAGAAAAATTAATTGGTGCAAAAACATGAGTAAAATAACCTAAAAATGCAGGGGACACTATTAATTTCAGTCTATTTAAAGACAAAAAAAAAAAAAAGATTAAATAGGAACATTGAACAAGAAATAAACAAGATTATTACACAGCAACACTGAGATTAAAAGGAAACTTGTGAAATGGCCCTGCAAAGTCACAAAATGCAGGAAAACTTACCTTTAATTTAAATTACAATGTGCTACAAACAAGCAAGAGAAATTAGCTTCTTTTAGAAACTATTTCACAATCAGGTGATTTACTTCAGATTCAGAAACATAAATCACATTTTAATAATCTCTCTCCCAGTATGAAGTCTCTATACAATCTGATATGTAGATTTTTTTTTAAGTAGATGCTTTCTTTGCATAACAAGAAGCTGCAATAAATTAAACGGAGCCCAGGAAATCTTATAATGCAGCTGGGTAATGAAAGAAAAGGTGTAATTTGAGTCTACTATTGCAAATATATATATCTTTGCTAATAATGAGAAACATCCAGTGTAAATGGATGTCTCCGTGTGCAATAAACCTGTCTGAATACGGTATCTTTAATATTGCTTGGATACATTTTTTTTGCATTAAGCATAATAGACTTTGACCTGCAAATTATGAAAAAGATTAAGATATGCATCAGCAGAGAGATTTATGTCTATTGTTGACAAATTATTCATTAAAGTTTTATGTAACAGGCCCAGAGAGAGTATTAAATAAGATTATTATGGCAGTTCTTATAAGTGTATTCATCTTGACTAAGAAGAGGTCGCGATAAAGTTTAGGACTGTTTACTTTCAAAGCTTGTTTAATTAGGAAAAATAGAAATAAATGTTCTCCACTTGGCGTCTTTCACAGATTTTATCTTTATTACTTCTCTCTCCCAATATTGTGAAAGATCAACATCAATAAGTGTAAATCTATTACATGCAATTTGACAAATCATTTGCTTAATGATTTATAAATATAGAGAAAGATATAAAATTTCCTTCTGAAATTAACAGCACGTTTTTCCTTGTGAAAATCCTATGTATTGAGCAGACATAGCTTTGTATCTGGAGTGATCATTAGCAAATAAACAAGGTAATTATCTCTGAAAGGAATTTGTTTCAGTGAAAAACAACTGTGTATACCTACTATAAAACACAGCACTTTGTGTTATACTCTGCTATACATTATACTTTTCTGCTGTCAGGTGAAAATTCAACCAATGGCTATTTGATTACTTTGGAAACATTTGAATTGATTTTTATTACCTAACTGTGTACATCTATAAGGAAGATGTATGACCACTCTTCTTGGAAATACTGAACAACTCCTCTCTTGCTTTTGATGGAATATGTAACACAGGCAGGTAGAAGAGAGATGAAAAACACATTCCCAAAGGAAAAAATGCTCCTGAGTTTGGGGGAAAGGACAATATTATTTTTTAAAAAGTTTTCTTCTCAACTAATGTGTCATCTTGCAAGTGTTCAGAGGAACAGGAGCTTCTTTAATAACCACTGAATACCTCAGAATTTTCTGCAGATAGTAATATTTTAATTAATTTAATTATTTATAGCAATTTATTTATTTAAAATGCATAGTGTGCATACGAAATGTAGAAATCAAAGCTTGATTGACCAAGGGGAAATCATGTCTGACTAATCTGATAGCCTTCTATGATGTCACAACTGGATGGATGGATAGATGAGAGGAGGGCGGTAGATGTGGTCTACCTTGACTTAAGCAAGGCGTTCGACACGGTCTCCCACAGCATCCTTATAGGGAAGCTTAGGAACAGTGGGCTTGATGAATGGACAGTAAGGTGGATAAATAACTGGTTGAAAGACAGAGCTTAGAGGGTCATGATTAGGGGCACAGAGTCTAGTTGGAGGTCAGTGACGAGTGGTGTTCCCCAGGGGTCAGTACTGGGTCCAGTCCTCTTCAATATAGTCATCAATGACCTGGATGAGGGGATAGAGTGCACCCTCAGCAAGTTTGCCGATGACACAAAGCTGGGGGGGATGGCTGACACACCGGAAGGCTGTGCCGCCATACAGAGAGACCCGGACAGGTTGGAGAGTTGGGCAGAGAGGAACCTTATGAAATTCAATAAGGGCAAGCGTAGGGTGCGGCACCTGGGGAGGAATGACCCCCTGCACCAGTCCAGGTTGGGTGCTGACCTGCTGGAGAGCAGCTCTGTGGAAAGAGACCTGGGAGTCCTGGTGGACAACAGGATGACCATGAGCCAGCAATGTGCCCTTGTGGCCAAGAAGGCCAATGGCATCCTGGGGTGCCTCAAGAAGAGTGTGGCCAGCAGGTCGAGGGAGGTCATCCTCCCCCTCTACTCTGCCTTGGTGAAGCTGCACCTGGAGTACTGTGTCCAGTTCTGGGCTCCCTGGTTCAAGAAGGACAGGGAACTGCTGGAGAGGGTGCAGCAAAGGGCTACCAAGATGATGAGGGAACTGGAACACCTCTCTATGAAGAAAGGCTGAGGGATTTGGGTCTCTTCAGTCTGGAAAAAAGATGGCTGAGGGGTGACCTTATCAACACTTATCAATACTTAAAGGGTGGGTGTCAGGAGGATGGGGCCAGGCTCTTTTCAGTGGTGCCCGGGGACAGGACAAGAGCTAATGGGCACAAACTTGAGCATGGGAAGTCCCACCTAAACATGAGGAGGAACTTCTTTCCTTTGAGGGTGGCAGAGCCCTGGCACAGGCTGCCCAGAGAGGTGGTGGAGTCTCCATGTCTGGAGACATTTAAAATCCACCTGGACGCGTTCCTGTGCAACCTGCTATAGGTGACCCTGCTCTGGCAGGGGGGTTGGACTAGATGATGTCCAGAGGTTCCTTCCAACCCTATGATTCTATGATTCTATGAAGACTGGCTGGCCATCTTAAGTGAGGCTTCCATCCAGTAGCAGTCCATGGAAGTCTCCCTGTTGAGTAAAGCTCCGAACTAGACTGTTTGCATTCAGAGTACTGAAGGAAAGACTTTATAAGCATACCCAAAGAATAAACACTACCAAGTTGCACTCTCTGTTTCCTGCTTTGGCTTTAGACCAGCAAGAGAAGCTTTTTTTTTTCTCTCTTCTTCTTTAAAATGAGAGAAGCGTTTCCCTGACATATATTTTATTACCTGTACACATTTAGTGCAAAACTACAAATGGAATATTAAAGGATCTTCTAAAAGATTCCAGTGGGAAGGATGAATCTTGTCTGCGTGCAGAACTTCTGTTTTCCCAATTGCATCATGGATTTCATCCTAATGTAGACCTAGCCTGTATAAGCACTTCAGCAATTACTCATAGGTGTTTTCATACAGGAACTGGTGCACTGTGGTTTGGGCTATGCCGTTGTGAGTGGCCCCACAATTGATTGAATGATAAAAATATATATAGCTCTTTTCACTGTTTTTTGGTTGGGGGTGTTTTTCATTTTGGGTGTTTTTTTGATTCTTGTATTTCTTTGTATTTTCTTGAACCCAACCCTTCCCTTCCCATTCTTTTCTATAGTTTTTAGAAAAATCATTTAAAAACTAAAAAGGTGTAGAGGGAGACAACCTAATAAGCAGAAAATGTCTGTCCTTTATATGATTCCAGCAGCACTGGCAAAGTCATGCAGTTTATAGTAGATGCAGATTCCTCCATTATCGTTCTTTATCTTTCCTGCAGCTCTGCTTCAAAGCTGCATGGAAAGCAAAGATTTTACAACGAGAATCCCTTACACAAAGCCTTTTTGTAGGAAAGAAAGCGTTTATTCTCTGTCTCTTGAGATACCTGATTGTATGCTTGGATAATTAACACGCTGTCCTGCTCTCATAGTTCCATAAGAACAATACACAGGAACAATCATGCATCTTCTAGTTAAAGCTCATTTCCAGGAGTTATGCACTTAAAACAGCGGCAAAGAAAACTCTAAAGTGATCAAAATTAAATGTCCCAGGTCTCACTCTGTAGCTATCTGAAAGCATATGTATTGGTAAAAGAGCATAACTGACCCCAGTTATTTTCTTTGGTTTTATATAGTGATGGGGAAGCTGAACCATTAGAGACATCACATAAGGAAGGGCCAAAACTCATGTCCTGGTATCAATCTAAGCTCTGCTGGAATAAATTTATGCACTTCGATGTCGGCAGAAGATATGGCCTGAAAAGTCACATACAGCTCACATGGTCAAAACTCTGCTATTCTTTTCATGTTAATATTAAAAAATATTCCAATTGTGCCAAAGACTATTCTAGCACTGAGTATATTCACTTTAGCACGATGTCTGTCATACAGTTCAATTCTCACTATCAGAAATGCTATCTATTTATTGTATGTACACTCTCATTTCTGCTTTGTATGCCATCATTTCTTGCATTCTAAACTACTATTTTGGCCTTCCTTCCTCCATTTGCATATATAATCCTTCTCATATTTTTTGTTCTAAATCAATTCCTATAATCCCTTACTGTGTAATAGCATTTGTCATCAATAGAAATGAAATCCCCGACACATTGAAGGAAAGAGAATTTGCGGGTACTGGTTTCTAGCAGCAAGTTGTAATAGAAGCAGTGGGGAATCCTATTTGCATAAAAAGATCCATATTTGATGCAAACTGATGCAACTTTCATGATGAGTATAAAATTTCCCTTTACCCTTGTGCCATGGGCACAGAGCAGATAATACTCTACAACCCTGTTACAGAATTATTTTTCATAAGCTCTTGTCTGGGATGTATAATAAAGGTAGGAGTGTCTTTTGGTAATTAGTGAGGTTAGCTCCAAGTCCTCTACTAGCAGCACTGTAAAATTAGAAGTGAAGTAAAAAGCTACACTTCCTGATCACAGAAAATTCCAACATCTGGAGAGGAGAGTGGCTGAAGTGCTTCATTGTGAAAGAAAAAGCAGTATTGTTTCAATGAAGTTTTAATAAAATACTTAAAATAAAGAAGATATAATTAAAAGTAAATAGTGTTGAATCTGACAATCCAGGTCCTCAGGTCATCCGTGGGTCCTAGTATTTCTGTAGTTTCTGTATGATATACAAAAGGGGGGAATCTGAGAGTCTAGGGCATAACTGAGCAACAGAGGGATGAATATATAAGTAGGGTATGTGGAAGGGTCTGAAATCACTGAGTTTGTCAATACACACTTCAGCGCTCCTCGACCAGTCTCAAAAAGGTGATCTAAAAAATTCCAATTTCTCAGCTTCATGTCAGTAAAACACTGAGATTTTCTGGCAGTACTCATGGTGTGATTCCCGTACGCCTGAATACGGTAAAGGAAGTCAGGTTTCCCTACTCAATGCATCAGCAGAAAATCAAGCAGTTTCATTAAGCTCTGGCTGAATTTCACTGGGTGTTTTTCAAAAGCAATATATTCCTAATAAGCATTTTGGTCTTGCTGAATCAGCTGCTTCTGGGAAGAAAAAACTCCTAAACAACTTTAATCTGTACCCAATAGATATTTCACCTTGAGGATTTGTCAAGTTAATAGAGCCTACCCACTTAGAGAAAGAGGGAGGAGGCCTTTCTAATTGGTGCCTAACAGTTTACACTTAAGGGTCATTAAGAGGCAATACCAGAGATAACAGTCTTAATGGCTCCAGCCCACTCTCATGGGGAGCACTCAAGGTAGCACGAACAAAAGGAAACTAGTCTAAAAGACCCAAAGACGCAGCAGGATCTGGGCTGGCTAAGGGGAAGCAGATTGATTTAGTTCTGCCCCAGTAACTTAAGAGGAGAATTCATCTCATTTGGCTTGTAGTGAAACATAAGATTAGCCGTGAATAACTGCAAGATGGATGGAGAGGTAGAATATAAAAGGTATGCATCATTGTTTTAAAATCTGTGTTTTCTAATGTATGTTACTAAGTGCTAAATAGAATTGTTTTGTTTTAGGGAAGAAGTTGTTCAAACCTACCAGCTGAAGTTTCTGAATGGAATAAAACCTAGCTGCTTGAAACCCATTCTGTCCAGCCACAAAGTGAAAACCATTTAAAAAGAAGAGCATGACCCTGTCTAGGGATTTCAGTTTCCATGCTATGACAAGAAAGGCCAAAGATGGTTCCTCCTGAACTCCCAGACCCCACCTGCACGGCCGACACTGAAGTTGAGCTCTGGAGCTGTCTCGTGGCTGTGATATGAAATACAACAGCTTCAGTAACTAAGGTACCTCAGCTGCTCCAGCATCGTGCCCCGTTGGACAGCAAAGTCGTGCTCAGAGAAACCCGAGTGGTGCACAGGTTCAGCTAGCCCTGTCCTGAGAGAAACCTGAGTGGTGCACAGGTTCAGATAGCCCTGTCCGGAGATGGGTTTTTTCTCATAACTCTTCTCCGTAAATCCCCAAGACAGCTATAAAAAGGGGTGAGGCTGAAAGGTCAGGCAATTAGCTGTCTTATTTGTGAAGAAATAGCTTTTCTAAGCTTATTAATGTAAAAATACAGGATGACATCTTCAGTTGCTATAAATCACTACAGCTCTGTTGATTTCAGTGGGGCTGTGCTGTGTTATAACAGGTGAGATTATGTTAATTATTTATGATAATAATAAATAATAATAAAAAGCCTTACACTGAAGCAATCTTGTTCTATTTGGTAAAATACATGGTGAAATGTCAGATGCATGTTTTCCTAAACAAATTTAATTCAACTTCCACATATGTTCCTGTTACCTTAAAAGTTACTGATTTTCTATGGGAAGTCTGCCTATTTCAGTTCATCTGATAGACGGTTCTCACTGCACAGGTTTCAAATATTTTTGAGTTCAGAAAGGTTCAGCTAATCTGATTTCCTGTCTGATACAAGCCTTGAACTTTCATTCAGTATCCACCATGATGAGTCTAAAACCTGGTGTTTGCTAAAGCCTTCCTTCTGCAAAGACATCCCGCCAAAGACTTTGGGATTCAATATCTGGGGGATTAAATTCCCCTGTTCCTTTTTTCCCATGTTTGAGCTAGTATAGTAAATATTTGTGGGTTTCTTCCCTGCTTTGAATTTCTGTGGCCCCACATTCTGCTTTTTTTTTTTTCTTTTTTTTGTATATTCCATTTTGCATGTCTACTATCTATTTTATGAACTGTACAAGGGCAGATTATTTATTCAAGATTTTTAGTCGTCATCATCACCAATTTGAGTGATTTGAGTTTCATTAAAAGGAAAAAAGCACCCAGATTAATGCCTTCTTCTGTGTCTCTATTTTCACCAGAAAGTCTCCATAAGCATCTAAATTTCCAGTGATGCACATGCAAATGTACGTCGTGAGGCTTAAGAACATAGGTCGCTTCTGGTATTTTGTTTTCCGTAGCTTTTCCTCATAGGGATGAGGAAGTTCATCATCATGAAGTTTGTCATTATGAACTTCATCCCCATGAACTTCAAACAAGACTAAGTACAAGATCCTGCACCTGTGTCACAGTGTTCACTAATATCAGTGCAGACTGGAAGCTAAACAGTTTGAGAGCAGCCCTGAGGAGAAGGACATGGGGATACGAGTGAAAAACTGGACATGAGCTGGCAATGTGTGCTTACAGCCCAGAAAGCCAATTGTGTCCTGGGCTACACCAAAAGAAGCGTGGCCAGCAAGTCAAGGGAGGTGATTCTGCCCCCCTATTCTAGTCTTGTGAGAGCCCACCTGGAGTACTGCACACAGCTCTGGGACCCCCAGCACAAGACAGACGTGCACCTTTTAAAGCAAATCCAGAGGAGGGCCACAAAAAGGATGAGTGGGCTGGAACGCCTCTCCTGTGAAGAAAGGCTGAGAGTTGGGCTTGTTCAGCCTGCAGAAAAGAAGGTTTGGAGGACACTTTATTGTGGTCTTTCCTTACATAAAAGCAGCTTATAAGGAAGATGGAGAGAGACTTTTTACCAGGGCCTGTAGTAGCACAACAATTAGAAACAGTTTTAAACAGATGGAGGGTAGATTGAGATTGGACATAAAGAAGATATTTTTTACAATGAGGGTGGTGAGGCACTGGAATGGGTTGACCCGGAAAGTTATCGGTGCCCCATCATTGGAAGTGTTCAAGGTCAGTTTGGATGGGGCTTTGAGCAGCCTGGTCTAATGAAAGACATTCCCACCCACGGGCATTGGGGTGGGACCAGCTGAGCTTTGAAGGTTCCTTTTCAACCCAAACCATTCTATGATCCTTATTTGCAAAACAACATACTTGAGTTATAGCTAGACTACTGTAATGACAAAAAAAAAAAAAAATCATAAAACACATGTCACAATCAATCCTGACATTTTGTAGAGTGCAGCTAATACTATCAACTGCAGTACTGAGGGGCTTTGCTTCACAGCTGGATGCACTATAAAACTTTCATCCCTGAGGAATGTGCAAATTAAAAATGATATATAACATTTACCATTGGTTAGTATAGACTTAACCAGAGATGTTAATACATTAACCATACTCCCAACAGACCCATGTAATACTTCAGTCAGCATTCTGCAGCTCTGATAAGAAGAGCATTTCCTAATGGCCAAGGATAATACTTAGTTATAATTATATACCCTTTTAAAGTATGTGGCTTTTTGGAGATTAATCATGTGCAGGGGAGCATTGTGATTATAGATACATTCCATAATCAAGACTTGTTTAAAAAAGAATTTCCCAATCATAGAAATAGAATTTTGTGCTAAGATTACTCTTAATGTTACCAGATTTCCATTGTGATCTTGAAATCAGAGCAAATCTAAGTATCTATGTTATAGATACTAATCTAAGTAAGTATGTTATAGTAAATCAAAGCATACATTTAAGGAAAACTATTTCGTAACAGAAAATCAAATTATTTCTCAGAATAACTCAGATGCCAAAGTCCTTTGCAGTATTCGGCTTCATATGTTTCAAGTCTTGGGCTTCACTTTTCACAGCATGTTTACGATTTCCATCACATAAATCATAGAAATTGAAAGTGGGTAATATACACAAGCAGTTCCTTATGACATTTCCAGCACACAGTCTTCATTATGCTGCTTCTTTTTAAATAAAAATTAACCACGCTTGGAGCTGTGCAATGATGTTGATACATTATGCATATAAAAACCGGACTAATCTTTCAAACACATACATCTATTTTGGATAGCACTAGCTATCTGCAAAAAGACAGGATGGTGACATTAACACAAAACTAGTTCTTTTTTGTTGTTTTTATGTGCCAGGGGAAGTAGCTGAGTGGATAATGGTGTTAGAGGATGGCCTTCCAAATGTGCACACTTCTTAGTTTTTATTTTGTAGATGATGAAGAATGTTTCTATTTTCTTATATTTCACTTGTTTTTCTGTTTAAAACTAGAAGAGTCACAAAATACATGTTTTATTTAAAAATATTCAACGAGTTTAGCCTAAAAAATGAGAGAGGGTTTAAGGGAAAACATCCTACGTTTGAATGAAAAATTATTATTATCACTGTCACCATTAGAAGGCTCAAATATTTTACAGTCCTTTAGGGTGACATTATAAAGACACAAAAACCACAACAATATTTGTGTTTTCCTCAGAACTCAAATCCAGTCATTCTGCTTTTGGGAATGTTGACATTATTTGTTTACTTACTTTTTTTTTAAACTTCAGTCTTTCTTTTCCCGTCTCCTTCTCCACCAATATATATTTTGTTTATCTCACTTCCTCTTTCTCTTGCTTTGACCAGAAACCTTCATAGGGACTTTTCATAGAAATAGGCAAATTCATTTGAAAAGTTTCTGATATGAGAAATTATGATTTTACAAGAAGAATGATACAAACAATTTTTTTACTAAATCTACTTTGAAGTCCATCACTACTGCCAGTGTGGCTTCTATCCTGAAAGATCTTCATCTCTACAGATTTCCCAGCAGGACTGGAAAACAGACATATTAAAGTCCAGAAGAGGACTGGTTCATTCACACAATAGACATCTTTTTCTCAACTGGTTGTGCAGACTTTCTTAAAGTAAAAGGAGACTTGTGCAAAGGAGCGGACAAATTTAATGCAAGATTCATCTAAATAATGCAACTATATAAGGTAGAAGAGATTTTTTTCCCCCTTAAAAGTGCTGCTTTATCTCCACTGATTACAAAGAGGGTATAAAAGGCTAACTCAGGTGGAGTCAGATTTTCTGTAGATATGTCCTGTCCCAGAAATCATTCTCTTGATAAATGACCATGCAAATTCATGTGGTTATTGTTACAGGATGCAGAGTTCCAGAATGTTACTTAAGATAGAATAACTCAAGACTGCAAGATAGATAATAAAAATATATATGCGTGCATACATACTTTATAGGCATATACTTATTTATGCATGTATTCACATATTCTTCACATTCACATACTGTCTGACTTCATATGTAGAATGATTTTGGTATCATCCTAATTATGCCCCTGTAACAATTAGAAGTGATTTTTAATGCCGCAAATAAGCATTCAAGGCTAATAATACAAGTGTGTTAAATGAAATGTCAAATGACTTCCAAAAAGCTCTTAAAATTAATAAATATGTATGAGATAAATGAGTCTGGTTGTCAAGTACTCCATGAAGAGATACAAAAGATTTTATTTTTTTTTTCAGCTGGATACTCTTGCCACCTAAAGTCAAACAAAATTCATGGGTTCAATCATAGATCTGCAGCACAGTCTCTTGGACAGGGGACCTTTCCTCAAAAGGAGGTTGGAATGTCACAGAGGTGGATGTCACCTGCTGCAGCACTCCCAGGTTTCATACTTGCTCAGCTGTGCCACTCATGTGGCGTGTGGGCAACAGCTGCAGGGGGGGCACCAGTAAAAAATCCAGGCACTATTACAGGTGCCTGGAATAGGTATTGTTTTATTTGGGCAGTAGATAATTTTTTTTTCTGTATTAAGACACCTAGGAACTATACGCAGTCAGTGAAGAGTGTGAGCCACTACTCAACCTTATCAGGGAACTGCTTATGCAGAGTTTTTTCAAGTAGGAACTTGAGTGAACCTTAGTCGATTTCAATCCAAACCTCTGGGAAAATGGGAATAATGGTATTTAAAAACTCTTGCTTGTCGGGTGTTGAAATTCTAATTTATAAAGTGTTCTGTGAACCTTGGTTAATTGCACTGTTCAAGGTGTTACATGGCTCATTATTTTAATGAAAAATCTCACTTAGGTAAGAGAGGTGTTATTCTCTTAAAGAAGGGAAATTATGTGGGAAACAAACTTCTGCATAATGAGAACATATGTTTGGGTATGGGGTTGCATAAGACTGTAAGGAACCTTCAGCAGGAAAAATGTATCTTCTATAAGGTAAATCAGAGCACAGGTAGTGCCCTTGAAGCTTGCGACCATATGTTCAGTTCAAAGGTCAAAATGTTGGTGACAATTTTTCTGGATTCAGCAAATCTGATAAGTTTTATGTTACAGATCTTTGGCTAATTTGTTTGAACGCTTAATATCTTTGCCTTGAGTATAACACAGAAAGTTTTACTGAGCTTTGTCCTGTTAATTTGTCCTTTTACCATATAGAATTACCTGAGTAGTTCTATTAGAAATCAGAGCAACGTGTCGCAGATAATTTACTGTAGTGCCAAATAAGTTGGAATGGTTATATACTATCTTTTAACTTTTATCTCTAAATTAATATATACACATAAAACCAGAACTTCTCAGCTAGACCTTCAGCCCTGAAACGTGGCAGGACAGGTGTCAAGAAAAACAGGACGTATAGATCATTTTTTTATCGTGTAGTCAGGGTATGAGGGTATGACAGAAGAAAATTGAGATGCTACAAAATAACTGACTGTCAACACAGTCAGTGGTGGCTTAAAATATGAAAACTCAGTCCACTCTAAGGGCAAAGTTAAATGTACAAAATTAAAAAAAGCAGTACATTTTGCCTCACCACCGTATTGGGTTAAGAGCATGTATCTAGTCAGCTGTTGCTACTCATCTGATGGAGTGTGGTAATTTAATGGCATTTGACCATAAGTCCACACATTTATGAGCATTCACATAAAATGTGATGAGGATTAGAACTATCTTTTGGCTGTTCACAAAAGATCTTAAAGCTTTTACAGAAATCAAAGCCTCAGTACAAAGAAAAAGCCATGGTTTTTTTTCCCATTCCTGCTAGGTAGCTGTATAATAAGCAGCGCTCTGCCCCTGCACTTTATATGGCAACAAAACTGAGGCATTTCAGAGCTGGATTTATGAGCATACCATGAAACACCACTCAGATTCCTGCCTTGACTTGGTGGAAGGATCAGTTTGTTACCCAAGAGGAACTTCTCCCTTTATATATTCGTTAAGTAAGACATTAGCTGATTTTTGCTCTGTGGAAGTCCATACGGATTTTTTTTTATGCACTATAATGATCTTTATGCTATTTGTCATATTAAGTACATTAAAAAATTACAGCTTTTGTTCGCAGACTGTGCACAGATTCTATCCCACAAATCACACATAGATGTTTCCTGAAACCAGTAAACACATAAGAGTATTTTTTTCCCTTTTTTTTTTTAACAGGGTCAAGATTTCATCACATGTTAAAGGCATTGAAAACTATATCTGTAAATGTGTTGCTCTTCAAAGGAGCTCTAAAAATTACAAACTGGTAAACATCTTTTAAAGAACAGTGTAAATCACTGTTATTATTGGATTCTTCAATAGCTGGAAAAATTATTTTAAATCCTTAATACATCTGAATATCTCTTTGAGAACTCTTCCAGAATATCCATCATCACTGTAGGATCTTTTAAAAATGTTTAATGTATCTTTTTTATAATTTTTCTTTGTGGAAATATTATAGATTCATAGAATAATTTGTGTTGGAAAGGACCTGGGGAAGTTGTCTTATCTAACCTTCTGCTCAAAATAAGGATAACTCCAGAGTTAGTTGCTCAGGGCTCTGTGCATTCAAGTTTTGAATATCTTCAAAGATGAAGATCTGAAAGCTTCTCTGAGCAAAAAGTGCCAGGGTCTGGCCACCTTCAAGGTGAAGAATGTATTCCTTACATGTAATGAGATTTTTCCTTACTACAAATTGTGTTCCCTCTTATTCCTTCCCTGTGTATCTGTGGGAAGAGTCTGACTCCATCTTCTGTACAACTACTCTTTAGTTAGCAGTAGATAAAAATAAAATTCCCCTTAGCTTCCTCTCCTTAATATGAAAAAAAGTCATTTCTTTCAACTTCATAGAATCACAGAATGGTTTGGATTGGAAGGGACCTTCAAAGCTCATCTAGTCCAACCTCAATGCCTGTGGGTAGGGACATCTTTCACTAGGTCAGGTTGCTCAAAGCCCCATCCAAACTGACCTTGAACACTTCCAATGATAACTCCTCCTGGGCAAGTTGTTCCAGTGTCTCACCACCCTCATCATAAAAAATTTCTTCCTTATGACCAATCCGTCTTTTGATTTAAAACTGTTGTCCATTCTCCTGCTATTACAGGCCCTGGTAAAAAGTCTCTCTCCATCTTCCTTATAAGCTGCTTTTACGTAATGAAAGGCCACAATAAAGTGTCCTCCAAACCTTCTTTTCTGCAGGCTGAACAAGCCCAACTCTCAGCCTTTCTTCACAGGAGAGGCGTTCCAGCCCGCTCATCATTTTTGTGGCCCTCCTCTGGATTTGCTTTAAAAGGTGCATGTCTGTCTTGTGCTGGGGGTCCCAGAGCTGTGTGCAGTACTCCAGGTGGGCTCTCACAAGACTAGAATAGGGGGGCAGAATCACCTCCCTCGACCTGGTAGCCACATCTCTTTTGATGATCTTTAGGAGTACAATTGGCTTTCTGTGCTGCAAACACACATTGATGGCTCATATCCCATTTCTCATCCACCAATATCCCCATGTCCTTCTCCTCAGGGCTGCTCTCATTCCATTCATCCCCCAGTCTGTGCTGATACTGGTGATTGCTGTGACACAGGCACTTGGCCTGGCTGAACTTCTCATGGGCCCACTTCACAAGCCTGTCAAGTTCCCTCTAAATGGTATCCCTTCCCTCAGCTGTATTAACTGCACCACTCATCTTGCGGTCATCTTCTTCTTGTATATGATACGTTCTGTACTCTTAATCACTTTGGCGGCCCTTCACTGCATTCTGCCCAGTCTGAAAGCATCTTTTCTGTAGTGGGGAGGACAAAATGAGGTATAGCGGTCTCCAAAGCAGACTCATAAGTGCCAGACACCAAAGAAAAATGGCTTCCTTCAATCTGCTGGTTAATACAATTTAGTGTGGGGTTGACCACCGTAGGGGTTTACTGTTCACTTGTCCACCGTGACCAACTCCAGGTCCTTTTCCAGTGCTGCTTCCTAGCCCCACACCTGCACTGGTGCATGGGGTTATTCCATCCCAAGCGCAAAAGTCTTTGCCCGTGTTGAACTTCATGGGATTTCTGTCAACCCGTTTATCCAACCTGTTGAGATGCCCTGCCTTTCCCCCATCAACAGCTCCCCCCCAACCTGCTGTCACCCACGAACTTTCTGAGGGTGGATTCCATCCTGCCATCCTGATCATTAATATTTATATTAAACAGTATCAGTTTCAGTATTTATACCTCAGAAATGCTGCTTAAAAACACCTGCCGACTGGAATTCAAAATGCTGATCATTACTCTGGTACTTTTATGTTATTTTTGCTTTCTATTTCTTATTCATGCAACCACAGTCTCACCGTTTATATAAAAAGCATGATGTTTATAATTAATATAGGTCAAATGACAAGTTTTCTGTGATAATGGATCCAATTACTATACATTTGTGTCCTTTGAGATTTTGACATACAAGTTGCCAAATTCTGCATAAAAACTTTTGTGTCCAATGTTATGTCTGAGCTCTTGAGAAGTAAAAGCCAATGGAATGGCATCAAGAAACACTGTTCTCAGTTTCCCAGAAAAATGTGATGAATTTATCATTAAAAAATAGAAAAAAATATTATTATAATATTTACCAGAATGAGTCCCAAAGTTTTTGCCATTTGTTCCATCTGTAGCAATGCAAACATCATAATAATAATTTTCACCATGATGTAGTCAGAAATAAGCCAATTGACTGTTATTATTGCTAGTTTAGCATGCCATGGCTATGATCTTATATTTACAATTTGCTCTGTGAATTATGGACTTTCTAATAATCTACAAGTATGATGGACTAGAATTGTCAAATTAAGACAGCATGGTTAATTTCCTTTCAAAGTGGGATTGGAATTACCCTCAAAAATGCATAGTTTTCTGGATCAGCAAAAGTTTGTGATACTACCTTAGAAAATTTTCTGTGAGCTGAGATGTTGTAACATAGCAAAAAATCAAATAATGTAGGTATTGATTGTTGGTGATGGATTGCAATGTCCAGACTGAGCAAAAGAGAGGGAGGAAATTTGTATATACTCTTTTCCTATGATACGTGAGCCACCAGAAGACAAATTTTACCATCTGCTTTCAGCAGTCCAGTAGCATCAGATGAATCCTTTTCCCTCAGTTGTACAACATCTGGACTAAGTCGCCTCATGCATCTCATTAGATGGACATATTTTCTAGTCGCAGTTCAGTAGGGTGTGCATCTCAAGAAGTTGTACTAGCTTAGGCAATATAGGTAATGTAACTGAATGGCTTATTGGCTAAAGCTGATTTATCATAAATGGGGAGAGGAAACCATATGTCTTTGAACCAGACCCACAGTAAGGCTCTTTCCTCCTACGAAGTCACTTCAGTACTTAATCTTCCTCCTAACTGAGCAGGTTCTCCAGGCTCTCACAACACAGTGAAAGAATGGAAAAGTACGATGGTTTGCCCCAAGACGTGCAGAAAAGCATCCTCCTTTCTTTAATGTGTGAGGTGTTTTAGTACAAATGTAAATCCTAGTGTAAAAGTTGGAAGTATGCGAATAGATGATTATCAGAGGAAAAGAAAAAGGTGCATCTCAGCAGACCCTTCAACAGTAACACCTTTGCCCAGGGTTATGTCCTGAATATTCATTTGCATCCCAAATCTTTGTGGATTTAGTTCTGTAGCTCTTTTCAGATTGTAATATTTATGCACAAAACTTATCCCATTTAAATTAGGACTTCTCTTCTAAGCAAGTTCTTCTCAACATGGGTGAGAGATACAGAATTAATTTTGTAGAGTTTCCAAAGCATTCAAGATATTGGATTTTGTGCAGGGATAACTGTATGAAATTTTGCATTAAACAGGAGGTCAGGCTGGATGATCTAATGGTCCCTTCTGGCCATAAAAACGATGAATCTATGAGAAAAACACTCTGAGATCATATGATGAAAAGTGCAATTAAATTGGCAAGTGTTATCTTGATGTTCCCATTACAAATCCCCTGAGCAATCTATCCCCCTGTCTTCCTTTCGCCACCTCCTCTATCATTAGATTCCAGGAGAACATACGCTCTGTTAAAGTCATTGCTGCTAAAACCATTTTGATAGCTGGCTCCACACAGTCTCCTGCTAAATCCAGTGTTCAAGGCTGTGGGAGTGCTCACTTCTTAAGTGAAGACACATTTCTCCAAGGCATTTTGCACTCTCTTCTTCCTTCAGATTGCTCAGCTAAAGGCTTTTTCAGGACTTTATCAGTTATTAATAATTGTGGTGATTCATGATTTATTCATAACCATTTATACATTTGCCATATGCTGCCTGCACATGCAAACTGTTTTTCTGAAGCACGCAAATGTGGCACAGTGCTTCTTGCAATTCATATCCAGTAAATAGATGATAGAGAAAGATTAATGAAATGAGAAAAACAATAAAACATCCTGCAATGGCTTCAATTTTGAACTTTTGAATTAAATGTTGTGGAGTAACTGTCTTTAGCAGTATCAAAACTAAAATAAGCAGGAGTGAGAAGAGCGTGAAAGGCCAAGTTTAACATCACAAGTAGCACCTTATTCTGCTTTTATTCTTCGCCCTGTTACCATAATTACAGGGAGTAAGAGTAAATCTGCTCATCAGGGAAGACACAACTCAGGACAAATAAAGGTGGTAGTATCAGCAGTATCACCTTAGGTGTTCTCTTCAAGCTTTCATATTAAATATAAGTATTTTTGCAGTGAAACACTGTAATAGCTGCTTGGAGGGTGGGGGAGAGGGAAATATCTGACATGCAAATCCTTCATAATGCCTAACAGCAACAACCTGAAAAGAGAACGTTACTCCTTGTTCTTGATAAAAAAAGCTCTTTATGGTGATGTCACTAACCAAGAAGTCATTTCTCATAGGCACACTATGACACCTTCTGCAGTGTGCTGCTGTTCAGATGAAATGCCTGGGTTTTATGAGAGGGTAATTATTTAACATAAATAATGTATTCCTGTTTTTGAGTGAACGTGTTCATTAGCAGTGAGATGGGCTCTGTGGGGGGAAATGATCAGTGTGTGCCAGCACAGAGTATCAAGGCAGAGGGACCAGCTCTGATCTCACTCATGTCTCTGCTCATCCTGTTGCATTTTAGCTGAAACTTTTGGAAGAGAATGTTTAAATTTTCACTAACTGCCTTGAAAGTGAACATCTGAATTTTTACTAACTCTCTGTAATTGCCTACTGTTACTATTCTGTAAGATGGTCAAAAATACATTCGGGTCCTTGTCCTGTCTACAGAACCATGGGATACTTCCTAGACCCTAAGTTAACCTGTTCCCCATGGCAGGATCAACTTTACCTATGTCATTCCTGCCTTTTGGCTGCCCAACTGTTTCTTGAAGACTTCCGTTACCTTTGCAAAATTCTGAGACAATCTGTTCCTGTGCTTTATTCTCTTCACCATTAGAACTATTTTTTTCCTGGTGTCTATCTTAAATATGCCTTGTTAAAAAAGTTTTTTCTTGTTCTTCAAACCATGAAGCCAAATAAGCGGTATTTACAGCAATCTTTGACATTCCTAATAGCATTAATGTACTATTCCTTCATGATGCTTGAGAATCATAAGTGTGCCAGTGAAGGCAGCCACCAAACACAGAGGTCTGAGGGGGACATATCTGTGTGCACTATTTAATTTAAGAACTCATCGGGAAAACACTTGCAAGGCCTTGCAAGGAATTTCCACTCTTACATTTTACTGGAACAAAAGCTAGAAGGTAGTTTTGAAATTCGGAAACTCAGACCTGCTGCATGAGATAACCCTGGACAAAAGATTTGAAGCCATCTCCACATCTGCAATGCTTCCTCACAGAGGAGATCCAGTCTTACCTTCAGCCTGGCAACTTCCTGAATTTCGTATAGTTTTATAGAGAACAACTCTATCACAATTTTGCACTCCTTACAGGAGAATCAGTCAGATTGAAAGCGCTCCAGACTAAACAAGACAAGCAGGCAATCACTCTGCTTGCTGCTCAGTGGCATCCTTCTAAAAAAATGTAACACGGGGGCAACATGACCAGGCAAGAAGAACTAGTATCAGTCCTCAGATAGCCCAACACAGAAAGTGAGGTCGTGTATGTTCAGGGTCCAAAGAGAACTGTGCAACTAACCCCTCTCCTTGCAAACATTAATGCTAAATTAATGTGGGGTTTTGTAATGTGGGTTTTCCTAAATCTATATTCATTCCTAGTGAATCTATATTCACTACCTACAGAAGGAGATCACTCCTGCTGAACAAAAGTCTTGCACACATCAAAACCATTAAATGCAAAATTTTACAAAAATAAAATTTCAAGCAATGAAAACATCAAAAAATAAGGTGAAAAGGACCGAAGTCCAGAACTATAGTTTTATAAAAATGCAATGTCATTACACTTTCCATTTCTTCACTTAAATGTCTGTAAAATCATGTTTCAGTGGATCCCAGACACTAATACTTATGTAGAAATTTTCTATCAAGAAGCAAAACATATTAAAAAGCCTAGCCCCCTTTTTGTCTCCTATGGTATAAAAAGGATGCACTAATGATTCTAGTTAGATGCATCTAAATACCAAGAATAATCTGTTAGGGGCAAAATTTAAAAGAATAATTGAAATGACTAATTTCAGCTCATCAGAAATAGATCATATGCATGTGGGTGGAAAAATGTTATTTCATTATTCATTTGCAGTATATATATAATGATCATTTCACAAATTCAGGCTGATCTTCATTTATCATCCATACAACAGTGTATTTCCACATCTTCAGTTGCATATACAGGATAGAGAACAGTTCATTTAGAATATTTATTTTGTAATATCATTTTACACTCTGGGAATTATACATTAGTTTTAATATATTTTAACAATGGTAATGCCACAGCTAGAGAAAATAGACAAGATATTTGAGCACTAATTGGGCTTTTTGTTAAGTTATGACTTGATAGTTTTTAAAAACATGGCTGCAATGAATTTTCAAGCACTATTGTCTGTTCCTGTCCATGCTAATCAGTATCCTGTAGCACAGTGGGTCTTACATCTAATGGAGCAGTACGGAGCTCTTGCCAGCATTCAAGCAATTGATTCCATAGAAGGGGCACAATATAAATCAAGCGTAGAGTAAAACTGCTGTTCTACAAGCTTGGAATAAGAGCACCCTTTTTCTTATCCAAGGCACTCAAAGACTCTCCTGCTGTGCTTATGTTGATTGTACTTCCTTTATCTTCTGTTCGGTTTTGTTTTTCTCACTTCTTTTCAGTGCCTTTAGTGCTGGTTTAACATGCACCCTCACCAACCAAAGTTCACTCCCATTTTGTTCCTTCAAAACTTTGAGAAGGTAAGGGATGTGAATCTTTTCCACCTGATTGCTTCTTGTAATTGTTCCTTCCTCATAACTACATAATAACAACCTAGTTATTAGAAAAGGAACTTAATTTATTTGACCTGACCCAAATTGCCATGGCACCTGCTATTCCTGTTGTCTTGATGTGTACATCAAATTTGCACACAATGCATTAGTTAAAAACTGGCTAGTAACCCAGAAATACCAGCAAGAAAAAAATGCCATTTGGCTGAGGATAGCTCCAGCATCCCAAAAAAAGTGTCTACCTGAGTAATTGTGTTCAATGTATTTTATCAATGATCTGCAGGTAAAATACAAAATCACAACTGATGAAGAATAAGGCTAACATGCAAAAAAATGTAAGATGAATAAATAATATGTTAGCAGTATAATGTTATGCTGCTCAGCGATCCTCATTTATCTGGAGGGAGTCAAATGTAGCATCATATACCTGGGAAACAAAGACTTTAGACTTGTTCCTACAAAACATGTTCTAGAACACAAAAGCTTTGAAAACGACAGAGGCTGTCACACACACAAATGAATTTAATGAATTTAACATAATGAATTTAAACATTGGGCAAAACACTATTGTTAAAAGTAAAATTTTATGGAGAGAAATAGTATTTACTTTTGGATACAGCAGTAGTGGGAAAAATAGTGTTTATTTCCAGTGTTCATGGTTCATTAACAATACTGGAAAGTGTTGGAGGTTCAGAAGAAAACTGCAGGAATAATGTATGGTCTGAAAAATTTCTGTTCACAAAAAGCTTAAAAGGCTCCATCAGCAGTCTATCCCAGAAAAGGTTACAAGGCGACATAATCACAATCCATAATAACCACATGGGGACAAAGTGAACAAAGTCATAACAAGAAGTAATGACCAAGGAAGGACATTTATTAACAAACACAGAAAAAGTGGAAACATTTCCTGCAGGAATTATTGCCTCTTCTTACAGATCTTTTTTTAAATCTCTTTTTTCTTTCTTTCTTTTTCTTTTGTCACTTCAAATTACAAGAGCTTTACTCCAGCTCTGGTAGAAAGCTGAAGCCAGAAACATTTATATCAGCACTCAGAAGCACATTTTAAATGTGAAATGAATATTTGAGCAATTTGCTGGAGGAAATCCTTGATTTTCCTGGGGAAATTTTTTTTTCTGGAGAAAACCCTGGTGAGATTAAGCCTATCGAAATGTAGGGTAAGCATTGACATCTACATCTGGGATTTCTTATTACCTAGAAACTCCTTATATTCATGATTCACGCACCCTGCTTTAGAAATCTGTCCGGTGGATTACACCCTAGCAGTGCCTATACCTTAGATATATATGTTTGACTCAGAGACATCAACCTTAAGGGAAATGCCTCCTCATTTCCGTATCTTTAAATTAAGACAGATTATCAGAAGATTTGGTCTTGTCACAATGATTATTGGGAAAAATGATGTGGTTTATGATATTCAGGACATCTGCTTAACCAACCTGATCTTGCTTACCAACCTGATCTCTTTCTATGACCATGTGACCCGCCTTCTGGATGTGGGGAAGGCTGTGGGCGTTGTCTATCTGGACTTTGGTAAGGCCTTTGACACCATCCCCCACAGCATTCTCCTGGAGAAGCTGGCGAATCACGGCATAGACAAGTGTACTCTTCACTGGGTTAAAAACTGGCTGGATGGCTGTGCCCAGAGAGTTGTGATTAATCCTCTTGGCGGCCGGTCACCAGTGGTGTCCCTCAGGGCTCAGTTTTGGGGCCGGTTTTGTTTAATGTCTTTGTCGATGATCTGAATGAGGGGATTGAGCACACCCTCAGTAAGTTTGCAGATGACACCAAACTAGGTGGGAGTGTTGATCTGCTGGAGGGTAGGGAGGCTCTACAGAGGGACCTGGACAGGCTGGATCCATGGGCCAAGGCCAACTGTATGAGGTTTAATAAGACCAAGTGCCGGGTCCTGCATTTCGGTCACAACAACCCCAAGCAGCGCTACAGGTTTGGGGAAGAGTGGCTGGAAAGCTGCCCAGCAGAAAAGGACCTGGGGGTGCTGGTGGACGGCCAGCTTAACATGAGCCAGCAGTGTGCCCAGGTGGCCAAGAAGGCCAACAGCATTCTGGCTTGTCTCAGGAATAGCGTGGCCAGCAGGAGCAGGGAAGTGATGGTGCCTCTGTACTCGGCACTGGTGAGGCCTCACCTCGAGTGCTGTGTTCAGGTCTGGGCCCCTCTGTACAAGAGGGACATTGAAGTGCTGGAGCGTGTCCAGAGGAGAGCTACCAGGCTGGTGAGGGGTCTGGAGACCAGGGCATATGAGGAGAGGCTGAGGGAGCTGGGCATGTTTAGCTTGGAGAAAAGGAGGCTGAGGGGAGACCTCATTGCCCTCTACAGCTCCCTGAAAGGAGGTTGGAGAGAGGTGGGTGTTGGCCTCTTCTCCCAGGTCAATAATGACAGGACCAGAGGAAATGGTCTGAAGTTGCGGCAGGGGAGGTTTAGATTAGATATTAGGAAGAATTCCTTTACTGAAAGAGTGGTCAGGCACTGGAACAGCCTGCCCAGGGAGGTGGTTGAGTCACCATCCCTAGAGGTATTGAAGAAACGTCTGTCTAGATGTGGCACTTCAGGGCATGCTCTAGTGACAGAGATTGTAGGTTGGTTGCTTGGACTCGATGATCTCAAAGGTCCTTTCCAACCATGAAGATTCTATGATTCTATGACACCAAATCGGAATTGTCTCATGTGAGCTTGGAATATATGAGTCTAAGAACTCCCTAAGGATCTTACCTGATTGTCATTCTCTAGATGAACAAAGACCCAGCTATTATGTTTCTTTCATCCTTCTTTCTTTGTGTCATCAATGTCAAAGCTATAGCTCCTTTTCAGATCTTTCTATATGTGTTTGCAAACAATTCCATATAGGATGTCTATGTCTCTTTTTTTTTTTTTTTTTGAAGTGAAAAAGGAACTATGAGGGAAATAAGCATCCTTTCCTGCTGATGTTTTTGAGAAAACAAGAAAAAATGAAATGCCAGATTTATGACATTTTAACCTGAGCCTATGTCACTGGAAATAGATAAGAAATCATGGTATAATTTGTTTCTCAGTGCTGTTACTGGAAAAGAAAATTGCCAGTTTATGAGTTATGAGTCTGTAGACAGGGCCAAATTTGGCTTGTAGTCACACCAAAGTAACTTAATTGAAATCAGTGAATTTGCACTAATGCAACTGTGAGCAGAAATTGACCTCTTGTGCCTACTGGAACATAGCCCAAAAGCCACTTGACTTCCTTGTGCTTAAGGCTTGCTCTGCATGAATGTCTACCATTTTACTGGCAGTAAGTTGTGTGATATTCATGGTTTAATGGTGCATATTCTACAAATAGGCTGGGTAGATGCCAGCAGACTACATCCAAGTATTACTACATATTTGCTTTGTTGACCTCTGTACGCATTCAATCATATGAAGTAGTTACAGCTGGGACTCCGGTAAGGAATTCCAACTTCCAAAATGTTCCCACTGCCACTATGCAAATGCTAGCAAAGAGCCTCTGTTGTAATTAGCCTAGATTTCCTTACAATATCTAGTTACAAAGGAGTAAGCATGAATATTCATGGCCAATTCATTTGAATTACGAACATTCATGAATAAATCATTTGGCTGAAAACAGGGTACCGTATGTTGTGTTTCATGGCTCCTGTGATTTATTCCATAGTGCTACAATTTGTAATATTAGTAGCTATCATAAAGTTTATTTTTCAAGCCTTCATTTCCAGCTGTGACCATGACACTCTGGGGATCAGAAAAGCCTTTTCTTATACCCCTGTAAGGTCATATCCCAGCCTAGATACATAATGCAGATTTACTGCTCTTCTGCTATACACTCTCATTAGTGCTTTTGTAAGGTGCCTTTGTTCTCTAGGTGTGTGATACCGACCTCAGACAAAGGGGAAATACAGCACATTTCTGGACTGACATTGAGAAGGGAGATGCAGCGCCGGAGTAAGCAGTGGAGCAGACTGCCCAGAGGTGTTGTGCAGGCTCCATCCTTGGAGGTCTTCCAAGATGAGACTAGATAAAGCCTTGAGCACCCTGCTGAGATTGGGAAACACAGGGTAAGAACTGGTGTGATCTTAACACTAACAGCTGTGAGCTAAGCATTTTTAATATGGGCAGAGGTAAGGAAGTAAGAACAGCATGAAGAATTATTTATCTTAATAAAATTTGTCATGTCTCTGTTTTTCCTCTGTCGTGAGAGAAATTGAACATTATCAATAAAATCTGTGGTTGCAATACTGTCGTTCAGAGAACAGGCCAAGTGAGATTATTACTTTTCTCTCCTTTTCTGTCTTTTTCTTTTCTTCAGGTACAACATTCTCCATTTTGACATCTCTTAGAAATAACCAAATTAGCAATGATTTATTCATACACCCTTCTGGCCATTAGCTAAGTTTGAAGAGCAGAGACAATATCACATGACAAAACACCGTTGAAACGGAGAAGAGCGAAATTAGGAGACTGAGAGATTCACAGGCTATAACTGCTCCTTAGTAAGCGAGTTCCTCTAACGTGACTGAATAATAAGCAGATGCAAGGAAATCAAGACCTTGTTATCAGTAATATTTGAGCCCAAAAGGAGGATGTGTGTTTCTGAATAAACTACAACTGCGTGGGGCCAGAATGTGTCCTGTGAACTGTGTAACTAAATTTCTCAGCAGTACTTGCGAGTAGAATCTAGATGGCAATACAAGAAGGAAGTTGTCTTCAGACCGGTATATCATACCCTAATGAAGTAACCATAGAACAACGCAGACCAACGCACCACTCGCTACTGCTGAGTAATAATAAATATTATTTATATTTAATAAATAATATTTATTTATTTATAAATAAATAATCTCACTTGGCCTGTTCTCTGAACGACAGTATTGCGACCACAGGCCTATTGCAAACAGGCCTGAGTGAGATTATTACTCACCTTCCATTAAAAGCAACAGATGTGTTCTAGCAAAATAATGGTGTAATTAAAAAGCAAAAATACAGACAGAGAAAAATGAGTGATTTATGGAGTAAAAAGATCTAGGCATAGACTTAGAGAAGGTAGGAAACAAGAACTTGAACTCTTGGGAAACAATGGCAATTATTGGCTATCCCAAGACTCATTTGAGATGACTCCCATAACAAATTCCTTTCTAATCAGAGTCAGGGGTCAGGAGATCTCTGATGTTATGGCCTTTAAGTGCTTCTGTGCTATGAAAAGAAGATTCTGGTATGGCACCCTTGGTCATAATTACACTAGTCACAGACATAAAATAGCTGGAAAGAAGATAACTCATAATTGATTTGGGTCTGAAAAACTGTATTAGAGGAGAAAAAAATTGAAGGACAGTTTTCATGTTTTACATAATCTCCTTTCACAGCCACTGCATAGACATATGGAAGAGAAGAGTGGTTAAATTATTTGAACTAGAATGAAGCAAAGAATAGAGAATGAAGCCAAATGAATGACAGGCAATCACCAATACACCTGAAAGAAATTTGGGAATTACTTGGCCTCCTGTCTGAGTTCACTGAACTTATATTTACAGAAGTTAACTCCTTCACTATCTGTTTCAATTGAAATATACTAAAATTCAGGGTAACAGATTATCAAAGTAATAGCTAAATTATAAAATGATTCTTCAGAAGTAAAATATAGATGACATAAACTGAAGTAAAGTCTGCCTATATGTGCTTTCTGTGACAGCTGAACTGATTGTGAATGTGAGAATAACAGGACAGCTTGCAAGCAGGCTGAATTCAATATAATAAGAAAGAGCTTCACATACTGAAATATAGAAGAAGCCTCTGATTTAAAAAAAGCAAATTTTGGAGAACTGAGAAATCTATGACTGGAAGATGTAGAAGTCTGTTATTAGTGTTCCTTAGTCTCCTTCGTACTTTTGGAAGAGAAGGTACTAGAGACTTATTGGTTATCCAGACACCTGACCTGAAACTTCCTCAGGCCTTTAGGAGTCTGCATAATCAGAATTCAATGGCAAGGCATTGCAAGTCACTGGAGGAGAGCAGATTAGACGACTAGAGTAGAAAAGACAAAGGGTAAACATAATAATAGGCTTTAAAATGTAACATTACTAGAAGGAGGAAAGTAAGAAAATGTTTCCAATATCTGTTGGAGACAAATGGGCCTGAGTTGCAAAAAAGACAAGGTTATACACTAGGAAAATACTTTAAAATAGCTTTTAAACTCACTTAAAATGAGAAAAAGACAACCTTATATTGAAACGAGAAAAAAGCGGGCAGCCAAACAGGCATGTGGGAGTCACCTGAATGATGAGCAAACATTTTTGCCAAAGTTTGTGGAGGAATAAAACCACTTTATAAAAGGTAAAAAACAAGATACACTCTATATTTTGAAGGTATTTGTTAGTAAGTGATTTGTACGTATCAAAACCTTTTTGTTTGTTTGTTTCTAAACTTTATGTGACGTAACACAGCAGATCTGTCTGCCTCAGTTCGCCTTTCATTATTTCTTGGCAGTTCTTTGGTAGATGTCCCTCACCTTGTGCTGAAGCCTTCCCCAACTTTCTCCTCAAATATATCTGACAACATTTTTGCATCTAATAGTTGACTTATGGTTGAAGGTAATTAGCATTCATATTTAAACTGAACAAATCCTGAAACAACAATTACGGGGTACTGCCTAGGGGAATTTGTCTTACTGGAATCAAGCATCAGAACAGCTGATGAATCATTATGAGAGATAAAAGGCATACAATTAAAAAGAGATGCTAGATATTTTAATAAGAGACCAAAGCCAAACAGCAGGAACTGACACTGTGCCATGGAGGAGACCCTGTCCTTTGTTACAGGAGGACGCATTGCCCCATGTGAAAACCAGAAAGAGACAGAGTGAGAGAATTCTCTTCCCAGTTTCAGTAATGACCTATCAGACTAAAAACAGAGGTAAAATCAGACGTAAGAAAATACTTCTAAAAATGCTTTATTTTGTTGCATTTTTAAAGACTTGACCTCATCGTCAAATGACTTTTCAAAAGAGGATTGTCAATTGTTAGAAAATCTCATTTTTAAGAACTTATTTTTTCTTGCTGCTTTGTTTACCCCGTTATGATGCCAAGCCAAGAAAAGCCCAGAGGTCTCCTGAAGAAACGGATGTTAATCACTGACAAGGAAGGAGGGTAAATATGTGAGGAACTAGCTGGAAGGCTTAGGAGGCATGGACCGCAGAATCCCACAAAGGAGTTAAAGCCTGGCAATTAGCTCTAGGAATCCAGTTAGAGTAACTAGATAGATAGAAAAAAAAAATAGCTGTTTTTAGATCCAGTTACAAGGAGATGGTGTCATGGGACAGTGTTAAGTTTTGATGTGTGTCTAACAAACCATGGAAAAAAAAGGCCCTCTCCCATTGTCATATAGATCTAAGCTTCTTTGTTCAATTATCCAGATAGATTAACAAGGCTGTTAATAACAAAAGACTAAAGAGCGAACTGTAGTCTGCCTTCAAGTCATACCATAAAACACGATCTTATAACGCAGGCTGCGTTTGTTGTTAATGAGTAACACAGTCAGATAGATAGTAACAAACAGCGGCTGGAAATTAAGAAATTCCCTTCCGTCATTGCAATTATTTTCCTCTTTTAATGCAATTCTGTAATTTTATTAATATGGATGTTATTTTTTCTGTGAAATTGACAGGATTCTGAAAATCTGAAATTGTTTAAACCCATGAACAAGGAAAAATTATGTTGAGGAGGTAATACATTCCCCTAATAACAGGGGGCAAATGATGCCATGCGTTAGTGATCAGAATATAAATTGCTATGAGAGTCTTATAACAGAGAAAAAAGAGTGTTACTTGATTCTAAACTTTCTAATTTCCACTCTGCATAGTATGTTAAATGGACCTTGATTTATATTGGCTCTGATTTACATTTGGCACTGCTCTGGCAACAAGCCTTACAAAGAGCCTTAAGCTGGGAGTAAATATATGGCTCACTGTAATTTAAGAACATTTTGAGGTCATTTTATGCTGGCAGAGTGTAAGAAGATATTCAGACTTCTCGTGTCTAGACTAACAGGGCAAAAAGGCCTTCTACAATTCTGACAGAGCAAAGATTGATGAAGAAGTGAGACAAGCAGCCACCTCACCCTCACCCCAACACTTAGCATCAGGAGAAGCATCAGAGCCAGGCAGCTGGGGCACCTGACCCCATGAACAGGAACAAAAACTACTGCTGCTCAAAGCTGTGTCAGACAGAGCCAGCGTTAAATCCACCCTGGGCACAATTCATCTGACCCCGAAGACATTGACTGCTTCTAAGGACAGGACTGGATTTCTGAGTTGCAAAACTATTCCTCAGGCCTGGATTGGTTTCCTACTAAACCAGCAGTATCAGTATGGCTATTAGCATCAGGACTGCCACTAATAATAACAATGTTTGAATCCTACTGGATTGTTGTTATTTTTATTTCCCTGCACTGAAACAACATTGGGCCACGACACAGGAGCAATCATATTTAAGACATATAAGATACACTGAAGGCAGTTACATGTAAATAATACAACTTTGGGTCATTCTTGACCTTGTGGATCTTAATATTATTCTTTTTATACAAGACAGTTCTCAGGTCTAAGTAAATGAACGTTGCAAATATTCAAAAGCTGTACATTTTTATTCCATGGAGATTTAAATTGTTTCCTTCAATTTTTAGCTCTGAGGGTTGGAAAAAAAAAATCAACAGAAAACTGTCAAAACATGAATGGATGCAGTCTTGCTATTCCAGCACTATTATTTTCTACTGGATAGCACAGAATTATTCAATCAAAGCACATATTAGGTCATCTCAGATAATGAGGGTTCCTTTCAAATGAGACCTGCCTTTCATTCTTATGAGGAAACAGACAGCTCAGATCTTTCCTTCCATCAATATAGAGAAAACTAATAATCAATTAGAGGTATGCTCTTTTAGCTTCTTCATCCTAGGTTCCACAATATCCCTTTGAGCCTTTATGTCCTTTAAAAATTGATTACAAGTGTTCTGGCATATCAGGGTTACCTCAAATAGGAAAAAAAAATACACATTTAAATCACAGTGTTGCAACTATTTCCTCAAGTTACCATATGATCAAATGGCTGTTATGAGTATGAATAAATAAGCATAATGGTAGTCAAATACTGTACATATGCTAATAAATCATCTGAAAGAAAAGCCATTCAAATGCCACAACAGCAGCAACACTCACGTCTATGCAATAAAATACGACATACAATTCACAACTTAGAACTCCCAACTGCATTTCTCCACTACTCACAGGCTCATAATATCCAATTACTTTTACAAATGCAATTGCAAAAAGTTATACCAAACAGCTTTACATGTTTGTATCCACTGAGGATTTGTTATAAACTTGCCAATCTCAAACACGTCCTTAATCTCATTAAAGAGTTATCTTTTCACCCAGGGAACTTTGGCAAAATTAAAAGTTTAGTTTCCTTTATGATATGGCTGCTATTACTGTGCTCCTCGCACAGCATCTTTTATTGGAGGATCTCAAAGCAGTTTACAAACTTTAATAAATTAAGCTGCTTATCTCATTTGTCACATAGATAAGTGTTATTATCCCTCCTCTGTAGATATGGAAAAGTGAGGTATAGTAGTCCATGAATTTATTCATAAACGTAAGCATCCTGTATAGCAATGCTTAGAGATTGTGACAAAAATTAAATTTCACGGAAAGCTTTGGTATTTAATATCAAACATACTTTCATCATGAATGAACATGAAACAAATTATCAAGTTCAATTCATAATTTGGCATCTGACTATGAAATCAAAGTGTATCACCTTGAGAAAAACACCTTTTTCTTCTTCCAGAAATATTACAGCAAAGAAGCCAATCCTTCCTTTGTCTTCTGTGAAACAAAGAGTGAAAAACAACTAAGCCAAATAACAAAGCACTCTATCTATCCAAGATGCCAGGAGATAATAAATTACAGTTTATCATCCAGGCCCTCAGCCAAAATTATCCAGACACTAGAAAGGTAAAAAGGGCAGCATAAATTTTTCAGCATTTATTCATAAAAAGCTTTTACAGTTTCAGAGCACTGGGAATGGAATACTATGTGTTAAGTTACACTTTCCACCTCTTCACCTCTGAATTTTCCTTTTCCAATGAAAAGGTTTCTGTAAGCTTTATCTGGTTGCACTCTAGAAAAACAATTTTAGTTGTGCGATGTTCTGATCTGTTCACTTCAGGTTCTTCTGGTAGTAGTCTTGTTGCCTTGTCATTTGAGGGCTCTCATCAATGCCTTTGAACAGATAGCTGGAAAAGATGGGGGACAGAGGAGTTGAGATGATGTGCTCATAGTGGCCAAGGCCTGGATGCTCAGAAAATCATCTTCTCATGGTCTTGGTCAAACTACCACCTCAATCTTAAGAACAAAAAAGTGGCTGCAGAGAATCAGACCACAAATCTATCTACTTCAGTTTTCTGTTCTGACAGTGGCCAAAATCAGCAGGATATAGGGAGAGAGCAATTACAGGCAGTGCTTTCCCTGTGTACTCTCCCATCCTCCAACCGTTTGTTTCTCAGGGATGTTCTTGAGCCAGATGTGCTCTCTGATTATTTAGTAAATATAACTTAATTTCTCTTCCGTGAACTCTGCCTATCTTCCCCTGAATCCAGTGGAACCCAGGTGAAACCAGGGATTGTTCAATGCATAAGGTAAGGATGCCGAGAAGGCTGGGCCTGAAAAAAAAACCACAAAAAAACAGGGGGAAAATGTGTGGTTTTCTCTTGCATACCTATTGCAGCTGCTTCGCTTGGGCTTGAACTGAAATACTGGGTGAGGCAGAGTAGCTGATCTTAGCTCACTGGTCAGGACATTCACCTGGAACGTGGAAGACAGACTCACAGCCTTTGTGTACTATTACATAATTGTCATTACAAACTGTGCCAGAAAAGAGGAAAACCAAACACAGCAGCTATATTCCCCTAAAACGTGGATCAAAGCTACAGAATAGGGATTTAACTCAACAACTTTCACACTGCAAATTCCCCAAGCACAGGGTGCCCGATGGTGACTTCATTACTTAGCCTTTGGGTGGACTGCATCTCCTGGCACAGTACAAATGCAGTGAGGATTATCTACATAGAAGTTCTTTGTTGAGATTTTCATGATTAACAGCTTAATCTAGGACATTAAATCAACTTCTTACCTGTGAGATAACTACTGAAGTTAGGTGTCTTTGTGCGTGCCCACCATTTGACAGCTGGTTGCCCACAAGTTTAAAAAGCAGCGGTATTTTTTACAGAATGCCATTGTCACTTAGGTGAAAAATTTGGACACTTTAAGATACAAGCCTGAGTTTCTGGACCTTGGACTACTGCATTTTCTTTACATTGGTTATGGTCACATGCTTTTCAAAAAAGCTATTTGGTTCATTTCTGTCAAGGGGATATGTGTAATTTCTGTTGGCAGAAGTCGATAGTTGTTTTTCACTGCCTTGCATTGGCTTGAAAAAGCATGGATCTATTTTGCAGTTCAGTGGATAATCCTGAGGGGTCCCAGAACTTCACAGCAGGGACCACAAAGGACCAAAGTGCATTAGGTCTGTATCATCCAGAATACATATTTTCTGCTCATGGATTTGCTTAATCTTTTCAACGGCACAGAGTGAGAGCTATTTAGAGCATTCTGTGCTCCAGTCCAGTGTCTGCTCATGCAATGCATATTGATCAGCTGGTTCTCTGTGTGAAATGGCTCTTGCTGGCCAAGAAGTCCCTGCCATCATGCTGGAAGACAAGAACATGCAGAGTAGGGTAAAGTATGGGCATTTCTGATGACCCAATGATTAAGTCTTTCCATCCACCCATTAGTACTTTGACATTTTATTTGGTGCTTGAGGAGCCTGTCTTTTCCTGCACTCAAATCTTTCCACAGATAAGCTTTGGCTGGTGGTACTTTAGATAAGATGGGAGATACATGGCTTAAGCTTGATGGATTCAGGAGAATGAGCATCTGTCTTTTCCTATTGTTCCTTCATCAATCGAAGGTGTCAGTGGGTTGTGCATACCTGTTCCCCTGTGTCCATATATCAATGGGCATTCCTTTGTTCTGAATTTGCTATTAATATCTTAGCTGTGCACAGAAAATGCAAATATTATGTCTTATGTTTTTATCAACACCATTAGCATAAGAAATGCATTAAAAAAAACACATAAAAATTCACCTTCAGTCTGTTGTACTGTTTGGTCCTGACAGCAATGGCATTTGTGTTTCTATTCGTTCTCAACCAGAAGTTAAAGCTCTTAACTGTGAGATTATACTGCTTAGTTTGAAAGCTTTTGCGAGCCCCTGTAGTACAATAATTTTACTTTAGAGAGCATGTAATTTTAAGTTCTTGCATAACACCACACATTTTTATGGTATTACTAAACTTTGTAATTTTATTTCCCTGTGACAATTAAGTGCACACCAATGTTATGGAATTTTTCCCTCCATCACAGTTGAATGAAATTGGAATGGAGTATTATATGGTAGGTTGGGAGTTCTGATCTCTGGAAATGTAAAAGGTTTTCTAGTTCCCTTGCTACATATCCATTTCACACACAGCCAAATCCATCAATTTGTTCATTTTTCCCTTCAGCGACCTACAAGCTGTAACCAAAAAAATGTAACAAAAACATATTCACTGTGTACTTCTTATACATTCCCTTTTCTACAGGTACAAATAACAGTATTAAAGAAAATTAACTTTGATATTTCACAGATTACTTTTGTAAAAATGAATCTGTTTAAAGACTGGCTGCTTATCGAGGCCCCTCCAGGCCCTTAGGGTAAATGTTATTTTGCTGACTTGAGTTAGACACTTATGATCTGACCTGCTGCCCAAGGTCAAACTCCAAGCCAACGCACATCTAAAAGTCAATCTGGTGTAAAGAAAAGAAGATCCCGTGCATCACCACACTATGTGTCGGATGATACAGAGAATATTTTTGGTGCTACAGCATGAGTCGTTTCTAACGGCATGTCACACCACAGATCCCATAACACCTCAGAATGCAAGCAGAGAGCCAGTCATAATTCCAATTTTTAAAAAACGTTACTTTTAGTAAAGATTGAGTTTCATTTCTTGTTCTTTTCACAGAGACATTTATTCTTCCCCTTCTGATAAACCACCTCAAAAAAAGTTTCAGCCATAATTTAACTCTATACATCACTTTTATACTAGTATCTCAGATAAAACAATGTAGATGAAATTCTGCGCGCTCATATTCTTTTTCTGAGCAGGGGCAATGTGCTGAATGACTTTTACTTACATAATGTAACAGTTATCTTGTCCTGTGAGGCCAACCTAATATGTTATGCTGTCAAATCACAGATACTATAGGAAGTGGTACCAAGTTGTGTTTAGACATTGTTTTTCCACTCATTACCCAGCCATCACATACATTATTCAAAATAATCAATTATACTATGAAAAATAAATAAGGCTATTCCTCTGGGGTGCATTTGCACCTCCAAGCTAGCTAATGTTATACAGTCTATAACTACCATTAGAAGAAACAAAAAGAACAAAAAAAGAAAAAAACCCACCACAACCAAGGGAATATAAGTCTCTGGGGAAATACTGTGGTAAATCCATTTTAAATATATGCTCTGCCTACGGCACATATACATACATATACATATTAGAGACTCAGTTGATTATCATGGTAAGAGAAAGAAATGCGAGTCAAAAAGTCTAGAATTGGATCCTTCTACTGCAGTGAATATTCAGGTCTGCTAAAGGGGTTATACCATCTTAATAAAAAACTAGAACAGATTAAAGGAGAATCAGACTTTTAGGTTGTGTGTTTAGCTCAGTTATGGCTATTATATGACCCTATGGATGACATATTCCATCTGCCGGCAATCGCTGTATACAGTAAATCTAATAGTAAATATAACTGCATATGAAATATGTGTGAATATCATTTGGATAAATTAAGCTTTCAGAATTAAATTAGCATAATTCATTTACAGGAATAATGAGTGACAGAATTGGAAGGCACCTTCTGAGTGTTCAAGTCCAAGCCCCTGCTTCTTTTGTCAGCTATATCACGTAGTATTGGTGGAATGCTTAAAACTAGGACTTTTCCCATACTGACCATTTTGAAAGGTTGTTGCAGAATCTCAGTTTGTATATGGTTAAAAAAACCTTTCTGATTATCAGTCTTACTGTGCTCATTGCAAATTTATGCCAATTTTCTCTAATAGGTGCATCACCTTTAGCCTAATTTGTCATATGTAAATAACAATAACAACCTTTCTTAGTCTTCCATTTTTCAGGCTAAATTGACATAGCTTGAGTCAGTTTTGAGTCATAAAATAGAGACTCTTTCCCCTACATTATTCTTGCAGTCCTTCTCTATTCCAGGTAAAGGAAGGAATATTTCCTTAACTCCTTTGGATGTATCTTACATATTTTGAGTCACACACTTCCATTTTCACATTATTTTGGGATCAACTAATATGTTCAGATTTTTCTCCTTCTCACTCATTCCCAAAGGCTGGCCTCCAAGTAGAGCAGGAAATCTTGTTATTAGTGTAAAAGTGCATGACCATGCACACAGATATATTAAATTTGCCTCTATTCTGTAAGTCCAGTCCTCAAGGTCATACAGTTTCTCCTTTATGATAGTTTCACCACCCCACTAGACATATGATGCCTTTCAACATCATTTAAACTACGAATTTCATTAGTTCTTACCTATTTTGCACAAAGACCAGTCTTTGAAGAAACCACAAGCAACCTTTCCCCATTCTGAAATGTCCCCTTCTAATAATATACATTTTTGTCTCTCCTGTCCAGTCTTCTACTCATATTACACTTTTAGTTCTAATTCCTATGTTATTCGCTTTAACTAGTAATTTTCTATCTGACACCATATCAAATGATTTACTGAAAACCAGGCAGATTAGATCTACTGTGTGTCCTTTAACTAGAAAATCAGTTATCTTATCACAGAAAGATATCAAGTTACTATGGCACCATCTATCTTCATAAACCTTTGTTATATTTTTATCATGTTTGCGAATTGCTTTCATGTCATTAATTATTATTAACTTAAAAATACATTTAAATACTCTTTGCACTATGGAAGACAGGCTATGAGAGCAGCAGCAATGTGACCATATTATTTTTTCCTTTGTTATGTATAGGAAATTCAAGTACACCCCAAAAAAGAGTTTCAAAAAAAATGTACAATGCACTGTGAGTGTACCTGTTGAAAAAATAGTTTCCTTAGCAAATGGTAGTCTGTATGTATATGGCCTGTTCTTGAAATTTGCCTTGAAGTTATGGGTTAAAAACATCCCATCTCTCTACACACTGTGGAAGTGTCAAAGATGCCTTCAAGGCTATATATTTACCTGCACTGAAAATAAGTTAGGTACACAATTTCACACAGCTGAAAACGTCCATCACTCCTAAAAATGATATGTAAATTCCTAAATCAGTTACGTATTTTTCAAAGTATCACATACAATTTCTACTTGGCCAGAGAGAGGCGAATTCCACTTCTGCTAACCTACCTCCTTTGTAGATGTTGTTGTGTTATTCAATTAACATATATAAAACCAGAAAGAGGTAGTTAGATGAAAGACTCCATTAACATACAAATTAACAATGGATTTATCAGATCTTTCACCAGCTAGTGATTATTCAGCCTGTCAGGCCACAAAACTGTGACTGAAAGTACGGTATGAGTCAACGTCTGTAACTGGCTAACCATTGTCTTCAGGGAAACTGGCCATCAACATAGGGGAAATGCGGTCTCAGGAACCCTCTTCAGAAAACCAGGCCAGAAATTTTGAAAGGCTTTTTCAGGGTATTTCTTGCCTTTTCTGATTCAGGTCAGGCCTGGAATCTCTTTACAATAGGCTTTCTATCCGTCATTTGTAAACTTTCCATCCACTTTTTTAAAAAAAAAAACACAAACCTTCTAACTGAGGGAAAAAATGCCTAGAGCCCATAAGTATTTTGCCTGATGACTTATTTCAGATTAGTTGAATTACTTCACCACATCATGAAAAATGGTTCTCTTGCCTTGTTTAGCCCTGCTCATCCATGGCCTGCTTTCACAGACTGGCGCATGCTTTATTCCACTCTCCAAAGGTGCAGAACTTTACAGCCACACAGGTCCCCAAAAGAGAGAGAATGTGGATACCAGAGAAGAGGAAATACAGTTTCTGTAATACATCTATGCATTTGCTTGGCATATCAAAGCTTCAACCCAAGATTTTGCTAATCTCAGTATTTAAAAGTTATAGAAAAAAAGAATTCTGTAGGAATGGAAAAAAAAGAGAGAAAACAAACTTTCTTATCCCTAAGTTTTCTTTCTACTTTTGTCATTATGCTTTTGTTTCACATAAAACAGAACCATTTTCTCCTACTTCTGCCTTTCTGATTTAGGCATATAACTCTCACCTCCATTTCAGATGATGGTTTCCTTAGCCTGCTCCTCTGTAATCAGTAGAAGGAGTTTTGAAAGCCTAGAAGGATCAGTTTTGTTCAAGTTTGTGTAGCTTACTTAAGCAAATCATTTCTCTCTCTGGTAACTTTCAAAAGGCACTGACTTTTCTACATTTTATAGAGCAGAAAATAAAGCACCTATTTTATACTAAATCCCTAATTAGGAGACTTAAACTAAGAAACAAATTAGATGGACTTGATCCTGCACTGTCTCTCAATTTCTATCTTTATGCTATGGCATATCTATACAAAGGTGTATTTCTTCTAAATAAATATATTTATGAATTAAAACATTCAACTTTCCTTGATCCAACAGAACACTTGATGATGTGCTGAACTTCAAACACATGAGCCATAGCTCTGAAGTCAGTGGGATTATTTCTGCAAGTGCTTCAATGGACTAGAGAGAGCATTTAAGAGCCAAGCCTTGCTATTACTGTATATTGCATTAAGCATTTGAGAATATGTCTGAGTTTTACCTTTTCTGCTTTATAAAGAGTTTTACTATAAAAAGTTAAATGGCCTTTTCAGCTGAAACTGTAGGGCTAAGAAGGCAAACCCTTCTGTGCACACTATATTACTTCTATTAAAATGATCTGAAGTACATGTATTTCCAGTGACCTGTCTGCAAGAATCTTGCTGAAAAATGTCACAATTAGCAGCAGACTCCTGCTGAGGGTCTGATTGCACAGTAAGGAACTAACTTTGCACCTCTGGAAGTTTGACTTTAACTGAAAATGTCTCTGTTGGTTTCAGTTTGTTCCCCACTGGGCATTTGTCCGTATCACAACATCATCACACAATTTAGCGTGATGAACACAGCAGTTCCTATGGGAGGGAGCACGAGGGACAGAGAAGGATATAGCCCAGATCAATCCCTAGGCAGCAAAGAAAATGATGTCATTGTACAGGGATTAGTGCCCTGTGAAAGAAATGAAAAAACAGCAAACAGACAGGTAGATAGATGGCTGGAGACAAGTGAACAGACAAAACAGTTGCCATGAATTTGGAGAATAAATTAATGGGCTTTGCACCGGCCTCTGCCAAAGGGACTAATTCTGGGAGTTACCGACGCCCTTGGAACATGCTAGAACCCACACTTGTAAAAAGGCTTGCACAGCTGTAGCCAGGGTGTGAGAGGGCGTTGATTTAAAGGAGAACTTTAAGGATTAAGTGCAGCAATTCTTGTATTTTAGCAAATTACTAAGCACCGAGTTAGATGCTGTAAATCCCCATATGCATGTTCTCAGTCTGCTGCGGTGATGAAGTAATGCACCTTAACCTAGTCTTTAGGCAAACTGTCTTGAGATAAACCATTTTGTCTCATATTTGAAAAGTTCTAATAGCATTGAGCTGTTATGGATCAGTTGAATCCTTTCAGTTCACTGGGAGATACACATGTCCAGCCGCCACTTTGAGTTTTAGATCCCAAATAGCACTGATAGCTCAGAAACAGCCTAAATTCTCCAGACATTTAATAAGTCAGTGGCAAAGTCTCTTAGGTGTACCTGAGCATGTACAGAACTGCTCGAGGCCCTGATGTCTCATAGAAGCTGCTGGAAGTCAAGATCTGCGTTTTGCCCGTGTATTGCCCTAGTGTGTATTCATTGATTCATACAAATTGAAGGGAAGACCAAGAGTACCCCTCAGCTCACTGACTGCTCATTGGGATGGTGGGCTTGCTGATAGAAAGGTGAGCCCAGATTGTAACAGATGTGCTCCACACCAACCAAATGTCGGCATGGTCCTCATGTGGATGTGGCGACCAAGAGACTGGAAACATTGAGGTGAGCGAAGCCTGCAGAGAAGGGTTTCTGCTTATCTTTCTAGCTTAGAAACAGTCACCTCCATGGGACTGTTGTCAAGAGCAGCCTGCATGAGATGCACTACTTCACAGGCAGAAAGACAAGTCGCAGGGACACAAGGTTCTCACCCTTAAAGCCACAGAGTGGGTCTTGGACCATTTTGTTCACTGATAAAGCCAGAGCGTCCTCCATGCAAGCTGTGAAACATAGGTTTAAGTCCAAGCACACAGAAGAGGAACCTGAATTTGGGCCTGGCACTTCCCAAATGGATGTGACAGCTATTATCTCATAGTTAAGACTTTTCCCAGAAATGTGACTTGAAGTCATTGGCTTTTCCTCCTGCCTCTGTCAAGTGGCTTTCTGCATGATGTCTGCTGTGACTCTAACCCTTCGGTCCTGAAATCTGCCGGTGCTTTGTTTTGGGGAGTGAGGGGCTAACTCAGGAATTTCCTCATGTAACGAAGAGCCTGGAAGCTTCCTGCTGGCACGGGGATATTACCTTCTCCTTCCCTTGTCAGCATCTTGAAGGATAAGAGCTGGATGTTCCCTATCACTGACACGTGCAGGAATTACAACCGGATATAGTCTGCCTGGCTGATGGCTTCATAAATAATTATGGCAGATAGAGCAGAGCTCTGCGCTTTGGTCTAGCCTGTTCTACCAGCTTCTCCTTGCCAGATTAAATTTGCCTACTAAAAAAAGCATCCTTCAGTTCATTTAAAATATTTTCAGAACAACCGGATTTTTCCTACATTAATTAGCACATGTTGTGTTTTATGAGTCTTACACAGAAAGAAGCTGGGGAATTATTTAGCTTAAGAGAAAATATTAGAACTTGTCAAGATCTTTGCTGCTGTTGTTGTTGTTGTCGTTGTAACTCTGCTCTATTAATGCAGATGAGCAACAAATATGCTTCTATAAATTGAATCTGACTATGGCAGCCCCAAGAATAACCCAAGGCACAAAACTAGGGAAAAAAAGTAGAGAGACAGAAAATCTCTCTCATTATTTTACTATAAAAATCTTAATTAGTCCCAAAGGTTTTTGTTATAAAATTCAGGTAGGTAAGGCATAGAAACTTTTTGTCAAGCAGACTATGCAAAAAGTAGGACAGTGACACAAAAAGAGTTGCAAATGAAGCTAGACGGTGTTCTAACAAGTGAAATATTTATAAACCTACAGAGTAATCTGCCCATGGAACAGGTAGGGTAGTATAAATAAATTAAACTGCAGAAATTAATGCATTCTTTTAATTGAATTTATCCTTGAAAATTAATAGGATTCTACCAATCTTTGAGGCAAAAACTATCCATATGTTTGCTTCTATATTACAGGGGAAGGATTATTAGTGTCTTGTAGTATGGTGGTTGCAAATTAAATCTGGAAGTTTGCAGCAATTTGAATATCATAGGGAAATTATCTTTCCCTGTCTATGTCTTTCAGCCTTCACAGCTAGGACTTTAAAACTAGGTTTATAATATTTTTACTTCCCTGAACTATTACCCACAGCTATATTATAGCTAATCTAAAAGCCCCAGTTCTATAAACGCACAGAACAAATCAGTAAATGCACAATAGCTTCTGGCATCTCGTGACAAGAAATCGGTGCTTGAATGTGACACATGGAGAAATATATCCTGAATTCCTGCATTATCTCTCAACTTGACCTCTGCTTACAGTCTGTGATTAAGTGTTCATACAGATCAGTGCTCCATTCTAAACTCGTATTTGGTGTATGCATTGGAAAACAAAAAAGCACTTTGCTTACTTAAGGGGTGAAGGCATCCTCTTATTTTAAAACCAGTCTGGATAGCTGATTTCATGTTCTCGTTTACCTTTGTTGTGATTCAGCATGCAGTTCTGACACATTAATCATATCATCTTTTGACACCTAAACTTGCACTCCAATACTTGAGTGTTTTTATCATAAAATTAATAGGTCATCTTATAAACTACTTCCTGTAGGTTTCTCCAGCCTCTCTGTAGAAAGCTAGTTGCAATCTGAGTATGGCAAGGACATCTGCTTTTGTGAATGACAAAGCAGCAACCCCTACCCTTTTCACAAATCCCACATGGGCTGAGCTGCGAGACAGGTGTGATGTCAGGAAGTTGTACACGCGTGCAGAGAAAAAACAACCCAAAAATGTATCTATAGGTCTTCAGTATTGGGGCTAGGTGGGGTGACAATTATCCACTTAACTCTATATTGCGAGTCTGACCCTTAAAGCCTAAGTCTTATTGATTTCTGTATACGGATGTGGGAGGGAACAATATAAAAAACTGATTTATGACTTTGTATTCTTTTAATCCTGTTATGTTGCACGGGGAAACAGGATGCACCTTATCTTCTGGTCAACTAAACATTAGATCATATTCCCTTCCCAGTTATGGCCTTTAACCATTTCAAAAGGGACAGGGGAGAGAAACAAATAGCAGTGGTAAAAAAGCAATCTTTATTTATGGCAATACAGACATCAAAATTGCTTTACCCAGCTAGAATTCCAGAGATGCACAAGCATAGATCAGTAAAACAGCAG
Source organism: Chroicocephalus ridibundus (assembly GCF_963924245.1). Lineage (NCBI taxonomy): Eukaryota > Metazoa > Chordata > Aves > Charadriiformes > Laridae > Chroicocephalus > Chroicocephalus ridibundus. The sequence continues at coordinate 119,621,308 of NC_086286.1, read as the reverse complement.
TTCCTGGTAGGTTTTGATACTAAAGAATGGACTTTTCCTCAGGCATTTTCTTCCCCATCAGCTCACACAGCATTTTCTGTTTATTCACTCAGTAGTATTCATTGATCAATTACTCAGCTGTACTTGGCATAAAGAAAGTAATAGTTCACTGGTGAATCCGAAAGCAGGCAACATTCTTGTATTCAGTCTTTGTGCTATTAAATACCTGTGCACGGTGTTTTATTTTCTGTAATCTACCAGATATTTCATACATTATTTAAAATAATATATTTATGCATTATTTGAAATAAGAAACAATCATTATTTCAATTCAACTGACTTTTTTTTAAGGTATACACCAATAATGTAGGGATTAGTTATTTTTTTATGGCCGTAGCATTAAGAAAGTAGCCTTAGATAATCAACCTCAAAGCACAGACTTCTGGAACTGGGATAGTTTTTTAGAGATTACAGATATAGGATGTTATCTTCCATATGTATCAGTCACTAGTTGGTATGATGATACTTTTAGAGTGTTATACAGTTACTGAGTAAATTGTTTTTATATATATATATGTATTTATAGAGAGAAAGATGTGAGTACAATCTAGAAATGCTTCAGTCCTGCTTCAAATTGGGGAAGGTTGAAAAGCTGAATTGCATGAGCCATCATGGGAGCCATGTTAATGTACAAGGGGTGAAACCCCTTTAGTTCTCATTGATAATTCTGTGCCTGTGTGTCATTATAGAGAGAAAGACAGATCTAACCTGAAGACCTTAAAAATATCTGAGGAAGAATATAATACAGTAATATAGGAAAAGGGGAAAGCGTTTCATAAATAATAGTACAAGCATAATATATCTTAAACATTTACAGAAGGGAATATTTTTAATGCATATATTATAGAAGTTCAAAAAGTCTTGAGCTAGGGGAAGGCCAATTGTATAAACCTTTCTCAATACTGTATTAAAAATGTAAAACTTATCAGACTTTACTGTTGTTAGAAAACCAGACCATAAGTCCCAGACTTTTATGGATATGAAAACATTTGCAGAGTTCGGCCAGCTCATATCTCTGAGAACATAACTCAGTTATTTTAAATCTATTGTGAGGACACTTGTATGTGTCAGCCAAAATCCAACATCCATAACAAAACTCAAAAGCAGAAAAAGCAGGATAGTTGCAACCAAATCTCTACAAGTCTGTGCTTTCTGAATCGACCAAGTTAGCTGTTGTAGGAGTCTAACAAAATGCAACAACATAGCTTTTTATGTCATTTCCTGTAATCAATGGGAAATTTCCCTTCTGGACAAGTCTGGGCTGGGTAGTTTCAATTATATACTTTTTTTTTAGTGATGTTTTGTTTATTTAAAATGAATTTTAATTCTGGGGGAAAAAACAAAACCAGCCTTCAGACCCTTGTAAAGTTGTTTGTTTCAAGGTGTTGGTAAACATAACTAAAATCCCTCAGACTGTTTTTTATGGTACAGAGGGGTTTTTAAGCTACTTAAAGTTTAACACCAAAAAATATTCTTTCACCATTACTTTCACGATCCATAATTCTGGTTAATATGGTCAAGCTTTATATATTTATTGACATATTTATTAACATCATTATTAGATGCCTCAATCTGCTTCTTGTATATAGAGTTTTCACCTCTCCCTATCTATCTATCTATCTATCTATCTATCTATCTATCTATCTATCTATCTATCTAACTATCTATTTATCTATCTCTATATCACTAGTAGGACAAAGGTGAAATTTTATTTCCAATTCATCTCTGTTAGCTTATTCTGGCTGCGCTTCCTGAGAATCAAATCCTTAACACCTGTGCTTATACATGAATCTGTTACAAAGAAATAGAGTTTGGGATTAATTTTGCAGATTTCTGTAAGTTGGTTTTGGTTTTTTTTTTTCTGTTGTGCTTTCCTGTGATATGGGTGTATATATTAGTCTCTATTTACATGTAGCTCATGGTCCTTTTCTTTTCTTCTGAAGAGTGTAGCACATTATATGAATATTATACAACCATTTATCCATTATCAGACCTGGGAAAATTATTAGCTGGAACATTATGTACATTTTTCATACTTGAAAGTTTGTTAAGGAAGGTCAGTTCCACTGTACTCTAGGATCCAGGCAATTAATCCCACCTCAGTTTGATAGATGTGAATCTGCTGCTTACCCCCACTCCTAGGTGCAGGCAAAAGCGAAGCAGAGCCTGTGTTACAGAGGTGCAAATGCAAACATATATAATGGAAATACACACATAACAGATACCTCCATAAGTCATTGACAACACAAATGGTCCAATTTGTTCCTCCTTTCTGGCTAACTAGACTTAAATTTCACTGGTGGAAGGCATGCGTGTCCTGCACTCCCTTAACTTACAGGCACATCACACTCACTTGAAGATCCTGTGGGCTCTGGCCCAAATATGGCTCCATCCAGACCCCATGCCCACATCCTGTGCCCTTTCACCTATTTTCGGTTCTCACCATGGGTCTTTCCAAAATGTGATTTTCTCCTACTAGCTGGCTAGCACAGCTCAAAGTTTGCTAACAGAACATGCACACACATGCATACACACACACAAACGAGAAACCGCATTCACACAGAAAATAGATAGGAGTAGAGTTCATCAAGAAGGAAGAACAGAGGTGCAACGATCAGGTGCAAGACTGGAAGAGGCAAACATACTGACCAATCACTCATGCTTCACCAGTCTCTCTTCCTCTCCATTTCTCTATGTTTCTTATTCCCTGATACACCTTGATCCCTCACTTCCTCCACCCCTGTCCCTGCCCAGATGAAGAACCTGTCCCTAACTACTTTTTCCCGAAGGGCCCACTTTGGCTACATCAGTACCCAAATTTGATATTTCTAAAATTATTACCTAGGTCACCTTGGTCTTACATGGTACTACTGATTGGTTATGTTGGCCCTGTTGGCCTTGCGAGACTGGTTCCCAAAAGGTTCCTAAAGCTCCCCTTCAATTATTTGCGAAGTTCAACCATTTCTCACATAATTCCCCCTTAACCATCTGTGAAAGTCATCCATCCATCATGACATTATCTGTAATATTTGTCAGCTGTTTCACCCAGCAATTTTTCATGTCAAGTTCAGTAATTTCTTATATTCTGTTTACTTTGCTAAACCTCAGGACAGCATGATCTACATACAAGCTTTAACAAAGTTTAAATTTTAGTTGCTATTGTTAGAAAATTGTTTCCACAAATCTTTTTTTTTCCCCTTTGATTTCATTTCTATATAAGGATTCTTCTTTCAATTGATTCAAATAACTGCAATCCTGATTTTTTCCTAGATCATTAGCATGTGTTATGCATGATTTCTAGAAAAACTGGTCCTCTGGGCCATGCTAAATCATTGAAAAACTGTTTTAAAATAGGACAGGAATGACAGATAGTAAATAACATTTTCTGATACAGATTTTCAGACAATTGATTACTTCAAAAATAGTTTCATTGATTCCCAATTTGCTTAGCACTCACCTGCAATAAAACAGCCTATGTGTGCAGCCAAGCAATTTTATTTAAAAATTTATTTTCATACAACTCATCAACATTATTCACTGCCAAATTTTGTTTACTGCCTTCCAGATCTGAAAAGGCATGCTTAATATATACAAGCTTTCCTTTTTCTTGGCCAACAGCTATCTTTGGTCATACTGACTAATACCAGTTCTCCCACATGGGCCAGTGTTTATGGACTCAGTCCCTCCTAGTCAGTCAACGTGCCAGAATCTGTGCTAACGTGGGTTAGTTTTTAATCATTTGAAAAAGGAGACAGACAATGGATCTTTAAAACGTCTTCTGTGATTCAGTGCAGACTGGTATAACTGTGAGTCAGACAGGATGCAGCTCAGCGTATACTCTTCTACATGCGAAACAAGCTGTGCATTAAATTGGGAAGAACAACTGCATTTCACAGTGGGAAGAATGCATTAGATTAAAATGATGCATAATCATAGATGTATGATACTGCGCTTAGGCGAATAAAATGTTTCAAGAGAACGAAGTGCTAGACACAGGTATTTAAAGAGCTGTTTATTTGCTTTATCATTTACAAACAGGTGAACAGGGAAAAAGAGACTGGCAGTCTCCCTCTAGTTTTCAGCTGAGAGGTCTCTTGTATTAAGGCGATAAGTAACTTGTATTGAATTACTATACAAAAAGTTAACTATCTAAAGAATTCGTAAATCTAAGGTTATCTAGAAAACAAGAAAAACATGGTATTTATGAAGCGAATAGTGATAAGAAATGTGTAAGTGCTATAAGCCAGATAAGTTAACCATCTCATGCAAGGGACCGCAAAAGCCCTTTCATTGAACTCTAGAGCAATGTTTGAAATGTGGAATTTTCCTTTCTCTTGCTTGGCAAAGATTTCTCCTTGCAAGATACCAAAGTATTTTCTTTACTAATGATTGTTATTCAACCTGCTTTATAGAGACCATTTTTTTCCCCTTAAATCTGACACACTTTAAGTTAGGAGAGGGAGAAGTAGTTGTTTTTCTTGTTTGACTGTACAGAAAAATTTAACACCTAGTTTTCAAAAGGCAGGGTTGTCTCGAAAAGGGTTTTTTAAGATCAAAAAACCCTCATGAAATTCCTCCTCACTGCTGTCATATCTGTTCTACACACCCCCTTTTGCCTTTGTCTTCCCCAGTTCTCTTTATAGAGCATTTGTTGTTCCTGTTACCTGCTGGTAGCCTTGCTGCTCATTTTTATTTAGGCACAGTTGGTGTATGACGGGACTGATAAAAATATCAAGAGACCTGAGGTGATGGAGCTTGTAGATTAGATAGAGACTGTAGAGCTGTGGTTGGAGCCCATATTCCTGAATGCTGGTGATGTCCTGAAATGCTAAAATTTCCTCTGCCTGAGTGCTGAATTGCTCTTAAACCAAAAGAGCATTTTCATTGCATTAGATAAGGTTATGTTTTGTTTTAAAATCTGCTTGCTGTTCCTTTCCTCAGCTTTTACTTTTTAAATGGCTTCATGCATTTTTCACCTGAACAAGCCCTGTGTCACCTTCTGCAAAAGTTTTTTGTTTCGTCACACAAGATTAGACATCTTTCTCAGTGTTTCCTCTCAGGGACAATCATGGAAAGCAGCTAACTTTATCTGCATACTGTGAAAAGCTACTGAGAGCAAATTTAAAGAATAGTCTTAGAGGAAACAGTAGGATGAAAAGGTCTTTTACACTGTCTGGGTATCTTATTCAGTCTGATTCTTCAAAGCCTAAGTCTTTAATTTCCAGTTCTGCTGTAAGCCACATGTCATGACCTTGCTAAGTGGGTGGAAATCACAGGGAGACAAATAAGAAAAGGAACTGAAGAAAGAAGGAGAAGGAAACTACAATTACAGCAGCAAGGACAATGAGTAGTTCAAAAGCACAGTTTCTATTAGTTCAATGGGTAGGCTTCTTTTTTTTCTTACTTGAGTGTAGTCTGATTGGTGTGTTCCATACGAGCCACCAAACAATTCAAATGTTTCTGTTGAGCAATTGAATGATCTGCTTATTTAAATCTATCTCTCTCCTACATATTTCCTTTTTTTCCATCCGTGGCTTTTCCTGTAGATTTTATTATTAAATCCTGAGCTTTTTAAATATCTGTGCTTCGGTGCTGTAAAAATTTTCACATTTTTAAATTCACCTGGAAATTGTAAAACAGATGACATCTTGCTATAATATTCACATAACAAACGCAAAACACCAAAATCAGTAAGGCTGCAATGGATCTGATTTTGCTGATCCAAAACAATGTGATTTGTAGGGCTGATCCTAGTTTTAAGTCTCTGTCACACATACGCACACGCAAACGTAAATGTTATCCTAAGCAAATGAATTCTCATAACTATCCCCAAGATGGTATTTTACAGTCGCATTTCTGAAATGAAAGCATAAAATAGCATTTAAAATAACACTATGGCTAAAAAAAATATATGGGTCAACGTACATGTAAGATCATGTCCACTAAAAAAGATACATTGCTCCTGCATAGAATAGTATGCTATTAAAATTAAAGCAAGAACTTCAGAATTGATGTTTTTAACATGGTTATTACAGAAGATATCACTGCATTAATTTGCACTTTGAGCTACTTGCTCATCTGCAGCCATTGTGTCTGAAAAAGAGAGCACAGCAATATTGCAGATTTTTCCATTATGTGCCCTATTTCTGATATATTTGCTCTACAACTATTTCACAGCCCTGAATACAATCCATGTAAAGTTTTACCAGGAGGTTCTTTCAAAAGTGTGAGCTCTGCATTGAGACAAAGGTGGCCGGAGACGTATTCATCAGGATGTCAAGTTCCGGGGAATGCCATGAAAAAGCAAAAGCCAGCACAGCACCAAATTGTGTTGCTTTAGCAATGAATTCTTCCAGATGTCCTGAACCTCACAGAAACCTTGTAGGTGACAATCTGCCCTGATTTCTCTGATGGACGTCCCAGTGGGGCTTATTGGAAACTCCATTCTGAAGCTTGTTGAGACCTCAAGTTAAAAGGCTTGAAGCTACAGGTTTGATTCAGATAACACTGAATAATCCAACGTTAGGTGTAACACCTGACATTTTCCTTCCTGTTATTGTCATTTATGCTTGGATTTGCAATATGAAGTTTTTTCTTCTCTGTTTCTTTTCCACATTTACATCCTTAATTTATTGAAGCCCGAGTCAGAGAGGTAATTTAACATGAGAGAGAGGAATTTGGGCCTTTCAGAAACTGGATCTAGACCTAAGAAAAAACTACTTGGAACTCTGAAGATAACAAACCCTTCAAACTTTTAGGCAATTAAGTCCTTTGAAAAAAAAAAGGTAAGTATTAGAGCATTTCTTTTTAAATATATCCATGTAAACTAGAGAAGGTTTTCAATTTACTTTGTTATTGTTTTTTATATACTATGATCTATCAACCAAACAGAAATTTAATGAAAAATATTCCATGTTTATAAAACTATTTTTGCGTTTCTATGAACAATGCAAATTATCTTCAAATATATATAAAATATATATTATATTTATTTATATATGCATTTACTTATATGTGTATGATTATAAACATACATATATATATCAAAACAGAAATTTTCCCTCTATCTTTTTTTGCTAAGTTTTTGTGCTAAAAATATCTTTAGACAACCAACTCTTTTTTTTTAAAACAAGAAGAACACGCAGACAGAGTCAAATGATGGAGAGTAGAGTTAGATTAAAATATATTAAAAAAAAAAAAAAAAAAAAAAAGAAGTCTCTGATTCCCTGGACAATGGAAAACCTGAAGTACTAGAAAGGAATGAAACAATGAAAATATGTAGCTTTAATGAGTCAGTTTTCATTTAAAGACCTCAAAGTACTTTGAAAATGGCGTTAGCATCACTGTCCCCAAAATTAAAAATGTGGAAAAGAGACATAGTGAGAAGATGTGACTTGTTTGAAACTGGCCACCAGGCTTGCAGGAGAACCAGATGGGAAAGGTCTTCCTCTTCTGTCTTCACCTGCGGCTTTCATCACTACTTACCAGGTTTCAGTGTGAAGGGTTGAAGGCTGAGAGGAAAAATAATGTCTTTTTTGTTTCACTTTGTAACAGTGCCGTTAAAAGTTGTTTCTAGTTTTCTGCTTTGGCTGTTTTCAATGCTTCATTTCTTCAGACGCAAGGATTAGCCTTTGCTTGAAAGTTCTTCCCGAGTCTATGAAAAAGTATATAAATGAATGCACCGCAACAACAACATTAAGTTTCATTATTCTTTGCCCTTTACTACATACAAAAAGTCTCATAAATAAGTTACAGAGTGCAATCC